>NC_134806.1:46697466-46752466 GCF_046742065.1 Oratosquilla oratoria
CTCAGTCCAATTGCACATCAGTCAGGCCAAGGGTATCCCTGCACATCAAAGGCCCAGCTAAGGTCTCAAGGGTATCCCTGCCACAGGCCTAAACGGCATTACTGAGCCAAAAGGCCCAGCTTTGGAGGGGTCTCACCCCCACCCCCTTGGTCTCAGCGGTTGATCATTCAACGTTCCTGTGCACTGTAGCCGACCCTCTCCTTGTGGGAGAAGTTTGGACCAAATCGCTGACCTTGGGATTTCCACTAAAAATCCATGGGGGACCCCCATTGAGATTTGGTCCATTTTGGGCCAATTTGGTCAACTCCACCCATTTCCCCGCTAGCTCGCCCACAGGTCATGTGCTGCGAGCGATGCCCTCCAGTCCAATTGCACATCAGTCAGGCCAAGGGTATCCCTTGCCACAGCCTAAACGGCATTACAGGGCCAAAGGCCTTTGGAGGGTTCTCACCCCCTCCCCCTTGGTCTCAGCTGTCCGTTTCCAACGTTCCTGTGCACTGTAGCCGACCCTCTCCTTGTGGGAGAAGTTTGGACCAAATCGCTGACCTTGGGATTTCCACTAAAAATCCATGGGGGACCCCCTTTGAGAGTTGGTCCATTTTGGGCCAATTTGGTCAACTCCACCCATTTCCCCGCTAGCACGCCCACAGGTCCAGGGCGGCCTGGGATGCCCTCCAGTCCAATTGCACATCAGTCAGGCCAAGGGTATCCCTGCCACAGGCCTAAACGGCATTACTGGGCCAAAAGGCCCTTTGGAGGGGTCTCACCCCCACCCCTTGGTCTCAGCGGTCTGATTTCAACGTTCCTGTGCACTGTAGGCCGACCCTCTCCTTGTGGGAGAAGTTTGGACCAAATCGCTGACCTTGGGATTTCCACTAAAAATCCATGGGGGACCCCCTTTGAGATTTGGTCCATTTTGGGCCAATTTGGTCAAATCCCACCCATTTCCCCGCTAGCACGCCCACAGGTCCAGGGCGGCCTGGGATGCCCTCCAGTCCAATTGCACATCAGTCAGGCCAAGGGTATCCCTGCCACAGGCCTAAACGGCATTACTGGGCCAAAAGGCCCAGCTTTGGAGGGGTCTCACCCCCACCCCCTTGGTTCTCAGCGGTCTCATTTCAACGTTCCTGTGCACTGTAGCCGACCCTCTCCTTGTGGGAGAAGTTTGGACCAAATCGCTGACCTTGGGATTTCCACTAAAAATCCATGGGGGACCCCCTTTGAGATTTGGTCCATTTTGGGCCAATTTGGTCAACTCCAACCATTTCCCCGCTAGCACGCCCACAGGTCCAGGGCGGCCTGGGATGCCCTCCAGTCCAATTGCACATCAGTCAGGCCAAGGGTATCCCTGCCACAGGCCTAAACGGCATTACTGGGCCAAAAGGCCCAGCTTTGGAGGGGTCTCACCCCCACCCCCTTGGTCTCAGCGGTCTGATTTCAACGTTCCTGTGCACTGTAGCCGACCCTCTCCTTGTGGGAGAAGTTTGGACCAAATCGCTGACCTTGGGATTTCCACTAAAAATCCATGGGGGACCGCCTTTGAGATTTGGTCCATTTTGGGCCAATTTGGTCAACTCCACCCATTTCCCCGCTAGCACGCCCACAGGTCCAGGGCGGCCTGGGATGCCCTCCAGTCCAATTGCACATCAGTCAGGCCAAGGGTATCCCTGCCACAGGCCTAAACGGCATTACTGGGCCAAAAGGCCCAGCTTTGGAGGGGTCTCACCCCCACCCCCTTGGTCTCAGCGGTCTGATTTCAACGTTCCTGTGCACTGTAGCCGACCCTCTCCTTGTGGGAGAAGTTTGGACCAAATCGCTGACCTTGGGATTTCCACTAAAAATCCATGGGGGACCCCCTTTGAGATTTGGTCCATTTTGGGCCAATTTGGTCAACTCCACCCATTTCCCCGCTAGCACGCCCACAGGTCCAGGGCGGCCTGGGATGCCCTCCAGTCCAATTGCACATCAGTCAGGCCAAGGGTATCCCTGCCACAGGCCTAAACGGCATTACTGGGCCAAAAGGCCCAGCTTTGGAGGGGTCTCGCCCCCACCCCCTTGGTCTCAGCGGTCTGATTTCAACGTTGCTGTGCAGTGTAGCCCGACCCTCTCCTTGTGGGAGAAGTTTGGACCAAATCGCTGACCTTGGGATTTCCACTAAAAATCCATGGGGGACCCCCTTTGAGATTTGGTCCATTTTGGGCCAATTTGGTCAACTCCACCCATTTCCCCGCTAGCACGCCCACAGGTCCAGGGCGGCCTGGGATGCCCTCCTGTCCAATTGCACATCAGTCAGGCCAAGGGTATCCCTGCCACAGGCCTAAACGGCATTACTGGGCCAAAAGGCCCAGCTTTGGAGGGGTCTCACCCCCACCCCCTTGGTCTCAGCGGTCTGATTTCAACGTTCCTGTGCACTGTAGCCGACCCTCTCGTTGTGGGAGAAGTTTGGACCAAATCGCTGACCTTGGGATGTCCACTAAAAATCCATGGGGGACCCCCTTTGAGATTTGGTCCATTTTGGGCCAATTTGGTCAACTCCACCCATTTCCCCGCTAGCACGCCCACAGGTCCAGGGCGGCCTGGGATGCCCTCCAGTCCAATTGCACATCAGTCAGGCCAAGGGTATCCCTGCCACAGGCCTAAACGGCATTACTGGGCCAAAAGGCCCAGCTTTGGAGGGGTCTCACCCCCACCCCCTTGGTCTCAGCGGTCTGATTTCAACGTTCCTGTGCACTGTAGCCGACCCTCTCCTTGTGGGAGAAGTTTGGACCAAATCGCTGACCTTGGGATTTCCACTAAAAATCCATGGGGTCCCCCCTTTGAGATTTGGTCCATTTTGGGCCAATTTGGTCAACTCCACCCATTTCCCCGCTAGCACGCCCACAGGTCCAGGGCGGCCTGGGATGCCCTCCAGTCCAATTGCACATCAGTCAGGCCAAGGGTATCCCTGCCACAGGCCTAAATCCCCTAACTGGGCCAAAAGGCCCACCTTTGGAGGGGTCTCACCCCCACCCCCTTGGTCTCAGCGGTCTGAATTCATGGGGGATGTGCACTGTAGCCGACCCTCTCCTTGTGGGAGAAGTTTGGACCAAATCGCTGACCTTGGGATTTCCACTAAAAATCCATGGGGGACCCCCTTTGAGATTTGGTCCATTTTGGGCCAATTTGGTCAACTCCACCCATTTCCCCGCTAGCACGCCCACAGTTTCCAGGGCGGCCTGGGATGCCCTCCAGTCCAATTGCACATCAGTCAGGCCAAGGGTATCCCTGCCACAGGCCTATAGGGCATTACTGGGCCAAAAGGCCCACCTTTGGAGGGGTCTCACCCCCACCTCCTTGGTCTCAGCGGTCTGATTTCAACGTTCCTGTGCACTGTAGCCGACCCTCTCCATGTGGGAGAAGTTTGGACCAAATCGCTGACCTTGGGATTTCCACTAAAAATCCATGGGGGACCCCCTTTGAGATTTGGTCCATTTTGGGCCAATTTGGTCAACTCCACCCATTTCCCCGCTAGCACGCCCACAGGTCCAGGGCGGCCTGGGATGCCCTCCAGTCCAATTGCACATCAGTCAGGCCAAGGGTATCCCTGCCACAGGCCTAAAACGCATTACGTGGCCAAAAGGCCCACCTTTGGAGGGGTCTCACCCCCACCCCCTTGGTCTCAGCGGTCTCATTTCAACGTTCCTGTGCACTGTAGCCCACCCTCTCCTTGTGGGAGAAGTTTGGACCAAATCGCTGACCTTGGGATTTCCACTAAAAATCCATGGGGGACCCCCTTTGAGATTTGGTCCATTTTGGGCCAATTTGGTCAACTCCACCCATTTCCCCGCTAGCACGCCCACAGGTCCAGGGCGGCCTGGGATGCCCTCCAGTCCAATTGCACATCAGTCAGGCCAAGGGTATCCCTGCCACAGGCCTAAACGGCATTACTGGGCCAAAAGGCCCAGCTTTGGGGGGGTCTCACCCCCACCCCCTTGGTCTCAGCGGTCTGATTTCAACGTTCCTGTGCACTATAGCCGACCCTCTCCTTGTGGGAGAAGTTTGGACCAAATCGCTGACCTTGGGATTTCCACTGAGATCCATGGGGGACCCCCTTTGAGATTTTGTCCATTTTGGGCCAATTTGGTCAACTCCACCCATTTCCCCGCTAGCACGCCCACAGGTCCAGGGCGGCCTGGGATGCCCTCCAGTCCAATTGCACATCAGTCAGGCCAAGGGTATCCCTGCCACAGGCCTAAACGGCATTACTGGGCCAAAAGGCCCACCTTTGGAGGGGTCTCACCCCCACCCCCTTGGTCTCAGCGGTCTGATTTCAACGTTCCTGTGCACTGTAGCCGACCCTCTCCTTGTGGGAGAAGTTTGGACCAAATCGCTGACCTTGGGATTTCCACTAAAAATCCATGGGGGACCCCCCTTGAGATTTGCCCCATTTTGGCCCAATTTGGTCAACTCCACCCAGTTCCCCGCTAGCACGCCCACATGTCAATCTCGGCCCGGGATGGACGCTCTTCCAATTGCACATCAGTCAGGCCAAGGGTATCCCTGCCACAGGCCTAAACGGGAATTCCTGGGCCAAAAGGCCCACCTTTGGAGGGGTCTCACCCCCACCCCCTTGGTCTCAGCGGTCTGATTTCAACGTTGCTGTGCACTGACGCCGACCCTCTCCTTGTGGGGGAAGTTAGGACCACATCGCTGACCTTGGGATTACCACTAAAAATCCAAGGGGGACCCCCTTTGAGATTTGGCCCATTTTGGGCCAATTTGGTCAACCCCACCCATTTCCCCGCTAGGACGCCCACAGGTCCAGGGCGGCCTGGGATGCCCTCCAGTCCAATTGCACATCGGTCAGGCCAAGGGTATCCGTGCCACAGGCCTAAACGGCATTACTGGGCCAAAAGGCCCAGCTTTGGAGGGGTCTCGCCCCCACCCCCTTGGTCTCAGCGGTCTGATTTCAACGTTGCTGTGCACTGTAGCCCCCTCCCTCCCTGTGGGGGAAGTTAGGACCAAATCGCTGACCATGAGATTTCCAGTGAAATCTATGGGGGACCCCCTTTGAGATTTTGTCCATTTTGGGCCAATTTGGTCAACCCCACCCATTTCCCCGCTAGGACGCCCACAGGTCCAGGGCGGCCTGGGATGCCCTCCAGTCCAATTGCACATCAGTCAGGCCAAGGGTATCCCTGCCACAGGCCTACACGGCACTTGTGTGCATAACGGCCCACCTTTGGAGGGGTCTCACCCCCACCCCCTTGGTCTCAGCGGTCTGATTTCAACGTTTGCTGTGCTCTGCAGCCCGACTCTCTCCTTGTGGGAGACGTTTGGACCAAATCGCTGACCTTGCGATTTCCACTAAAAATCCATGGGGGACCCCCTTTGAGATTTGGCCCATTTTGGGCCAATTTGGTCAACTCCACCCATTTCCCCGCTAGCACGCCCACAGGTCAAGGGCGGCCAGGGATGCCCTTCGGTCAAATTGCACATCAGTCAGGCCAAGGGTATCCCTGCCACAGGCCTAAACGGCATTACTGGGCCAAAAGGCCCACCTTTGGAGGGGTCTCACCCCCACCCCCTTGGTCTCAGCGGTCTGATTTCAACGTTGCTGTGCACTGCAGCCCACTCTCTCCTTGTGGGAGACGTTTGGACCAAATCGCTGACCTTGCGATTTCCACTAAAAATCCATGGGGGACCCCCTTTGAGATTTGGCCCATTTTGGGCCAATTTGGTCAACTCCACCCATTTCCCCGCTAGCACGCCCACAGGTCCAGGGCGGCCTGGGATGCCCTCCGGTCCAATTGCACATCAGTCAGGCCAAGGGTATCCCTGCCACAGGCCTAAACGGCATTCCTGGGCCAAAAGGCCCACCTTTGGAGGGGGCTCACCCCCACCCCCTTGGTCTCAGCGGTCTGATTTCAACGTTGCTGTGCACTGCAGCCCACTCTCTCCTTGTGGGAGACGTTTGGACCAAATCGCTGACCTTGCGATTTCCACTAAAAATCCATGGGGGACCCCCTTTGAGATTTGGCCCATTTTGGGCCAATTTGGTCAACTCCACCCATTTCCCCGCTAGCACGCCCACAGGTCCAGGGCGGCCTGGGATGCCCTCCGGTCCAATTGCACATCAGTCAGGCCAAGGGTATCCCTGCCACAGGCCTAAACGGCATTCCTGGGCCAAAAGGCCCACCTTTGGAGGGGGCTCACCCCCACCCCCTTGGTCTCAGCGGTCTGATTTCAACGTTGCTGTGCACTGCAGCCCACTCTCTCCTTGTGGGAGACGTTTGGACCAAATCGCTGACCTTGCGATTTCCACTAAAAATCCATGGGGGACCCCCTTTGAGATTTGGCCCATTTTGGGCCAATTTGGTCAACTCCACCCATTTCCCCGCTAGCACGCCCACAGGTCCAGGGCGGCCTGGGATGCCCTCCGGACCAATTGCACATCAGTCAGGCCAAGGGTATCCCTGCCACAGGCCTAAACGGCATTCCTGGGCCAAAAGGCCCACCTTTGGAGGGGGCTCACCCCCACCCCCTTGGTCTCAGCGGTCTGATTTCAACGTTGCTGTGCACTGCAGCCCACTCTCTCCTTGTGGGAGACGTTTGGACCAAATCGCTGACCTTGCGATTTCCACTAAAAATCCATGGGGGACCCCCTTTGAGATTTGGCCCATTTTGGGCCAATTTGGTCAACTCCACCCATTTCCCCGCTAGCACGCCCACAGGTCCAGGGCGGCCTGGGATGCCCTCCGGTCCAATTGCACATCAGTCAGGCCAAGGGTATCCCTGCCACAGGCCTAAACGGCATTCCTGGGCCAAAAGGCCCACCTTTGGAGGGGTCTCACCCCCACCCCCTTGGTCTCAGCGGTCTGATTTCAAACGTTGCTGTGCACTGCAAGCCCCACTCTCTCCTTGTGGGAGACGTTTGGACCAAATCGCTGACCTTGCGATTTCCACTAAAAATCCATGGGGGACCCCCTTTGAGATTTGGCCCATTTTGGGCCAATTTGGTCAACTCCACCCATTTCCCCGCTAGCACGCCCACAGGTCCAGGGCGGCCTGGGATGCCCTCCAGTCCAATTGCACATCAGTCAGGCCAAGGGTATCCCTGCCACAGGCCAAAAGCGCCTTACTGGGCCAAAAGGCCCACCTGTGGAGGGGTCTCACCCCCACCCCCTTGGTCTCAGCGGTCTGATTTCAACGTTGCTGTGCACTGCAGCCCACTCTCTCCTTGTGGGAGAAGTTTGGACCAAATCGCTGACCTTGGGTTTTCCACTAAAAATCCATGGGGGACCCCCTTTGAGATTTGGTCCATTTTGGGCCAATTTGGTCAACTCCACCCATTTCCCCGCTAGCACGCCCACAGGTCCAGGGCGGCCTGGGATGCCCTCCAGTCCAATTGCACATCAGTCAGGCCAAGGGTATCCCTGCCACAGGCCTAAACGGCATTACTGGGCCAAAAGGCCCAGCTTTGGAGGGGTCTCACCCCCACCCCCTTGGTCTCAGCGGTCTCATTTCAACGTTCCTGTGCACTGTAGCCGACCCTCTCCTTGTGGGAGAAGTTTGGACCAAATCGCTGACCTTGGGATTTCCACTAAAAATCCATGGGGGACCCCCTTTGAGATTTGGCCCATTTTGGGCCAATTTGGTCAACTCCACCCATTTCCCCGCTAGCACGCCCACAGGTCCAGGGCGGCCTGGGATGCCCTCCGGTCCAATTGCACATCAGTCAGGCCAAGGGTATCCCTGCCACAGGCCTAAACGGCATTCCTGGGCCAAAAGGCCCACCTTTGGAGGGGTCTCACCCCCACCCCCTTGGTCTCAGCGGTCTGATTTCAACGTTCCTGTGCACGTTTGGAGCACCTCTCCTTGTGGGAGAAGTTTGGACCAAATCGCTGACCTTGGGATTTCCACTAAAAATCCATGGGGGACCCCCTTTGAGATTTGGTCCATTTTGGGCCAATTTGGTCAACTCCACCCATTTCCCCGCTAGCACGCCCACAGGTCCAGGGCGGCCTGGGATGCCCTCCAGTCCAATTGCACATCAGTCAGGCCAAGGGTATCCCTGCCACAGGCCTAAACGGCATTACTGGGCCAAAAGGCCCAACCTTTGGAGGGGGTCTCACCCCCACCCCCTTGGTCTCAGCGGTCTGATTTCAACGTTCCTGTGCACTGTAGCCGACCCTCTCCTTGTGGGAGAAGTTTGGACCAAATCGCTGACCTTGGGATTTCCACTAAAAATCCATGGGGGACCCCCTTTGAGATTTGGTCCATTTTGGGCCAATTTGGTCAACTCCACCCATTTCCCCGCTAGCACGCCCACAGGTCCAGGGCGGCCTGGGATGCCCTCCAGTCCAATTGCACATCAGTCAGGCCAAGGGTATCCCTGCCACAGGCCTAAACGGCATTACTGGGCCAAAAGGCCCAGCTTTGGAGGGGTCTCACCCCCACCCCCTTGGTCTCAGCGGTCTCTTTTCAACGTTCCTGTGCACTGTAGCCGACCCTCTCCTTGTGGGAGAAGTTTGGACCAAATCGCTGACCTTGGGATTTCCACTAAAAATCCATGGGGGACCCCCTTTGAGATTTGGTCCATTTTGGGCCAATTTGGTCAACTCCACCCATTTCCCCGCTAGCACGCCCACAGGTCCAGGGCGGCCTGGGATGCCCTCCAGTCCAATTGCACATCAGTCAGGCCAAGGGTATCCCTGCCACAGGCCTAAACGGCATTACTGGGCCAAAAGGCCCAGCTTTGGAGGGGTCTCACCCCCACCCCCTTGGTCTCAGCGGTCTCATTTCAACGTTGCTGTGCACTGTAGCCGACCCTCTCCTTGTGGGAGAAGTTTGGACCAAATCGCTGACCTTGGGATTTCCACTAAAAATCCATGGGGGACCCCCTTTGAGATTTGGTCCATTTTGGGCCAATTTGGTCAACTCCACCCATTTCCCCGCTAGCACGCCCACAGGTCCTGGGCGGCCTGGGATGCCCTCCAGTCCAATTGCACATCAGTCAGGCCAAGGGTATCCCTGCCACAGGCCTAAACGGCATTACTGGGCCAAAAGGCCCAGCTTTGGAGGGGTCTCACCCCACCCTCTTGGTCTCAGCGGTCTCATTTCAACGTTCCTGTGCACTGTAGCCGACCCTCTCCTTGTGGGAGAAGTTTGGACCAAATCGCTGACCTTGGGATTTCCACTAAAAATCCATGGGGGACCCCCTTTGAGATTTGGTCCATTTTGGGCCAATTTGGTCAACTCCACCCATTTCCCCGCTAGCACGCCCACAGGTCCAGGGCGGCCTGGGATGCCCTCCAGTCCAATTGCACATCAGTCAGGCCAAGGGTATCCCTGCCACAGGCCTAAACGGCATTACTGGGCCAAAAGGCCCAGCTTTGGAGGGGTCTCACCCCCGCCCCCTTGGTCTCAGCGGTCTCATTTCAACGTTCCTGTGCACTGTAGCCGACCCTCTCCTTGTGGGAGAAGTTTGGACCAAATCGCTGACCTTGGGATTTCCACTAAAAATCCATGGGGGACCCCCTTTGAGATTTGGTCCATTTTGGGCCAATTTGGTCAACTCCACCCATTTCCCCGCTAGCACGCCCACAGGTCCAGGGCGGCCTGGGATGCCCTCCAGTCCAATTGCACATCAGTCAGGCCAAGGGTATCCCTGCCACAGGCCTAAACGGCATTACTGAGCCAAAAGGCCCAGCTTTGGAGGGGTCTCACCCCCACCCCCTTGGTCTCAGCGGTCTCATTTCAACGTTCCTGTGCACTGTAGCCGACCCTCTCCTTGTGGGAGAAGTTTGGACCAAATCGCTGACCTTGGGATTTCCACTAAAAATCCATGGGGGACCCCCTTTGAGATTTGGTCCATTTTGGGCCAATTTGGTCAACTCCACCCATTTCCCCGCTAGCACGCCCACAGGTCCAGGGCGGCCTGGGATGCCCTCCAGTCCAATTGCACATCAGTCAGGCCAAGGGTATCCCTGCCACAGGCCTAAACGGCATTACTGGGCCAAAAGGCCCAGCTTTGGAGGGGTCTCACCCCCACCCCCTTGGTCTCAGCGGTCTGATTTCAACGTTCCTGTGCACTGTGGCCGACCCTCTCCTTGTGGGAGAAGTTTGGACCAAATCGCTGACCTTGGGATTTCCACTAAAAATCCATGGGGGACCCCCTTTGAGATTTGGTCCATTTTGGGCCAATTTGGTCAACTCCACCCATTTCCCCGCTAGCACGCCCACAGGTCCAGGGCGGCCTGGGATGCCCTCCAGTCCAATTGCACATCAGTCAGGCCAAGGGTATCCCTGCCACAGGCCTAAACGGCATTACTGGGCCAAAAGGCCCAGCTTTGGAGGGGTCTCACCCCCACCCCCTTGGTCTCAGCGGTCTCATTTCAACGTTCCTGTGCACTGTAGCCGACCCTCTCCTTGTGGGAGAAGTTTGGACCAAATCGCTGACCTTGGGATTTCCACTAAAAATCCATGGGGGACCCCCTTTGAGATTTGGTCCATTTTGGGCCAATTTGGTCAACTCCACCCATTTCCCCGCTAGCACGCCCACAGGTCCAGGGCGGCCTGGGATGCCCTCCAGTCCAATTGCACATCAGTCAGGCCAAGGGTATCCCTGCCACAGGCCTAAACGGCATTACTGGGCCAAAAGGCCCAGCTTTGGAGGGGTCTCACCCCCACCCCCTTGGTCTCAGCGGTCTGATTTCAACGTTCCTGTGCACTGTGGCCGACCCTCTCCTTGTGGGAGAAGTTTGGACCAAATCGCTGACCTTGGGATTTCCACTAAAAATCCATGGGGGACCCCCTTTGAGATTTGGTCCATTTTGGGCCAATTTGGTCAACTCCACCCATTTCCCCGCTAGCACGCCCACAGGTCCAGGGCGGCCTGGGATGCCCTCCAGTCCAATTGCACATCAGTCAGGCCAAGGGTATCCCTGCCACAGGCCTAAACGGCATTACTGGGCCAAAAGGCCCAGCTTTGGAGGGGTCTCACCCCCACCCCCTTGGTCTCAGCGGTCTCATTTCAACGTTCCTGTGCACTGTAGCCGACCCTCTCCTTGTGGGAGAAGTTTGGACCAAATCGCTGACCTTGGGATTTCCACTAAAAATCCATGGGGGACCCCCTTTGAGATTTGGTCCATTTTGGGCCAATTTGGTCAACTCCACCCATTTCCCCGCTAGCACGCCCACAGGTCCAGGGCGGCCTGGGATGCCCTCCAGTCCAATTGCACATCAGTCAGGCCAAGGGTATCCCTGCCACAGGCCTAAACGGCATTACAGGGCCAAAAGGCCCAGCTTTGGAGGGGTCTCACCCCCACCCCCTTGGTCTCAGCGGTCTCATTTCAACGTTCCTGTGCACTGTAGCCGACCCTCTCCTTGTGGGAGAAGTTTGGACCAAATCGCTGACCTTGGGATTTCCACTAAAAATCCATGGGGGACCCCCTTTGAGATTTGGTCCATTTTGGGCCAATTTGGTCAACTCCACCCATTTCCCCGCTAGCACGCCCACAGGTCCAGGGCGGCCTGGGATGCCCTCCAGTCCAATTGCACATCAGTCAGGCCAAGGGTATCCCTGCCACAGGCCTAAACGGCATTACTGGGCCAAAAGGCCCAGCTTTGGAGGGGTCTCACCCCCACCCCCTTGGTCTCAGCGGTCTGATTTCAACGTTCCTGTGCACTGTAGCCGACCCTCTCCTTGTGGGAGAAGTTTGGACCAAATCGCTGACCTTGGGATTTCCACTAAAATCCATGGGGGACCCCCTTTGAGATTTGGTCCATTTTGGGCCAATTTGGTCAACTCCACCCATTTCCCCGCTAGCACGCCCACAGGTCCAGGGCGGCCTGGGATGCCCTCCAGTCCAATTGCACATCAGTCAGGCCAAGGGTATCCCTGCCACAGGCCTAAACGGCATTACTGGGCCAAAAGGCCCAGCTTTGGAGGGGTCTCACCCCCACCCCCTTGGTCTCAGCGGTCTCATTTCAACGTTCCTGTGCACTGTAGCCGACCCTCTCCTTGTGGGAGAAGTTTGGACCAAATCGCTGACCTTGGGATTTCCACTAAAAATCCATGGGGGACCCCCTTTGAGATTTGGTCCATTTTGGGCCAATTTTGGTCAACTCCACCCATTTCCCCGCTAGCACGCCCACAGGTCCAGGGCGGCCTGGGATGCCCTCCAGTCCAATTGCACATCAGTCAGGCCAAGGGTATCCCTGCCACAGGCCTAAACGGCATTACTGGGCCAAAAGGCCCAGCTTTGGAGGGGTCTCACCCCCACCCCCTTGGTCTCAGCGGTCTCATTTCAACGTTCCTGTGCACTGTAGCCGACCCTCTCCTTGTGGGAGAAGTTTGGACCAAATCGCTGACCTTGGGATTTCCACTAAAAATCCATGGGGGACCCCCTTTGAGATTTGGTCCATTTTGGGCCAATTTGGTCAACTCCACCCATTTCCCCGCTAGCACGCCCACAGGTCCAGGGCGGCCTGGGATGCCCTCCAGTCCAATTGCACATCAGTCAGGCCAAGGGTATCCCTGCCACAGGCCTAAACGGCATTACTGAGCCAAAAGGCCCAGCTTTGGAGGGGTCTCACCCCCACCCCCTTGGTCTCAGCGGTCTCATTTCTTGTTTCCTGTGCACTGTAGCCGACCCTCTCCTTGTGGGAGAAGTTTGGACCAAATCGCTGACCTTGGGATTTCCACTAAAAATCCATGGGGGACCCCCTTTGAGATTTGGTCCATTTTGGGCCAATTTGGTCAACTCCACCCATTTCCCCGCTAGCACGCCCACAGGTCCAGGGCGGCCTGGGATGCCCTCCAGTCCAATTGCACATCAGTCAGGCCAAGGGTATCCCTGCCACAGGCCTAAAGGGCATTACTGGGCCAAAAGGCCCACCTTTAGAGGGGTCTCACCCCCACCCCCTTGGTCTCAGCGGTCTCATTTCAACGTTCCTGTGCACTGTAGCCGACCCTCTCCTTGTGGGAGAAGTTTGGACCAAATCGCTGACCTTGGGATTTCCACTAAAAATCCATGGGGGACCCCCTTTGAGATTTGGTCCTTTTTGTGCAAATTTGGTCTACTCCACGCATTTCCCCGCTAGCACGCCCACAGGTCCAGGGCGGCCTGGGATGCCCTCCAGTCCAATTGCACATCAGTCAGGCCAAGGGTATCCCTGCCACAGGCCTAAACGGCATTACTGGGCCAAAAGGCCCAGCTTTGGAGGGGTCTCACCCCCACCCCCTTGGTCTCAGCGGTCTCATTTCAACGTTCCTGTGCACTGTAGCCGACCCTCTCCTTGTGGGAGAAGTTTGGACCAAATCGCTGACCTTGGGATTTCCACTAAAAATCCATGGGGGACCCCCTTTGAGATTTGGTCCATTTTGGGCCAATTTGGTCAACTCCACCCATTTCCCAGCTAGCACGCCCACAGGTCCAGGGCGGCCTGGGATGCCCTCCAGTCCAATTGCACATCAGTCAGGCCAAGGGTATCCCTGCCACAGGCCTAAACGGCATTACAGGGCCAAAAGGCCCGGCTTTGGACGGGTCTCACCCCCACCCCCTTGGTCTCAGCGGTCTGATTTCAACGTTACTGTGCACTGTAGCCGACCCTCTCCTTGTGGGAGAAGTTTGGACCAAATCGCTGACCTTGGTATTTCCACTAAAAATCCATGGGGGACCCCCTTTGAGATTATTTTGGTCCATTTTCCAATTTCAACTCTTTCACAGCCCACAGGTCCAGGGGGCCAGATGCTACCGCCCCGGCGCCAAGGGTATCCTGCACGACGATGCAGGCCACTGGTGGGTCCAAATAGCATAATTTATTTCAAGAGTCCTGCACTATAATTACAAAATTTGATTTGGACATTATACTGGATTTCAAAATGATTTATAGATTTGGTCCAATTTGGTAACTCAATTTTCTACACACGCCCACACCGGCTATATCGCTGCCACCTAAGTCCATTGGGCACATACAATACATGGGCAGGCCGGCCCCACACAACGAATTCTGGTCACTGTCTGATTTCGTCCTTTTGCTCCTTTTTGGACCAAATCGCTGACCTTGGATTTCCACAAAATCCACCCCTGAATTAATTACTGGGCCTCATTTGCAATTGCCAGTCCGGGACATCCTCAGTCAATTCAAAAATCATGGCGGCCTGAATGGTGGCACTCAATGTCAGCCAATTTCATTGTCACTGTGCACGGTATCCCTAATTGTAAGTGGGCAAGGTTGTACAAAGGGCCCAGGAGGTGGTACTAAATGGGGACCACCTTGGTCTCAGTCTGATTTCCGCCGACATTACGTGTGGGATTTGGATCGTGACCTTGCAAAAAAAGGGCCAGATTTGTCACATTGCTTTGGCCAGGGTACCCTGCCACAGGGTACGGGGGGCTTTGGTCTGGGCTCCATTTGTGAACGAGGGTTGCAATTTGTCTCACAGGCTAGATTGATTGGAATTTGCATTGCCTGCGCGTAATCTTCGAAATTTTGGGCATTGTATTTGTAAAATCATATGGACCCCACTAATCCATGGGGGACCTTGAGATTCATTTTGGTGCTGTTAATACAGCCCACTGTGCCACTTCCATGCCCTCAGTCCTGTGCCTCAGGACGTCAAGCTGGGTCCTCTCAACCCCATTGGGAAGGGTGATAAGCAGTTGAAGGGTTTGAGATACTGCTGCAAATGTTGGCCATTATTTCATTTTAAACTCCCATTGTCACTGAGTCACTGGGGGGAGTTTGGACAGAAAACTGCGTCGCATGGGAGCTGGAGCAGATCACGTTTGGGCCAAAATCACACGGGGGATCCCTATGCACAGAGCCTTGAGTCTCAGGGTAATTTCAGTCTATTGCTATTTCTCGAAGGACGAGACGGTAGGACCTTGTGGGCAGTTTGCGTGACCTTCCACTAAACACTTGGCCTTGAGGTAGTCGAGCCATTTGGGCCAGTAATATTTCTTGCGAGCCATAGCCAGGCTTTTGTCACGGCCTGGGTCCAGCTTGAGGGGTTTCCATTTTGGAACTAGTGACTCAGGTCATTGTGTAACATTTGCTCATACACTTTCACTTTGGTAGAACGTTCCTGGGAAAATTGTGATAATGGTACTGGTATCCAGGGGGGGTTATCACATTCCAAGGCATATATTAGCAGCCATCAGGTCCTGGGAGCCAAAATTTTGTAAGTTAAAAGTACTCGAATAGCTCAATTGGTATTGTCGTAAGAGCATCGGCACTGATTTGCTTTGCCTTGGAAGTCACTGGAAAATTCTCTATGGTTAGCCATCTGGCTAGGCGGCCTGAGATTTGCCTAAAATTGTGTGACCACCATTTGGTCTGTGTAAAGGTAAGGATATCCTGATGATATCCAGTCGTAATCCATGCTAAAGGCCCTAAATTTCCATAGCGGGACTCACAGAATCCTGGCTGGCTGCTGACATGTGAATGCTCATCAATTCTGTGCACTGTAGCCGACCTCTCCTTGGAGAAGTTGACCAAAAGGCTGACCTTGGGAAACAATCCATGGGGGCATTTGAGATTTTGGGCCAATTTTGGTGTTCTTCCTCCACTGTAGGACTCCCAAGGAGGCGGTGTGGGATGCTATGGAAGCAAGTCCTACACAGGGGTAATATCCTGCCAACCCTAGGACCTAAACCTTTTGGGTTTCACCCACCTTTTCATCTGTGGTATGGACCATTTTGTCAACTATGACAGTGGGGATTTGAAACTAACATGGGGGAAGTTTGGGTGCTTCACCCTTTGATTTGGACAACTTTTGGAAATGTTTCTACCTTAGAGACAGGTGAGGCGCCTGATGCCCTCCAGTCAATTGCACATCAGTCAGGCCAATTGGCAGGTCAATGGGCATTTCGCAAACCCATTGGACAACGGAGCCAGTAGTGCCTGATGGAGTTGAGAAGGCTGTCACTACGTGAGTCCAAGGGTATCTGCGGCCTAAATCTGGTGGTAAATTTGGCCACTTGGATTTCCACTACCAGCAGGGTGGCCTGGGACAGCGTCATTTACCTTTTGTAGTCTATCCAGGACCTCCATCCTTCTGGGTACAAGAAGGAGCGGAGGCCATGAATGGGATTCTGTAACACACGTGGTCGCAAAGATTGTGCTATGAGACACAGAATGGGGCACCTGTGGGGGCACATACTGGACTTTGGGATGGTCCATTTGGGCAATCTGGTCACCAGGTTCACCAGGCACTAGCCTGCCCTCACAGTCCAAGAAGACGTGGTGTTACTTCTGAAAGTTTGACCTACATCTTGCGAGCTATTGAGAATTGCCATGGGATTGAACGCACTTTTGGGAGAATTTGATGTCGACCCATTTCAGGCCAAGGTAATCCATGGGGGCACCTGACATGTCTAATGCAATCAGTGGTCTGGCACTGTGGAGGTACCTTCTGTGGGAGTTTGGACCAAATTTGGCTGAGGGACATCAGAGCCAATTGGAGCATCTGAGATTTGGATTTTGGGCCAATTTGTGAATCCACCATCCGCTGCACGCGAAGGGGGCCTGGGATGCCTAGCTGTGAAGAGTCACTAGTGGCAAAGTTGATCTGCACAGGCCTAAACCATATGGAAAAGGCCGTTTGGCCAGGGGTCTCACCCACCTTACGCTGTTGAGGGGGTATGTTTATGGTACTTTGTGGGACCCTCTCCTTGTGGGAGAAGTTTGGACCCACATCCAGAAATCCTTGGGGGAAAATTTGAGAGAGGAATAGTTAGCTGTGCCATATGAATAGGTAATGTAGAGCTTGGACAGTTTGTATCGTGTCACAAGAAGGAGAATGTGGAATCGACGAACAGTCTTTGATAATAGTGTATGTAGTGTGGCTCTGATGATGCTCATTTGCTCCAGTGTCTATGACTACTGAAAGGAGGTGATTTACCGCCTGTATGTAGCACTGGAAAGTAAAGAAGTGAAGAACTAAGTAGCTGTTAAGGGTCGAGAACTTTCAGCGGAGGAGTCATTGTTACGTTTTTGGATTTTGGAATAGGCGCTGTTGAGAAAAATGGGACTGAGTAGGGGCAGAGGCAACAGTATCTGCTCTAAGTGTCTTGATCCTGAAGCATTGTTTCTGAAGTGTGACCACAGGATCCCTGGACCAAGACAGTCAGTTTTTTCGGAAGGTGTTGTTGTAGGGACCATTTGTGGAGAGATCCTGAGGAAGGTGAGAAAGCGGGCGTATAGGAATTTCTTTGTTTCCGTGGGAAATGTGCTGCATTTGGGGAGGGGGAGGGTCTATGAGAGTATAAGGGAGAACAATTTTGCTAAGGTTGGCGTTCATGACGCTGACGCTTCCGAAGGAAACCAACGGTTATTGATAAGATGTCCTTGGTTTGTGACAGGTGATGCACATGGGACACGATAGAATCTTCAGAAGAAGAGATACTCTGAGAGTGTGGTTATGAAAAACCATTGTTAGAACTTGGGGGGTGAAGGTAGAGAATGTACTTCAGAAGATTGTTGGTTGTGGGGGACTACTTGGGCTAATGTAGCAAAGACGCGGGCCATTTCTTTTAATTTCGTTTTATATTTCTTAGGAAAGCATTGTTGCATAATTGAAGGAGAGAGTTTCCTCTCCTTTGTATAAATCTAAGGAAGAAGAAGCGATTCTACGATCGTGTGGAGTTCGAAAATAACAAAATAACAAATACTAAATTCTAAGGACAAGTTGAAATTGGCCACACTGATGAAATGTTGTCATTTTTCTATCAGTCCATGTAATTGTTTAAACTGGCTATGGCTTCGGCTATGGCTTCCGTAACAAAGGGTGCTTGATTTTGATTTTGCTGTGAGCGGGCATGAAATTTAACGTTCCCGATGACTCACACGTTAGCTGCTCTGCCAGCTTGAAAAACACCATTGAAATCCTTCTTCTTCTCTGACTGCTTAGTCCCATACAAAACTGGAAGAAACTTTGTTTTGAATTTATTGTATAGATCATGGTTTAAGTTCTCCAATGGGGGTTGGAGTGACAGCTAGCTGACAGCATTTCAAGAGGCTAATGAATTGGGGGTAATCTGGGGAGCGTATAATGAACGAGATACGTTCCTTATCCGTGGTAATGTTGGATGATATAATAGCATTCTCTGCAGATAGGACGAAATAAAAGAGGAGTGCTGTATAAGAAGAAGAATCCATTTCTCATCGAAAGGAAAGTCAAAGTCTGTATGGCAGGTTTTGATGTGATGATGAGATTTAATACGGGTATTTGTGTTATGGGATGTTTTTTTTTTTTGCAGTTGAGTTGATCAGAAGTTAAAATCAGATGTTGAAATCAGATGGCTACTTGGCCTTGGAAAACGTGTTGCCTGAGCCATGATGGAAGGAACGCTGTGTACAACAGTCTAAAAGAAATAATTTTTTTAAGCCACCAGCCACACCCGTGTAGAAAAATGTATGTAAAAATGGAAATTGTTTATCAAATGTAAAGAACATAAAGAACATTCAAAGTACTATTAATACAAATATTAATAATTTTTACAAACAGAGGTTAACATGGGAATGTTGGGAAAATAAGAGGAAAATAAGAGGTCAGCAATATATAGCTTTTAGAGCTGTTTAGAGGGAAAGGCTACTCGGAAACCTTGCACATGGGTTTTGAACCTGATAGATAACCAACCAGGTTACTAGGTGGTCTAGGACGACGTGATACTAGTGTTGGAATCTGCTGGATGATTTCATCTGGGGTCCGATGGGGGCGTAAGATTGTTGCTAGCTTCGGCTGATTAACACAGGAGCAGGTCGCCGGCAGCTTGTCCGTTCGGATTCACCCATTAAACAGCTATTGCAGGGACTAGATTTATAGTTTTTCCATGTTTTTCCACTGTTATATTTTAGGTGTCGACGAAGGACTGTTCACATTTAATTGAAAAAAACTGTATCCCTGAACTTTAAAAAGGTAGGGAAAAAAACACGACAACACGAAAACAGAAACAGAAAACACAACGACCAATTCGAACTAGGCCGGCCTTTACGAGTTTTTCAAAATTTGTCTTTTTGTTCGTAATTTAAACTATATAGTTCTTTCTACCAAAGTTTTTTACAATTTTTCCGCTGCACACCTTAATATGTGGACAAGGGAACACTGAAACAATATATTTACGAAATAATACAACCTATATATTAAATTTCACTGAACACTGATCACATATCAAAAACAAAAAGACAAGGTCTGCTGACACTGATTCACATATCAAAACAATAAAAGGACAAGGTCTGCTTGACAGGAGAGCCAGAGCCAGAAGGATTACTACATACCGCCCCCGGCGCCTGTGCCCTGTCACGACGATTTGGCGAGTGAACCGGACTGGTGGTTCCGACGTGAAGGACATAATTTATATGGTGGTTCAAAGAGTTTGTAAACACATAATATATTATGTGGACAGAGTCCTTGTGAACACATATATATTATTACAATTAATTAATAATGGTATGTTTCATAGGTAATAAAGTGTGTATTAATTGTGTTAATCGCTGACCTTGGATTTTGGACCACGTAGCTGAATAAAATCCATGGGGGACCCCCTTTGAGATTTGGTCCATTTTGGGCCAATTTGGTCAACTCCACCCATTTCCCCGCTAGCACGCCCACAGGTCCAGGGCGGCCTGGGATGCCCTCCAGTCCAATTGCACATCAGTCAGGCCAAGGGTATCCCTGCCACAGGCCTAAACGGCATTACGGAGCCAAAAGGCCCAGCTTTGGAGGGGTCTCACCCCCACCCCCTTGGTCTCAGCGGTCTCATTTCAACGTTCCTGTGCACTGTAGCCGACCCTCTCCTTGTGGGAGAAGTTTGGACCAAATCGCTGACCTTGGGATTTCCACTAAAAATCCATGGGGGACCCCCTTTGAGATTTGGTCCATTTTGGGCCAATTTGGTCAACTCCACCCATTTCCCCGCTAGCACGCCCACAGGTCCAGGGCGGCCTGGGATGCCCTCCAGTCCAATTGCACATCAGTCAGGCCAAGGGTATCCCTGCCACAGGCCTAAACGGCATTACTGGGCCAAAAGGCCCAGCTTTGGAGGGGTCTCACCCCCACCCCCTTGGTCTCAGCGGTCTCATTTCAACGTTCCTGTGCACTGTAGCCGACCCTCTCCTTGTGGGAGAAGTTTGGACCAAATCGCTGACCTTGGGATTTCCACTAAAAATCCATGGGGGACCCCCTTTGAGATTTGGTCCATTTTGGGCCAATTTGGTCAACTCCACCCATTTCCCCGCTAGCACGCCCACAGGTCCAGGGCGGCCTGGGATGCCCTCCAGTCCAATTGCACATCAGTCAGGCCAAGGGTATCCCTGCCACAGGCCTAAACGGCATTACTGGGCCAAAAGGCCCAGCTTTGGAGGGGTCTCACCCCCACCCCCTTGGTCTCAGCGGTCTCATTTCAACGTTCCTGTGCACTGTAGCCGACCCTCTCCTTGTGGGAGAAGTTTGGACCAAATCGCTGACCTTGGGATTTCCACTAAAAATCCATGGGGGACCCCCTTTGAGATTTGGTCCATTTTGGGCCAATTTGGTCAACTCCACCCATTTCCCCGCTAGCACGCCCACAGGTCCAGGGCGGCCTGGGATGCCCTCCAGTCCAATTGCACATCAGTCAGGCCAAGGGTATCCCTGCCACAGGCCTAAACGGCATTACTGGGCCAAAAGGCCCAGCTTTGGAGGGGTCTCACCCCCACCCCCTTGGTCTCAGCGGTCTGATTTCAACGTTCCTGTGCACTGTAGCCGACCCTCTCCTTGTGGGAGAAGTTTGGACCAAATCGCTGACCTTGGGATTTCCACTAAAAATCCATGGGGGACCCCCTTTGAGATTTGGTCCATTTTGGGCCAATTTGGTCAACTCCACCCATTTCCCCGCTAGCACGCCCACAGGTCCAGGGCGGCCTGGGATGCCCTCCAGTCCAATTGCACATCAGTCAGGCCAAGGGTATCCCTGCCACAGGCCTAAACGGCATTACTGGGCCAAAAGGCCCAGCTTTGGAGGGGTCTCACCCCCACCCCCTTGGTCTCAGCGGTCTCATTTCAACGTTCCTGTGCACTGTAGCCGACCCTCTCCTTGTGGGAGAAGTTTGGACCAAATCGCTGACCTTGGGATTTCCACTAAAAATCCATGGGGGACCCCCTTTGAGATTTGGTCCATTTTGGGCCAATTTGGTCAACTCCACCCATTTCCCAGCTAGCACGCCCACAGGTCCAGGGCGGCCTGGGATGCCCTCCAGTCCAATTGCACATCAGTCAGGCCAAGGGTATCCCTGCCACAGGCCTAAACGGCATTACAGGGCCAAAAGGCCCGGCTTTGGACGGGTCTCACCCCCACCCCCTTGGTCTCAGCGGTCTGATTTCAACGTTTCTGTGCACTGTAGCCGACCCTCTCCTTGTGGGAGAAGTTTGGACCAAATCGCTGACCTTGGGATTTCCACTAAAAATCCATGGGGGACCCCCTTTGAGATTTGGTCCATTTTGGGCCAATTTGGTCAACTCCACCCATTTCCCCGCTAGCACGCCCACAGGTCCAGGGCGGCCTGGGATGCCCTCCAGTCCAATTGCACATCAGTCAGGCCAAGGGTATCCCTGCCACAGGCCTAAACGGCATTACGGAGCCAAAAGGCCCAGCTTTGGAGGGGTCTCACCCCCACCCCCTTGGTCTCAGCGGTCTCATTTCAACGTTCCTGTGCACTGTAGCCGACCCTCTCCTTGTGGGAGAAGTTTGGACCAAATCGCTGACCTTGGGATTTCCACTAAAAATCCATGGGGGACCCCCTTTGAGATTTGGTCCATTTTGGGCCAATTTGGTCAACTCCACCCATTTCCCCGCTAGCACGCCCACAGGTCCAGGGCGGCCTGGGATGCCCTCCAGTCCAATTGCACATCAGTCAGGCCAAGGGTATCCCTGCCACAGGCCTAAACGGCATTACTGGGCCAAAAGGCCCAGCTTTGGAGGGGTCTCACCCCCACCCCCTTGGTCTCAGCGGTCTGATTTCAACGTTCCTGTGCACTGTAGCCGACCCTCTCCTTGTGGGAGAAGTTTGGACCAAATCGCTGACCTTGGGATTTCCACTAAAAATCCATGGGGGACCCCCTTTGAGATTTGGTCCATTTTGGGCCAATTTGGTCAACTCCACCCATTTCCCCGCTAGCACGCCCACAGGTCCAGGGCGGCCTGGGATGCCCTCCAGTCCAATTGCACATCAGTCAGGCCAAGGGTATCCCTGCCACAGGCCTAAACGGCATTACTGGGCCAAAAGGCCCAGCTTTGGAGGGGTCTCACCCCCACCCCCTTGGTCTCAGCGGTCTGCATTCAACGTTCCTGTGCACTGTAGCCGACCCTCTCCTTGTGGGAGAAGTTTGGACCAAATCGCTGACCTTGGGATTTCCACTAAAAATCCATGGGGGACCCCCTTTGAGATTTGGTCCATTTTGGGCCAATTTGGTCAACTCCACCCATTTCCCCGCTAGCACGCCCACAGGTCCAGGGCGGCCTGGGATGCCCTCCAGTCCAATTGCACATCAGTCAGGCCAAGGGTATCCCTGCCACAGGCCTAAACGGCATTACTGGGCCAAAAGGCCCAGCTTTGGAGGGGTCTCACCCCCACCCCCTTGGTCTCAGCGGTCTCATTTCAACGTTCCTGTGCACTGTAGCCGACCCTCTCCTTGTGGGAGAAGTTTGGACCAAATCGCTGACCTTGGGATTTCCACTAAAAATCCATGGGGGACCCCCTTTGAGATTTGGTCCATTTTGGGCCAATTTGGTCAACTCCACCCATTTCCCCGCTAGCACGCCCACAGGTCCAGGGCGGCCTGGGATGCCCTCCAGTCCAATTGCACATCAGTCAGGCCAAGGGTATCCCTGCCACAGGCCTAAACGGCATTACTGGGCCAAAAGGCCCAGCTTTGGAGGGGTCTCACCCCCACCCCCTTGGTCTCAGCGGTCTCATTTCAACGTTCCTGTGCACTGTAGCCGACCCTCTCCTTGTGGGAGAAGTTTGGACCAAATCGCTGACCTTGGGATTTCCACTAAAAATCCATGGGGGACCCCCTTTGAGATTTGGTCCATTTTGGGCCAATTTGGTCAACTCCACCCATTTCCCCGCTAGCACGCCCACAGGTCCAGGGCGGCCTGGGATGCCCTCCAGTCCAATTGCACATCAGTCAGGCCAAGGGTATCCCTGCCACAGGCCTAAACGGCATTACTGGGCCAAAAGGCCCAGCTTTGGAGGGGTCTCACCCCCACCCCCTTGGTCTCAGCGGTCTCATTTCAACGTTCCTGTGCACTGTAGCCGACCCTCTCCTTGTGGGAGAAGTTTGGACCAAATCGCTGACCTTGGGATTTCCACTAAAAATCCATGGGGGACCCCCTTTGAGATTTGGTCCATTTTGGGCCAATTTGGTCAACTCCACCCATTTCCCCGCTAGCACGCCCACAGGTCCAGGGCGGCCTGGGATGCCCTCCAGTCCAATTGCACATCAGTCAGGCCAAGGGTATCCGTGCCACAGGCCTAAACGGCATTACTGGGCCAAAAGGCCCAGCTTTGGAGGGGTCTCGCCCCCACCCCCTTGGTCTCAGCGGTCTGATTTCAACGTTCCTGTGCACTGTAGCCGACCCTCTCCCTGTTTGCGAACATATGACCAAATCGCTGACCTTGGGATTTCCACTAAAAATCCATGGGGGACCCCCTTTGAGATTTGGTCCATTTTGGGCCAATTTGGTCAACTCCACCCATTTCCCCGCTAGCACGCCCACAGGTCCACGGCGGCCTGGGATGCCCTCCAGTCCAATTGCACATCAGTCAGGCCAAGGGTATCCCTGCCACAGGCCTAAACGGCATTACTGGGCCAAAAGGCCCACCTTTGGAGGGGTCTCACCCCCACCCCCTTGGTCTCAGCGGTCTGATTTCAACGTTGCTGTGCACTGTAGCCCCCTCCCTCCCTGTGGGGGAAGTTAGGACCAAATCGCTGACCTTGAAATTTCCACTAAAAATCCATGGGGGACCCCCTTTGAGATTTGGTCCATTTTGGGCCAATTTGGTCAACTCCACCCATTTCCCCGCTAGCACGCCCACAGGTCCAGGGCGGCCTGGGATGCCCTCCAGTCCAATTGCACATCAGTCAGGCCAAGGGTATCCCTGCCACAGGCCTAAACAGCACTACGGGGCCAAAAGGCCCACCTTTGGAGGGGTCTCACCCCCACCCCCTTGGTCTCAGCGGTCTGATTTCAACGTTCCTGTGCACTGTAGCCGACCCTCTCCTTGTGGGAGAAGTTTGGACCAAATCGCTGACCTTGGGATTTCCACTAAAAATCCATGGGGGACCCCCTTTGAGATTTGGTCCATTTTGGGCCAATTTGGTCAACTCCACCCATTTCCCCGCTAGCACGCCCACAGGTCCAGGGCGGCCTGGGATGCCCTCCAGTCCAATTGCACATCAGTCAGGCCAAGGGTATCCCTGCCACAGGCCTAAACGGCATTCCTGAGCCAAAAGGCCCAGCTTTGGAGGGGTCTCACCCCCACCCCCTTGGTCTCAGCGGTCTGATTTCAACGTTCCTGTGCACTGTAGCCGACCCTCTCCTTGTGGGAGAAGTTTGGACCAAATCGCTGACCTTGGGATTTCCACTAAAAATCCATGGGGGACCCCCTTTGAGATTTGGTCCATTTTGGGCCAATTTGGTCAACTCCACCCATTTCCCCGCTAGCACGCCCACAGGTCCAGGGCGGCCTGGGATGCCCTCCAGTCCAATTGCACATCAGTCAGGCCAAGGGTATCCCTGCCACAGGCCTAAACGTCATACAAGGGCGAATTGGCCCACCTTTGGAGGGGTCTCACCCCCACCCCCTTGGTCTCAGCGGTCTGATTTCAACGTTGCTGTGCACTGCAGCCCACTCTCTCCTTGTGGGAGACGTTTGGACCAAATCGCTGACCTTGCGATTTCCACTAAAAATCCATGGGGGACCCCCTTTGAGATTTGGCCCATTTTGGGCAAATTTGGTCAACTCCACCCATTTCCCCGCTAGCACGCCCACAGGTCCAGGGCGGCCTGGGATGCCCTCCAGTCAAATTGCACATCAGTCAGGCCAAGGGTATCCCTGCCACAGGCCTAAACGGCATTACTGAGCCAAAAGGCCCACCTTTGGAGGGGTCTCACCCCCACCCCCTTGGTCTCAGCGGTCTGATTTCAACGTTCCTGTGCACTGTAGCCGACCCTCTCCTTGTGGGAGAAGTTTGGACCAAATCGCTGACCTTGGGATTTCCACTAAAAATCCATGGGGGACCCCCTTTGAGATTTGGTCCATTTTGGGCCAATTTGGTCAACTCCACCCATTTCCCCGCTAGCACGCCCACAGGTCCAGGGCGGCCTGGGATGCCCTCCAGTCCAATTGCACATCAGTCAGGCCAAGGGTATCCCTGCCACAGGCCTAAACGGCATTCCTGGGCCAAAAGGCCCACCTTTGGAGGGGTCTCACCCCCACCCCCTTGGTCTCAGCGGTCTGATTTCAACGTTCCTGTGCACTGTAGCCGACCCTCTCCTTGTGGGAGAAGTTTGGACCAAATCGCTGACCTTGGGATTTCCACTAAAAATCCATGGGGGACCCCCTTTGAGATTTGGTCCATTTTGGGCCAATTTGGTCAACTCCACCCATTTCCCCGCTAGCACGCCCACAGGTCCAGGGCGGCCTGGGATGCCCTCCAGTCCAATTGCACATCAGTCAGGCCAAGGGTATCCCTGCCACAGGCCTAAACGGCATTCCTG
Source organism: Oratosquilla oratoria (assembly GCF_046742065.1). Taxonomy (NCBI): domain Eukaryota; kingdom Metazoa; phylum Arthropoda; class Malacostraca; order Stomatopoda; family Squillidae; genus Oratosquilla; species Oratosquilla oratoria. Next base: position 46,723,218 of record NC_134806.1, read on the forward strand.
GGCCAAAAGGCCCAGCTTTGGAGGGGTCTCACCCCCACCCCCTTGGTCTCAGCGGTCTGATTTCAACGTTGCTGTGCACTGCAGCCCACTCTCTCCTTGTGGGAGACGTTTGGACCAAATCGCTGACCTTGGGATTTCCACTAAAAATCCATGGGGGACCCCCTTTGAGATTTGGTCCATTTTGGGCCAATTTGGTCAACTCCACCCATTTCCCCGCTAGCACGCCCACAGGTCCAGGGCGGCCTGGGATGCCCTCCAGTCCAATTGCACATCAGTCAGGCCAAGGGTATCCCTGCCACAGGCCTAAACGGCATTACTGGGCCAAAAGGCCCACTTTTGGAGGGGTCTCACCCCCACCCCCTTGGTCTCAGCGGTCTGATTTCAACGTTGCTGTGCCGTGTAGGCGGCCCTCTGGTTGGGGGAGTCGGTTAGGACCAAATCGCTGACCATGAGATTTCCAGTGAAATCTATGGGGGACCCCCTTTGAGATTTTGTCCATTTTGGGCCAATTTGGTCAACCCCACCCATTTCCCCGCTAGGACGCCCACAGGTCCAGGGCGGCCTGGGATGCCCTCCAGTCCAATTGCACATCGGTCAGGCCAAGGGTATCCGTGCCACAGGCCTAAACGGCATTACTGGGCCAAAAGGCCCAGCTTTGGAGGGGTCTCGCCCCCACCCCCTTGGTCTCAGCGGTCTGATTTCAACGTTGCTGTGCACTGTAGCCCCCTCCCTCCCTGTGGGGGAAGTTAGGACCAAATCGCTGACCATGAGATTTCCAGTGAAATCTATGGGGGACCCCCTTTGAGATTTTGTCCATTTTGGGCCAATTTGGTCAACCCCACCCATTTCCCCGCTAGGACGCCCACAGGTCCAGGGCGGCCTGGGATGCCCTCCAGTCCAATTGCACATCGGTCAGGCCAAGGGTATCCGTGCCACAGGCCTAAACGGCATTACTGGGCCAAAAGGCCCAGCTTTGGAGGGGTCTCGCCCCCACCCCCTTGGTCTCAGCGGTCTGATTTCAACGTTGCTGTGCACTGTAGCCGACTCCCTCCTTGTGGGAGAAGTTTGGACCAAATCGCTGACCTTGGGATTTCCACTAAAAATCCATGGGGGACCCCCTTTGAGATTTGGTCCATTTTGGGCCAATTTGGTCAACTCCACCCATTTCCCCGCTAGCACGCCCACAGGTCCAGGGCGGCCTGGGATGCCCTCCAGTCCAATTGCACATCAGTCAGGCCAAGGGTATCCCTGCCACAGGCCTAAACGGCATTACAGGGCCAAAAGGCCCAGCTTTGGAGGGGTCTCACCCCCACCCCCTTGGTCTCAGCGGTCTGATTTCAACGTTCCTGTGCACTGTAGCCGACTCTCTCCTTGTGGGAGAAGTTTGGACCAAATCGCTGACCTTGGGATTTCCACTAAAAATCCATGGGGGACCCCCTTTGAGATTTGGTCCATTTTGGGCCAATTTGGTCAACTCCACCCATTTCCCCGCTAGCACGCCCACAGGTCCAGGGCGGCCTGGGATGCCCTCCAGTCCAATTGCACATCAGTCAGGCCAAGGGTATCCCTGCCACAGGCCTAAACGGCATTCCTGGGCCAAAAGGCCCACCTTTGGAGGGGGCTCACCCCCACCCCCTTGGTCTCAGCGGTCTGATTTCAACGTTGCTGTGCACTGTAGCCGCCCCCCTCCTTGTGGGAGAAGTTTGGACCAAATCGCTGACCTTGGGATTTCCACTAAAAATCCATGGGGGACCCCCTTTGAGATTTGGTCCATTTTGGGCCAATTTGGTCAACTCCACCCATTTCCCCGCTAGCACGCCCACAGGTCCAGGGCGGCCTGGGATGCCCTCCAGTCCAATTGCACATCAGTCAGGCCAAGGGTATCCCTGCCACAGGCCTAAACGGCATTCCTGGGCCAAAAGGCCCAGCTTTGGAGGGGTCTCACCCCCACCCCCTTGGTCTCAGCGGTCTGATTTCAACGTTCCTGTGCACTGGAGCCGACCCTCTCCTTGTGGGAGACGTTTGGACCAAATCGCTGACCTTGGGATTTCCACTAAAAATCCATGGGGGACCCCCTTTGAGATTTGGTCCATTTTGGGCCAATTTGGTCAACTCCACCCATTTCCCCGCTAGCACGCCCACAGGTCCAGGGCGGCCTGGGATGCCCTCCAGTCCAATTGCACATCAGTCAGGCCAAGGGTATCCCTGCCACAGGCCTAAACAGCACTACGGGGCCAAAAGGCCCACCTTTGGAGGGGTCTCACCCCCACCCCCTTGGTCTCAGCGGTCTGATTTCAACCTTGCTGTGCACTGTAGCCGACCCTCTCCTTGTGGGAGAAGTTTGGACCAAATCGCTGACCTTGGGATTTCCACTAAAAATCCATGGGGGACCCCCTTTGAGATTTGGTCCATTTTGGGCCAATTTGGTCAACTCCACCCATTTCCCCGCTAGCACGCCCACAGGTCCAGGGCGGCCTGGGATGCCCTCCAGTCCAATTGCACATCAGTCAGGCCAAGGGTATCCCTGCCACAGGCCTAAAGGGCATTACTGGGCCAAAAGGCCCACCTTTGGAGGGGTCTCGCCCCCACCCCCTTGGTCTCAGCGGTCTGATTTCAACGTTGCTGTGCACTGTAGCCCCCTCCCTCCCTGTGGGGGAAGTTAGGACCAAATCGCTGACCTTGAGATTTCCAGTGAAATCTATGGGGGACCCCCTTTGAGATTTTGTCCATTTTGGGCCAATTTGGTCAACCCCACCCATTTCCCCGCTAGGACGCCCACAGGTCCAGGGCGGCCTGGGATGCCCTCCAGTCCAATTGCACATCGGTCAGGCCAAGGGTATCCGTGCCACAGGCCTAAACGGCATTACTGGGCCAAAAGGCCCAGCTTTGGAGGGGTCTCGCCCCCACCCCCTTGGTCTCAGCGGTCTGATTTCAACGTTGCTGTGCACTGTAGCCCCCTCCCTCCCTGTGGGGGAAGTTAGGACCAAATCGCTGACCATGAGATTTCCAGTGAAATCTATGGGGGACCCCCTTTGAGATTTTGTCCATTTTGGGCCAATTTGGTCAACCCCACCCATTTCCCCGCTAGGACGCCCACAGGTCCAGGGCGGCCTGGGATGCCCTCCAGTCCAATTGCACATCGGTCAGGCCAAGGGTATCCGTGCCACAGGCCTAAACGGCATTACTGGGCCAAAAGGCCCAGCTTTGGAGGGGTCTCGCCCCCACCCCCTTGGTCTCAGCGGTCTGATTTCAACGTTGCTGTGCACTGTAGCCCCCTCCCTCCCTGTGGGGGAAGTTAGGACCAAATCGCTGACCTTGAGATTTCCAGTGAAATCTATGGGGGACCCCCTTTGAGATTTGGCCCATTTTGGGCCAATTTGGTCAACTCCACCCATTTCCCCGCTAGCACGCCCACAGGTCCAGGGCGGCCTGGGATGCCCTCCGGTCCAATTGCACATCAGTCAGGCCAAGGGTATCCCTGCCACAGGCCTAAACGGCATTCCTGGGCCAAAAGGCCCACCTTTGGAGGGGGCTCACCCCCACCCCCTTGGTCTCAGCGGTCTGATTTCAACGTTGCTGTGCACTGCAGCCCACTCTCTCCTTGTGGGAGACGTTTGGACCAAATCGCTGACCTTGCGATTTCCACTAAAAATCCATGGGGGACCCCCTTTGAGATTTGGCCCATTTTGGGCCAATTTGGTCAACTCCACCCATTTCCCCGCTAGCACGCCCACAGGTCCAGGGCGGCCTGGGATGCCCTCCGGTCCAATTGCACATCAGTCAGGCCAAGGGTATCCCTGCCACAGGCCTAAACGGCATTCCTGGGCCAAAAGGCCCACCTTTGGAGGGGGCTCACCCCCACCCCCTTGGTCTCAGCGGTCTGATTTCAACGTTGCTGTGCACTGCAGCCCACTCTCTCCTTGTGGGAGACGTTTGGACCAAATCGCTGACCTTGCGATTTCCACTAAAAATCCATGGGGGACCCCCTTTGAGATTTGGCCCATTTTGGGCCAATTTGGTCAACTCCACCCATTTCCCCGCTAGCACGCCCACAGGTCCAGGGCGGCCTGGGATGCCCTCCGGTCCAATTGCACATCAGTCAGGCCAAGGGTATCCCTGCCACAGGCCTAAACGGCATTCCTGGGCCAAAAGGCCCACCTTTGGAGGGGGCTCACCCCCACCCCCTTGGTCTCAGCGGTCTGATTTCAACGTTGCTGTGCACTGCAGCCCACTCTCTCCTTGTGGGAGACGTTTGGACCAAATCGCTGACCTTGCGATTTCCACTAAAAATCCATGGGGGACCCCCTTTGAGATTTGGTCCATTTTGGGCCAATTTGGTCAACTCCACCCATTTCCCCGCTAGCACGCCCACAGGTCCAGGGCGGCCTGGGATGCCCTCCAGTCCAATTGCACATCAGTCAGGCCAAGGGTATCCGTGCCACAGGCCTAAACGGCATTACTGGGCCAAAAGGCCCACCTTTGGAGGGGTCTCACCCCCACCCCCTTGGTCTCAGCGGTCTGATTTCAACGTTGCTGTGCACTGTAGCCCCCTCCCTCCCTGTGGGGGAAGTTAGGACCAAATCGCTGACCATGAGATTTCCACTGAAATCCATGGGGGACCCCCTTTGAGATTTGGTCCATTTTGGGCCAATTTGGTCAACTCCACCCATTTCCCCGCTAGCACGCCCACAGGTCCAGGGCGGCCTGGGATGCCCTCCGGTCCAATTGCACATCAGTCAGGCCAAGGGTATCCCTGCCACAGGCCTAAACGGCATTCCTGGGCCAAAAGGCCCACCTTTGGAGGGGGCTCACCCCCACCCCCTTGGTCTCAGCGGTCTGATTTCAACGTTGCTGTGCACTGCAGCCCACTCTCTCCTTGTGGGAGACGTTTGGACCAAATCGCTGACCTTGCGATTTCCACTAAAAATCCATGGGGGACCCCCTTTGAGATTTGGCCCATTTTGGGCCAATTTGGTCAACTCCACCCATTTCCCCGCTAGCACGCCCACAGGTCCAGGGCGGCCTGGGATGCCCTCCGGTCCAATTGCACATCAGTCAGGCCAAGGGTATCCCTGCCACAGGCCTAAACGGCATTCCTGGGCCAAAAGGCCCACCTTTGGAGGGGTCTCACCCCCACCCCCTTGGTCTCAGCGGTCTGATTTCAACGTTGCTGTGCACTGTAGCCGACCCTCTCCTTGTGGGAGAAGTTTGGACCAAATCGCTGACCTTGCGATTTCCACTAAAAATCCATGGGGGACCCCCTTTGAGATTTGGTCCATTTTGGGCCAATTTGGTCAACTCCACCCATTTCCCCGCTAGCACGCCCACAGGTCCAGGGCGGCCTGGGATGCCCTCCGGTCCAATTGCACATCAGTCAGGCCAAGGGTATCCCTGCCACAGGCCTAAACGGCATTCCTGGGCCAAAAGGCCCACCTTTGGAGGGGGCTCACCCCCACCCCCTTGGTCTCAGCGGTCTGATTTCAACGTTGCTGTGCACTGCAGCCCACTCTCTCCTTGTGGGAGACGTTTGGACCAAATCGCTGACCTTGCGATTTCCACTAAAAATCCATGGGGGACCCCCTTTGAGATTTGGCCCATTTTGGGCCAATTTGGTCAACTCCACCCATTTCCCCGCTAGCACGCCCACAGGTCCAGGGCGGCCTGGGATGCCCTCCGGTCCAATTGCACATCAGTCAGGCCAAGGGTATCCCTGCCACAGGCCTAAACGGCATTCCTGGGCCAAAAGGCCCACCTTTGGAGGGGGCTCACCCCCACCCCCTTGGTCTCAGCGGTCTGATTTCAACGTTGCTGTGCACTGCAGCCCACTCTCTCCTTGTGGGAGACGTTTGGACCAAATCGCTGACCTTGCGATTTCCACTAAAAATCCATGGGGGACCCCCTTTGAGGAATGCCGTTTGGTCCAAACGTCTCCCACAAGGAGAGAGTGGGCTGCAGTTCACAGCAACGTTGAAATCAGACCGCTGAGACCAAGGGGGTGGGGGTGAGCCCCCTCCAAAGGTGGGCCTTTTGGCCCAGGAATGCCGTTTAGGCCTGTGGCAGGGATACCCTTGGCCTGACTGATGTGCAATTGGACCGGAGGGCATTCCAGGCCGCCCTGGACCTGTGGGCTGAGGTTGTGACCCAATTGGAACAAGTGGCCAAAATGACCCTCAAAATTACCGTCATGCCTCCGATTTGGCCCAAACTTACTCCAGAAGGAGAGAGTCGTCCACAGGTCACGGCGAGGTAGACGTGGGTAACCTGGACCCAAGGAGAGGTTGTGGCGATCAGCCAAATTTGTTTGTGTTTGTGTAATTTCCCCCTCTCATTTCCGCCTGTTGGTGCCCGTACTTTTAGCCTGAGCAGTATCTAAGTGCGATCCGCAAGAGCCCTGGTGGCCCTCGATCTGTAGCTGAGGTGGTGACCCAATCGGTACAAGTGGCCAAAATGAGTTCAAAATGAACCTGACATAGTGTATTCAACATAAGCTCCACCACAGTCATGATGGTCAAGCACTCTAGCATGTTAAAAATTAGGCGACGGGTCACTGTGACTGAGTTCAAAATGAACCTGACTTAAGGTATTCAACCTAACCTCCACCACAGTCATGATGGTCAAGCACTTCAGCATGTTAAAAGTTAGGCAACGGGTCACTGTAACTGAGTTCAAAATTAACCCGACTTAGGGTATTCAACCTAAGCTCCACCACAGTCATGATGGTCAAGCACTTTAGCATGTTAAAAGATAGGGGACGGGTCACTGTGACTGAGTTCAAAATGAACCTGACTTTCGAGAAGCTCCACCACAGTCATGATGGCCAAGCACTTTAGCATGGTAAAAGTAAGGAAATGGGTCACTGTGACTGAGTTCAAAATTAACCTCACTTAGGGTATTCAATCTAAGCTCAACCACAGTCATGATGGCCAAGTAATTTAGCATGGTAAAAGTAGGGAAGTGGGTCACTGTGACTTAGTTCAAAATGAACCTGACTCAGGGTGTTCAACCTAAGTTCCACCACAGTGATGATGGCCAAGCACTTTAGCATGGTAAAAGTAAGGAAGTGGCCCACTGTGACTGAGTTCAAAATGAACCTGACTTAAGGTATTCAACCTAAGCTCCACTACAGTCATGATGGTCAAGCACTTTAGCATGTTAAAAGTTAGGCGACGGATCACTGTGACTGAGTTCAAAATGAACAGGGCACAGCGAGGTAGATGTGGGGAACCTGGACCCAAGGGCGAGGTTGTGGCGACCAGCCAAATTTGTTTGTGTTTGTGGGCCACTGTGACTGAGTTCAAAATGAAACTAACTTAGGGTATTCAACATAAGAGCCACCACAGTCATGATGGTCAAGCACTCTAGCATGTTAAAAATTAGGCGACGGGTCACTGTGACTGAGTTCAAAATGAACCTGACTTAAGGTGTTTAACCTTAGGTCAACCACAGTCATGATGGTCAAGCACTTTAGCATGTTAAAAGTTAGGGGACGGGTCATTGTGACTAAGTTCAAAATAAACCCGACTTAGGGGATTCAACCTAAGCTCCACCACAGTCATGATGGTCAAGCACTTTAGCATGTTGAAAGTTAGGAGACGGGTCGCTGTGACTGAGTTCAAAATGAACCTGACTTTCGAGAAGCTCCACCACAGTCATGATGGACAAGCATTTTAGCATGGAAAAAGTAAGGAAATGGGTCACTGTGACTGAGTTTAAAATTAACCTCACTTAAGGTATTCAACCTAAGTTCCACCACAGTCATGATGGCCAAGCACTTTAGCATGTTAAGATTAGGGGACGGGTCACTGAGACTGAGTTCAAAATGAACCTGACTTTCGAGAAGCTCCACCACAGTCATGATGGCCAAGCACTTTAGCATGGTAAAAGTAAGGAAATGGGTCACCGTGACTGAGTTCAAAATTAACCTCACTTAGGGTATTCAATCTAAGCTCAACCACAGTCATGATGGACAAGCAATTTAGCATGGTAAAAGTAGGGAAGTGGGTCACTGTGACTGTGTTCAAAATGAACCTGACTCAGGGTATTCAACCTAAGTTCCACCACAGTGATGATGGGCAAGCACTTTAGCATGGTAAAATTAGGGAAGTGGGTTCACTGTGATTTAGTTCAAAATGAACCTGACTTAGGGTATTCAACCTAAGTTCCACCACAGTCATGATGGAAAAGCACTTTAGCATGGTAAAAGTATGGAAGTGGGTCACTGTGACTTAGTTCAAAATAAACCAGACTTAGGGTGTTAACCTAAGGTCCACCACAGTAATAGTGGCCAAGCACTTGAGCATGTTACAAGTAAGGAAGTGGGCCACTGTGACTGAGTTCAAAATTAACCTCACTTAGGGTATTCAACATAAGATCCACCACAGTCATGATTGTCAAGTACTCTAGCATGTTAAAAATTTGGCGACGGATCACTGTGACTGAGTTCAAAATGAACCTGACTTAAGGTATTCAACCTAACCTCCACCACAGTCATGATGGTCAAGCACTTTAGCATGTTAAAAGTTAGGCGACGGGTCACTGTGACTGAGTTCAAAATGAACCTGACTTAGGGCATTCAACATAAGCTGCACCACAGTCTTGATGGTCAAGCACTTTAGCATGTTAAAAGTTAGGGGACGGGTCACTGTGACTTAGTTCAAAATTAACCTGACATTTGAGAAGCTCTACCAGTCATGATGGCCAAGCACTTTAGAATGGTAAAAGTAAGGAAATGGGTCACTGTGACTGAGTTCAAAATGAACCTCACCTAGGGTATTCAATCTAAGGTCCATCACAGTCATGACGGCCAAGCACTTTAGCATGGTAAAAGTAGGGAAGTGGGTCACTGTATCTTTTGGAACTATTTAATAGTCTTTTAGCATGTCCTACACTTATATGTTCTGCATGAGCTTTTAGTAGTATTTCCTGTTCCTTCTTATAAATTACACACTTCTTATCTCTGGCATCATGCTCTTCTTTACAATTTATACAAACTGTTGGGCGGGAACAATCCCCATGTTCAGGCTGGGGACATATCAAACATAGTTTGTCCCTTGCACATCTTCGGGAAGGATGGCCAAAACCATAGCAGTTAAAGCACTGAAGGGGACGGGGCTTAAACTGCTTCACATAAACAATCTCTTTCTCTATCTCTACATAATGAGGTAGATCTTCACCAGAAAACTTAGGATAATCATAGGAGAACGAGGTATTTTAGCAACCTTCCAAACATTAGTTGGGCACATTTCTAAAATTTCTTCTTCCTCAAAGTCATACAGATCTCTATTAAACATTACCCCTTTGGCATAACTTAAGGTATAGTGGGGTTTAACTTCCTTAATGTCGGATTTCTGTTTCAAGTTAAGCACCATGGCAGCTTGTTCATAAGATTTTACATGGATTAAGAAGGAATTTCTTCCAAATCGTGATACCTGCGAGTTAGTCAAATTACCAGAGCCAAGGTGACTCTTCAAGAATCTTCTAAACTCGAACAAGTTAGCACGTTCCTTTGCAAGAGTGATAATAAGCCACTTAGCTGGATTGGGAGGTCTCTGCACACTTTCCTTCCTTTCCTCTACCGGGATTTCTGGATAAAAGATATCCAGGTTAGGTGGCACTCTAGCAACAAGTTGGGCCGAAGATTCATTTTCATTTCAATTATTATAATCCAAGGAGGCAGCAGCTGCATCCTGATTAGAAAGAAATGAGATCCAGACTAGCCAAGCTTTAAAGTTGTCAGTTAGTTTAACCCTGATTTATCTAATTAACCTGATTTATCTAATTACCCTGAATTATCTAATTCAAACATACCATAGCTAATATTAATATTAGATCCTTCAGAATTTTTTATCATGATAATAAATTCTGAAGGATCTAATATTAATATTAGCTATGGTATGTTTAAATTAGATAATTTTATCATTGACAAAATTGTAATCAAATTAAACCATTACAAAAATGTTTTAATTGTAAGTGTTCAATGTTTGTGACATTTTCTCCATGTGTTATGTCCGTTCCTTTCACGAAAGCGCTTGGGAATTCTAGTTTTCTTTTCCGGTTTTTTTCCCCTGTGGTTATCAGCGATATCTATATTGTTCGAACTACAAATTGCACCCGGTAATAAGGAAGCCAGACTGTGCCATATTCGATGCTGCCCAGGTCTACGCCTTTTGGAATTGTAAACTTACCTCGACAGGATGAAGAGATAATAAAAAGAAAGGAAAACGACATAAAATAGGATATATTTTCTAAAAATTGAGTAAGGGGGTATAATGATGTCAATAGATAAGTGTCCTCTTTAAAAACAATTATATTTTATTATAGAAGATACAATTATATATTAATGGTTCCCTTTGCAGCATCGATAATGTCAATGCTCCTTTTCTTGCCAACGACAAGTATGAACAGCGATGAACAATTATTATGGTGGTGGTTCCATAGCGGATAAAGCAGGAATATCGCATCTGCATGGATGATAATAATGATAATAGTAATAGAAATAAACGCCTGTATTATTATCATTTTCTACAGTGAACCTAACCTAACCTAACGCCCACACAAGCTGAAGCCACAAGAAGAAGAAAATGGAGCAAAGGACCTCACGAGGGTAGGCTTTTATTCTGCATATTACAACTCAGTAGACACGCGCACCCACAAACATACAAAATATCAATTACACCCAACAATTGTATCAAATTCATACTATACAGTATAGTGACAATCTACTAAACTGACTATACTTCCAAAGTTCCAGTCAGTAGTACCTGTACCATATCACCTCATTAGAACTTTATCAAACAGCTTGCAGCACAGGTAATTTTTATTTATAAATTGTAATCATGATTTCAATTGACTATAATAGTTTATAATGATAAATTTCTATTCAATGATATTCGATTCCTATTTCTTATAGTTGCCCCTACACGGTTTGCTTATTTGTACCAAAGGAGTACGAGAGAAAACGTAAAATAGACTTGTACCAAGCGTAAACATTTCTAATCAACGACAGGATCATTAATCGTATTTCAAAATTATTCTAAAGGAAATTAAGAAGAAATTAGATAAGTTTACTTTAAGAAATTGGAATTTAGAAGAAATTTGATCATGTTAAATCTGAATTAAGTTTCTTAAACACACACACACACACACATGGCGCTGTGGTTAGAGCTCTGGCCTGCCACTACGGAGGTCCGGGTTCGATCCTCGCCCGGGGCTGAAATAATATCAGTATCGCAGCGCTGAGGGGTGTTACTCCAACTCTCGTGGGCGGGGGAGTTGGGGGTGTGTGTGTGTGCAAGGTCATAGCATTACCCATAGATCGGACCTACGAGCTCTGAGCTCTCTTCCAGGAGGGAAATAGCTGTCGATCACGAGTCCAACACGTGATCCAAAGACCAAGTGAATACACACATCTGGCTGTCTCGACAGAGACTGCTGCAGATCCGAGCTGAATACACACACACAAACACACACACAGGTGAATACACACACACACATCCGGTTGTTACTGCTAACAGTCGTTACGCGAACGACTGTTTTTTACTTCTGTCAATATAACAACAAACGATGTATTAATTAAAATTCTGGCAAGGGGATGTGAACTCTAGCTAGGTTGAGCGTAAACTGTGAGAGGCAATGGAACTTGGCTCTTATAGTCGACACAGTCGAAACGTTAATGGAATGGTAATGGAACCGTTCAAACGGTAGTGGTTCGGTTGGGACATTATCAGGATGCTATGGGAAAGGTAACGGAACGCTACCAGAACGTTAGAAAATCTACTTCAATTCGTAAATAGAAATTAGAACGTCTGAGGACGTTGCGGGATCGGTATGAGATGGGTAATGACGGTATGAGAGCGCTACAGCAGCTGCGGAATGAATTTTGGTGGCCGTTCACTTCCAATCCGTTAGCGTTGCGTTACCATTCCTTAAGTTCCGCTAACGATCCATCAGTTCCAATACAGATGTGCTAAGGTTCCATTACCGTTCACATCGAACGGGAGGGGAACGGCTAAATTTTTTAACTTGCAGCCCGAACTCAGCCGTCCCAACCGTTCCTACCGTTCAAAGGAGTTCCGTTAGCGTCCATTGGCGGCGTTCCATTTAGGTCCCCTCCCGACCCCTCCCATTCTCGTACCGTTCCTTGGTCGGTATGGGAACAGGAGTTAGAACGGATGTGTGGAATGGTGGTATTGGAGAACGCGTTCAAACGTTCTCCTCGCTCGCCATATAAAGTCAGGTCAGTCCTTATTGACATCAAACAATCCTTCAACTCGCTCTTTATTCCACAAGGATCAGGAGTGTCTTGTTTTTTCTCTCCCCACCCCCTTTTGCAACAAGCCAAAAAGACCATCATCGTACAAAGCCACATTTTATGTTTTTTTATGGCTTGGAATCAAGGAAGGTCATTGCATCGTCCATCCAAGCATCATCAATTCCATGCGCAACATCAGATTGTAGTGTTCTGTAGCCAACACGTATAATTACCCCTTCAGGACCCGTGATCGCAGAGTACGGGATAAACAATAGTCACCCCTTAGAACATGCGTTCGACTAAACATACGTTCGACTAATTTTAATTAATATAATAACAATGTTCATTATAATAACTTAATTTATTTTGTAAATAAAACAAAACATATCCCTCTACATACTGTAAGAAGCATATTTATGTATTGTAAATATATTTTAATTAATTGTATACTAAACACAAAGAATCCAGAATTTCGCCACAAATATTGTAAATACCATCATCGTCATTTCCAATAAATAAATCAGTCATGAGATTGACTTTAAATATCCTAGCTTTCTCCAAGAAGGATAATTGTAGCAACCACTACAAGATCTCAGAACAAAAGTTAACAACAACTCCTTAAGCTGAGGTGCTTATGATTGTCAGAGCTTTACCAAAGGACTTCTACCGAAAATGACCGCACTCATAAGAAAGAAAGTCAATCTCTCAAATGGTCCTTCCCTCCAGTAAAGAGACGGTGACTCAGTCACCATAAACACGATGTCGTAATAGAAGAAACCCAACTGCTTCCACTTCTAGTCTAGGTACTACAGCGCTCATATAGGTGAAACCACTGTAGTACCCATAAGTGAAAACACTGTAAAAAGTGAACCAAGTGCTGATGACAGAATCTCCAAGCAGGCGACTAAATGCTTGTGCCCGTGTTTCGCACCAATTACTTCACTAACGCCAGGGAGGCCATTTCCTCTACAACTACTACTACTACTACTACTACTACTACTGCTACTACTACTACTACGACTACTTTTTTCACTTATAAACGACCTCCATCCTCGACGACCCTTTTATTTTTTTAATAATGCCTCAAAATCAGCTCAAAATCTAGGTTTTATATATGTGCTGATTTGGGCGATGGGGACCTGGTACCTCTCAGACATAGGAGGGTTGATCTTAGGAGTGAGAATGAGTCTACATCTCATCCATGAAACAATACTGCTTTTTGGTTGTTGTTTCTTTTCAGCCATCACCTCTGCCAGGTTAGAGTGAATGAGCCCTGGTCTGCATTTTGTATACGCTCTTGGTACATCCTGATCTTCTAATACTCGTTCCGGGAGTGGGATGCCTCAATAGTTAGGTTGTTGTAACAGGGGGCCATCGGATAAAATATTCACATGTCAAAGAAAGCCAATTGTCCCCCGTGTCCAGAAACCTCTTGCGCTGACCTCCACTCTTGCTTCATCTGATGTGTTGGACGTGCGGTATCTGAAGTTCTCACTACTACTACTACTACTACTACTACTACTACTACTATTACTACTACTACTACTATTACTACTACTACTATTACTACTACTTATTTTTAACGAACTCCACCACTACACATTTGGTGATTGATTGTACAATTATGGATTTGTGAGCGGCGAATTAAGAAGACAGCGAAATGATATGTTGACTAACAAGTTAACTAAATCAGAGGGAGAGGTGAGTAGGAGCTTGTAGTAGACAGTTTGCATTGGCCCTTGTTATGATAGCTGGCCAGGAAATATGCACGTAATTTATTTGATGGAGTTCATTTGATGAATTTGGCATAAATTTTCTTGAGAGAGAGAGAGCGGGGGGGGGATGCTCACAATGGTAGTATGCTGATCATTATCATCATACGCGTTTTGGTAGCAATGTTGCTTTAGTTCTTGAGCCAGTGCTTTATGGTACTAATGGTCATCTATTTTCTTCTTACCAGCATTTTTTTTTTTTTTTTTTGACAATATAGTCAAGAAATATACAGGAGAGCAAAGGAACTCAAAGAAAACCGGATAGGTTAAAATGATGATAAATCAGGTTTTCTAATAAATGTTTCCTTCAAAACTGATTCCTGCAACGTTGTATAGATCGATCTGGACATTCCTGTTGCAGAAGGTTATTCTTAAGCTGAATAGAATTGCCTGACGTCAGGTAGAATAAAGGGCTAAATCATAAGATGAAATACCTCGAGGTGAGTTTTAACTTTATTTTTCTGTTTAGCTATACCGATTAATCAATTTGTTTATTTATTCATTCATTTTTTTGGTTATTTGGTTACATATTCATTTACGTATTTATTGATTTATCTATTTGTTTACTTATTTATTCATTAATTTATTTATTCATTATCTATTTATATTCTTATTTGTTTAATTATCTATTTATTCATTTACGTATTTATTGATTTATCTATTTGTTTACTTATTTATTCATTAATTTATTTATTAATTATCTATTTATATTCTTATTTGTTTAATTATCTATTTATTCATTTATTTGTTTCCTTATTTATCTATTTACTTATTTTTCACACGTTTACGTGAATGCTACTGTTTGTTCATTTATTTTCTAATCTTTTTTGTTTTCTAAAGCCAACCTTGTCATGGACTCTATTTCTCCTGCCGGGAGGGTTTGTCTTCTTAATTAAAACGTTCACCTCACTCTGCGCCATACAGGTAGATGCTGAACGCAAATCGAAATGTTCTTTGACTCTGTCAATACTTCCTTGGCAAACGTCATCAGATAGCATTGTCGCCATCGATGACCTCAACGTGGCAATGGTCGTTGCTATTTTCCACTTTGCCAAAGTCTTTCTAAAGGTCTAGGAAAGAGCGTTCGTCACAGTGTAGGAAACATCTTTCCTTCAAGCAGGACTTGTCGTCGCTGTCGTTGTCAACGTTGCTGTCGTTGTCCCTGTTCTTGTCCTTGAGTTTACCACTCTAGTCATATCTACTATAATAAAGTAGTAGCCTCTGTCTGTCTGCCTGTTTGTTTGTTTGTTTGTTTGTTTGTTTGATCACGAACTCCTCCTAGGGTTTTGCAGATAGACCCCCATAACTATATATATTTTGATATCCTATCCCTCCAAGTACTTGGATAACTATATTTCATTTAGACAAAAAAAAAGTTATTTTGGTTAGGGTTAAGGGTTAAAGTTAGGTGGGTTATGGTTAGGTGAGTGATTATTCACGATCTACTCCTAGGTTTTTGCAGGCAGACCCCTATAACTACATATATTCTGAAACCTTATAACCCAAGGTACTTGGAAAACTATCTTTCATTTGTCAGTCTGTCCGTTTGTTTGTTTGTTCATGAACTCCTCCTAGGGTTTCGCATATAGACCCCCACAACCACGTATCTTCTGATACCCTATCACTCCAGGTACTTGGATAACTATATTTCATTTTCAATTATATATGTTTTAGTTAGGGTTAAGGGTTAAAGTTAGGTGGGGTATGGTTAGGTTAGAGATTATTCACGAACTACTCCTAGGTTTTTGCAGATAGACCCCTATAACCATATATATTCTGAAACCTTATAACCCAAGGTACTTGGATTACTATCTTTCATTTGTCTGTCAATTTGTTTGTTTGTTTGCGTTTGTTTGTTTGTTTGTTTGTTTGTTTGTTTGTTTGCTTGCTTGCTTGCTTGCTTGCTTGCTAGTCTGTTTGTTTGTTTGTTTGATTGCTTGTTTGTATGTTCACGAACTCCTCCGAGGGTTTTGCAGATAGACCCCCATAACCATATATATTCTGATACCCTATCACTCCAGGTACTTGGATAACTATGTTTCATTTAAAAATATATTTTGGTTAGGGTTAAGGGTTAAAGTTAGGTGGGGTATGGTTAGGTTAGGGATGATTCACGAACTCGCAGCAACGCGCGGGTAATTTGGCTAGTACATGATAAGAGAGAATCTTTGGTGAAGATGAAATGGACGCCCACATGACGACGACGACGACGACGATGATGACAACGACAGTGATGTAATATCCCTTTTCTTGTTTCCTCGTCGTTACTCTCCGGCGGGCGAGGCGTAGCGCTTCTCGCAAATGAGAAAACATCCTTCCATCCACCAGAGAGAGGAGGAGGGCAGCGAGCGAGGCGAATGAAGCCGTTGGCCGAGAGGGAAAGAAAGACCAAACTAGATAAAAAGTTGTCTTTCCCCGACCTTAGCCTTAGCCAGCCAGCGCTTCTGCTGTCCATGGGGACAAATAAATGGCGCGCCGAAGAGGTCGAGTCACGGAGATGGCAAAGGAGAGATGGAAGGAGGGGCAAGACAATGGAAGGATTGGTAAAAGAAAATATAAATCAATCAATATTCTTCGTTGACTGGAGATGAAACACGAAGAAACAAGAAGAAAAGACACTCAAATCAATCGTGAATGGCAGCAGTGGAAAAGATTAAAAGCTTTATAACGAATACTAAGGGCTGATTGTATATTTCTTCATACAATTTCTTTTATTACAGTCTACCTTGCGTACTCTGTCAACAATAAAACAAAAATCTAGACGGGAGGACACATTAAATTTTCTTTTTTTTCTGAACACTCTTTGTGACAACACTATTTGTCCCCTCGTCGCCAAAGATTCCTCTTGAGGACTTTTTCTTTTTTTACGTCCCAAAGGAGACTCGGCATTTACTCCTTCAACTTCTGCTGCAACAAAGGAAGTTAAAGAAGGTGAACAATCCATGAATGCATGTAACCCCCCATCAGATAAATGAATGAAAAGAAAAAAATTAAATAGAAATAGAAGTAGAAATGAAAAGAAATGGAAAATATCGAGTAGATTGAAGCAAATCAAAATGGATTATCAAAACAAACGATCTAAATATATAGGAATAAACTGAAATAAATTAAAATCGATTTAAGTGATTTAGAAATTACCAAATGAATTAAGACCAATTACGAAAAAGCCGCGCGGGCGACGAAGGACGACTCAACTCCGAGTGGAGTGGAGTCGTCTCCTCCCTCCACAAGTATCAACAGAATAGTTGACGTCATCACCAGTGACGTCATCACCAGTGACGTCATCAGGTCAACGTCACCAGAATCGTCTTCTCGGGTATCCTCCTTTTTGTTACCAACAAAGCTGCTTATATATCGCTTCCTATGAATTGCGGAGGCCCTTGCGTTGCGATAGCGGTTCAACTTAACGCTGATGTTGCTGTTTACTGCCTTATTGTTTATTCTGGCACCTGTAAATTGATTTCACTGAGCGGGAGTTTTTTCCTCTTGATAAATGCATAGATTAATGCATAAGTAAAGAGATACGTTGATAGATTTATGAATACATTAAGAAAGCTGAAAAATAGTTACATAGATAAATGATGACACGAATAGTAAATTAATAAATTGATAAACAAATATGCAAGTAAACAAATGAATAAAGAAATAGATAAGCAAGTCAAGAAGAAAGCAAACATAACATGTTCTGACGGAAAGAAACTATCTTGGGAACTTTGGTCATATTGCCAAAAGTAAGCATCCACTCACGCCTCTCCCCCCTTCTCCTCCTCCTCCTCTTCATCTTCTTCTTCCTCCTCCTTTTCCTACTCCTCCTATTCCTCCTCCTCCTCTTTCTCCTCCTCCTCTTTATCCTTTTCCCCTTCCTTTTCCTCCTCCTCCCTTTCCTCCTCTTTTTCCTTTTCCTCCTTTTCTTCCTTATCCTCCTCCTCTTCCTCCTCTTTTTCCTCTTTCTCCTCTTCCTCCTTTTCTTCCTTTTCCTCCTCCTCTTTCTACTTTTCCTCTTCTTCCCTGCCGATGCTGCTGCTGCTCTTCCTCCTCCTCCTCCTCCTCCTCCTCCTCCTCCTCCTAATCCTTCTACTTATTTCCCTAGTAATCATCTTCGTCGTCCTCCTTCTTCTTCCCTTCCTCTTCCTTCTTCTTATCCCGACGACTTCTCGTCCCCTTCTTTTGTCTCCTCCTTCTCCTCCTCCTCCTCCTCCTCCTCCTCCTCCCTCTAATCCTCTTTATCCTCTTATTCCTCCTCTTACTCCATCTTCTTCTCTCCCTTCCCGCCCCCACTACTTCCTATCACCCCTCCTTCTCATCTTCCTCCTTTTCCTCCTCTCCTTCTTCTCTCCACCCCTCTTCCTTATCCTACTTCTCATTTTTCTCTTTATCCTTGAATGCCAGACAATCGGTAACCAATATTCAAATTGAAAAGGATTACGTTGTATTTTGGAACCACTAGATAATGCATTGGTTCTAGGCCCTAGTAGGCTACCAATGCATTATCTAGTGATTCCTGTTCTAACCCCACGAGCCACTCCTACGCCTTTGCATTCCTCAGTGCACTCCAACTTCTAACCCACCGACCGACCGACCACCGACCCCCCCCCCACTCCTTGAAGATGTAAAAGACCTTCACTGAAATACACTTCACCTTCATCACTGACTGATTCGGTATCCTTCAAGGATCCCGCAATCACTCCTCTCCGACTTGTGTGTTGTAACCGTTACCAGCCCCAACAGTCCCCAAGGCGCAGTGGGCAAAGGTGACGGCTTCGGCCGCAGCTAATAAGCGCCTCTTGGCGTAGGAGGCTCCTCATCATCTTCCTTTTCGATGATCCGGCACGGGATCATTTGAAACTGCCCGTAGCTCCCTAGAATCTTTATAACCCATTATCCTAATCAGTTGAATAATTGTCGTCACCATAACCAGCCCCATCCTAGCACACTCTTCCATAAAGGTCATTCCCTCTTGCCCCTCGCCCCCCCACACCTAGACTTCTAAAGTGATCTTCCATCGTATCCACATCCTTCACATCGCATCTCCATTTCTGTGCAGTGGAAGAAATAACCCTTGCATCTTCTTCATAATCCTTCCCCGCGCTTGTATACAGAGCCACTAACTAGTACAGGGGTGACTTGTAAGTGTGGGCAGGTTAGATCCAACGAAGCCAATCAACGAGTCTGCTTGTGACAGCAGACTCGTTGATGTCCTCTCACGGTGGCGACGACTCGGCGGCGATTTTGTTCAAGAAACCCCCCCTCCCGTGGAAAATATGAAAATATAAACGAATGCAAAAAATCAATCAAATAAACAGATAGATAAATCAATATTCCTACGATTTCTAATCATCCAGTTTTATCATTTTTCTCTTCCATTTCTTCTTTAACTCTTCACAAGGTTCGGTTGGCTTTCCAAGATGCAATCCTTTCGACGACGATCTCGTTCCAATGCTTGTGGCCGCGCGGCCACCCAGAACGCGGATCTTTTCTCCCGAGACCCCATCCATTAATCTCACTCCAACTAATTCTACATCCTAAAATATCTTTGGATTTTAGGCAGCAGATATTACATCTACCATATTGTAACGCTGTGTGTGTGTATGTGTGTGTGTGTGTGTGTGTGTGTGTGTGTGTGTGTGTGTGTGTGTGTGTGTGTGTGTGTGTGTGTGTGTGTGTGTGTGTGTGTGTGTGTGTGTGTGTATAATTCACCATGACAATTCACCATGGTTTTGTATCACGTGTTGGACTCGTGATCGACAGCTACTACCCTCCCGGAAGAGAGCTCAGAGCTCATATATAACCGATCCATGGGTAATGCTGTGACCTCACACGCACACACACACACACACACACACACACACACACACACACACACACACACACACGAGAGTTGGAACAACGGTTCGCAGCGCAGCGATACTGAAATTATTTCAGCCCTGTGCGGGATTCGAACTCGGACCGCTGGAGTAGCGGATGCGAACGCTACCACTTTGCCATCGAGCCATGTGCGCGCGCTCTCTTCTAACGCTCTTTAGTGTTAGGCGTGTGGCTATGTATAAGTCTGTATGTCTGTGTAAGTGCAATACGTAGTTTCAGCGGTAAGTAAATGTGTTTTGATAAAACTAGGTTAAAAAATCGTGAAACATATTTTGTACAAAAAAATGTAGCCTGTCGATTGGTTTTATTTGGCAGAGAGATATCTGCGAACACCGCTCTTCCGGTTGCCGTTAAAACATGATTTTGATCCATTGCTATTTTATATTGTAATTATTTTAATTTATGTCATATAAAGGTTTTTGCAAATAGATTATGTAACATTACACTAAAGGAATCTTATCTAGCCACAAATGAACAACCATTTAGCAATATTGTTTATTTACATATCAAAATTTCGCTAATCTTTCTGAAACAAATGTTTTGAATAGATGTTTTTGTTTTAAAAAAAACAGTCGACGAAAAAATAAAAAGCCCATACATCTTTCCTTATAGCAGGATTTGCATCCGATGAGTGTTACAGACCCACCTCAGGAGCAAGTGATCGTAAGGGGCCCAAAGGACTAGCGTGCTCTTATCAAATCTACAACCTTTCGTCCCATAATCCTTTAGACCAGGGGTTCTCATTAGGGGTGAAATTCACCCCCAGGGGTGAATTTTGGGTTTTCTGGGGGTGAATTGTGACCACATTAAGTTTACGGAGTGAGGAAAGCAAATATAGGCTCTGGCCTATCTGGCCTGTCACCTGGGCTGGAATTATACCAGTGCTGACCCAGGTTAATCTTAGGATTAGAAAAGTGTTACGCTGTGCGAAAATATCTGCATATTATTTAGAATGCACCTTTTCAAACAGGCAATCTTGGAAAGGAGGGGGGAATGACATTCTGGCAAAGGGTGAAAGGGGTGCATGACCCAAACAAGGCTGAGAACCCCTGCTTTAGACCTTTGGTGCGGCCCCAAGCCGGACCCGCGATAACACCAAGCCTCCTTTTCACCTCTCTCTCTCTCTCTCTCTCTCTCTCTCTCTCTCTCTGGCCCTGCAGCAACCCAAGTCTTAACAAATGAAAGACCACAGTCTTCGCCTGGTGCAGTCAAAGCAGTCTTCGCACAAGTGAGCACACAATCACATGTATGTTCAAACAAGGAAACAACCAAACACAACTCTCCAGGGAAACACGAGACGGATAGAATAAAAGAATAAGAGAGAGGGAGGGAGAGAGAGGGAGGGAGAGAGAGAGAGAGAGAGAGAGAGAGAGAGAGAGAGAGAGAGAGAGAGAGAGAGAGAGAGAGAGAGAGAGAGAGAGAGAGAGAGAGAGAGAGAGAGAGAGAGAGGTGGGGGTGAGGGAGAGAGAGAGTGAGAAAAGGTGGAGAGGAGAGTGAGAAGGTGGAGAGAAGAGGAGAGTGAGAGGGATACAGAAAGAAAAGAGCAGTTAAAAGAAGAGAGAGAGAGAGAGAGAGAGAATGTGTCTTTTCTTAACATACATACATATACCAAAGGAGATGATTCTGATATTTCTTTCTTTAATGTTCTTACTTAAGACAATTTTCTTTGTGTTATCCCAATCAAGGTAATGATTAAAGTCCCTTAAATGCGCAAATAATTCACTTGAAACTTGCCCTGTTCTGATATTATATTTATGTTGGTTTATTCTCAATTTTAAATCTTTGCCTGTCTGACCAATATAATTGAAGGTACAGTTTTTGCAAGGGATCCTATAAACACAGCCTTCACTACAAGCAGGTGAATTTTTAATCAACCGGCTTTTAACAGTGTTGTTATTTTTTAAGACATTACCTTACATGTACGGCTTAATCAAAACTCACAAAACCAATAATCCAGCTAGGCCAATCATTTGCTCTATTGGCATTTGTACCTACAAATGATCTAAATGGTTGGTGTCGCTATTAAGTCCACATGTTGGTACTATTTCACATTCTCATATAAAAACATTGTTGATCTCATCGAAAAGCTATATGGACAAAATCCCTCATTTGATATTAATCTTGTTAGTTTTGATGTGACTAGTTTATTTACTCGAGTTCCTGTTTTAGATTTGTTAATTAGAAAATGAGTTGAAGAAATATGATATGCCTCTACCGGTCCACACAATAATAAGCCTCATTGAATTATGTGTGTTGGATTCAAATTTTGAATTTAATGATAAATTCTATATGCAAAAGTTTGGAATGGGAATGGGGAATCCCTTGTCTCCTGTTTTAAGTAACTCATATATGGATTTTTTTTAAATAGATATTTTGCCTAAAATTGTTCCTAGGAAAGCCATTTGCCATAGATATGTTGATGATATATTGTACATGTGGCCTATTGACCAACCTTTAGACAATTCTTTATCAAAGTTAAACAGTTTGGTACCATCAATTAAATTTACGATGGAAATTTAACAGAATAATAGTCTGCCCTTTTTGGATGTTATTATTTATAGGTTTGGAAATAAGTTTAAATTAATTGTTTACAGGAAACCTACCAATGTCCTTTCTTATATTCATTATTATTCTTATCACCACCTTAAGACTAAAGTATCAGTGTTCTCGTCCTTTAGAGTTTGTTGCCCAGAATTTTTAGATCAAGAAATTGAAACTATTTATGACATTGGTAATAAATTAAAATACCCTAAACATTTAATTGACTTGGCTCAAAACACAGCAAAGAAATATTTTATGGTCTTACTCATAGACACCAATTAAATTCTAAGAATATTTTAACTCTCCCTTTTCATCAGAATCTAGTTGGTTTAACTCGTACTTTTAACAAATTTGGTGTGCAAGTTGTCTTAAAGAATAACAACACTGTTAAAAGCAGATTGATTAAAAATTCACCTGCGTGTAGTGAAGGCTGTGTTTATAGGATCCCTTGCAAAAACTGTACCTTCAATTATATTGGTCAGACAGGCAAAGATTTAAAATTGAGAATAAACTAACATAAATATAATATCAGAACAGGGCAAGTTTTAAGTGGATTACTTGTGCATTTAAGGAACTTTTATCATTGCAGTGATTGGGATAACACAAAGAAAATTGTCTTAAGTAAGGACATTAAGGAAAGAAATATCATAGAATTATGTTATATTAAAGTTTCATTTGAGAACAACATGAATATGAGTATAGGAATGTATAAATTAGACAACTATATAACAAAGTTGTTGACAGTAGTAGGGTCAAATGTCCTGCAGTGTTGAGCGAGTAAGGTCACAATGGACCTGTCCTAATTCTCCTTTATGTACCTCATCTGTATGTATATTATCATTGTTTACTTCTTTGTACCTGTGAAGATGTCTTAAATAGACGAAAACGTTCGGTCACCTTTCCTTTTACTTTCCAAGTGGTTTATTGCACACGCGCACACACACACACACACACACACACACAGTAACAGTGAATGCCAAAACTATACACGATTTTAAGAATAAACTGGAAGTGGAGAGATACGAAAACGGGTCACTACAAGCATAGCTCTCATCCCGTAATATACAACTAGGTAAATACAACTAGGTAAACACACACACACACACACACACATATATATATATATATATATATATATATCATATTATATATTATATATATAAGTGACTGAGATAACCATCAGGGACATGCTTTTTGCTGATGATGCCGCTGTCACCTCGCACAATGAGCAAGAACTCCAGCGCCTCATGGACAGGTTTTCCCAGGCCAGCAAAGACTTCGGACTGACCATCAGCCTAAAAAAGACCAATGTGCTGAGTCAGGATGTGGACACTCCACCAGCTATCTATATCGACGACTACCAACTCGAAGTCGTACACCAGTTCACATACCTGGGATCCACCATCAGCGACAACCTGTCCCTTGACGCCGAGATCAACAAGCGCATCGGCAAGGCTGCTACGACCCTAGGACGCCTCACCACCCGCGTCTGGGAGAACCAGAAGCTGACAACGTCAACTAAGATGGCAGTGTACAACGCGTGTATTGTCAGCACTCTCCTCTACGGCAGCGAAACATGGACGACCTACTCGAAGCAGGAGCGCAAACTGAGTAACTTCCATCTGCGCTGCCTTCGCCGCATCCTTGGCATCCGCTGGAGTGACAAGATTACCAATGCCCAGGTACTCGAGCGAGCAGGTCTTCCTACCAAGTTCACATTGCTAAGGCAGCGCAGAATTCGATGGTTCGCCCATGTGCGAAGGATGGAAGATGGACGCATCCCCAAAGACATCCTCTTCGGAGAACTTGTCTCCGGCAAGAGAAACGTTGGTCGACCCCAACTGCGCTACAAAGATGTCTGCAAGCGTGACATGAAAGCCCTGGACATCAACACTGAGAACTGGGAAGAGGTAGCAGCCGGCCGCAGCAAATGGAGCAGTGTTCTGGAGAGGAAAAAAATCTGACCACAGCCAGTAAAAAGAGAGCCAAGCGGAAGGCACACACCCCAACAGCCACTCCAACAAGCCACACATGCAGCAAATGCGGCCGAAACTGCCACTACCGCATCGGACTCACCAGCCACAGCCGTCACTGTCGCTAGCAAAATAATGACTTTCTCCGGCGCAATATCCATGGTCGATATCAACTGACGGAGCCCTACTACTACTATTATATATATATATATATATATATATATATACATATATATATATATATATCTGAATAGAATCACCAGTGACGGTGTAGTCAATCAAATAATTCCGACTGTCGTCCCCTGATTCGAACCAAGGTTCGCGTGAATACGATGTCGACGCTTTACCACTAGGCTATCGATTGTCTAAAATTCTTCAATCTGGGAATGAATCTACTCCCGAGGAATTAAGTCGACTGCTAACTGCCGTCCGTACTTAGATTTTACGAAGAACTAACAACACATGTAGCTTCGTGGTTAAGCTGGTACGTTTCCTTTGTGGACTTTTCGTCGTTGTCATACCTGAATAGAATTACCAGTGACGGTGTATTCAATCAAATAATTCCGACTGTCGTCCCCGGATTCGAACCAAGGCTCGCGTGAATACGATGCTGACGCTTTACCACTAGGCTGTCTAAAATTCTCCAAACTGGGAATGAATCTACTCCCGAGGAATTAAGTCGACTGCTAACTGCCGTCCGTACTTAGATTTTACGAAGAACTAACAACACACGTAGCTTCGTGGTAAGGCTGGTACGTTTCCTAGATTCATTCCCAGGTTGAATAATTTTAGACAACCAATAACCTAGTGGTAAAGCGTCGGCATCGTATTCACGCGAGCCTTGGTTCGAATCCGTGGGCGACAGTCAAAATTATTTGATTGACTACACCGTCACTAGTGATTCTATTCAGGCATGACAACGACGAAAAGTCCACAAAGGTAACGTACCAGCTTAACCACGAAGCTATGTGTGTTGTTAGTTCTTCGTAAAATTTAAGTACGGACGGCAATTAGCGTCGACTTAATTCCTCGGGAGTAGATTCATTCCCAGATTGAAGAATTTTAGACAACCGATAGCCTAGTGGTAAAGCGTCGTATTCACGTGAGCATTGGTTCGAGTCGCATGCAAGATTCGAACCTACTGCTTTCGGCCTCCCGTAAGATTACCTTCGCAGAGCCTTAGACCACTACACCATATACATATATATATATATATATATATATATATATATATATATATATATATATATATATATATATATATTGAATATTTCGGGCGCACATTCTCACTAATACACGCTGTGTTAAACACGACAGCATTTTGACGCTGATTAATTTTCTTACTGAGATTTTCAATTTTTCTAACAGTAGATCTCATTTGAGGGGTGCGGGGCAAATACAAGCCTTCCATGGTCTTCCATATTTAATTGACGTTTCGACTTCAGGGAGTCATCTTCGGAATAGTATACAAGAATGAAGTCACAGTCTTACACAGCTACATCAATACACAAATGATAATTTTGCACAAACAACATGGATTTATGTATAGGCCGCTTGAGAACGCTGAAAGGATCGTGATACCCTCCTGCGTGGCCGGATAATTCGCTCATGAGGGAGAGGGGAAGGAGAAGGGAGAGGGGGAGAGTCAGGTAGGATGGTTCATCTCGCATGGACGCCCCGCTGGTCAAGAGTAGATTAGTGAGGTGGAGGAGGGGGAGAGGAAGTAGCTAGGTGTTGCTACCGATTGGCTCCAATTCGAGAAGAGGAATTAAAGAGAGTAATTGCAGAAGTCATGTTAGATTATATGTTGATTATTGGAGCCCTTTCCCTTATATGGGTGAATTCAAGCATTTTTAGTTATTTTATTTCATTACATTGTGCGACTATCATCATGTTATTCACAATAGTCTCCCTGTCAAGTACAGCCTGGTGATACTGGAGGTGTTGTTGTTTAATTGTTCCTTGTTGTAAATGTCTTACGTAAAAAATGAAGCCTTACAATCCTTAACCATGAAACAGCATTTATATCTTAGGTATGTTGTTGACATTTTTGTTTGTGTGCCTGACGTGCATATATATATGTATATGTATATGTATATATATATATATATATATATATATATATATATATATGTATATACATATATGTATATGCATTATATATATATATATATATGCATATATATATGTATATATATATGTATATATATGTATATATATATATATATATATATATGTATATATATGTATATATATGTATATATATATATATGCATATATGCATATATGTCTATATATTACAAAGGATCACAAAGACGGAGCATACCGATAGGAGACCTTTTGGTCCATAACTAGGTCGGATGTGAAAATATATAATGATAAAGAATAATAGATAGAATGAAATAGAAATTATAATTATATAAATAACAATGAATAGAATAAATAATACATAGGTATAGTTAAATTAAATTATAAACAAACAGGTAAATAGTAAATAATAATAAACTGACAAATAAATAATAATAAATGGAAACCAAGCAATTAATAAATAAACAGACAAATGATAACAGACAAATAAACAAATAATAGAAGATAAATGGCAGGCATCCACCCCTGTACAGCATCTTCCTTGGGTGTTTATCTAAACAAATCTTGAAGCTTCGAACTGAACTACATTGCACTGCCTCTGCAGGAAGTTTATTCCATTCATTAACTACACGGTTGGCGAAGTTGTTTCTACCCACTTCAAATTAAATCTATTTCCTGACAGTTTGAGGCCATTATTTCTTGTCAGATTCTCATTCAGTGTAAGAATTTTGTCACTTTTGATGTTGTCAATACCCTTTAGAATCTCAGTCTACGCTTTTTTAGGGAAAACATTCATATGTTTTTGTCGATTTTCGTATGATTTTTTTATTCGGTTTTGTGGCTCTCCTTAGTACTTTTTCCAATCTGTCAATGTCTTTAATGAGATTCGGTGACCATACAGAAACAGCATATTCCAAATGTGGACGAACTAACGATTTATATAGATTGTTAATGAGAGATGAGCTTTTGAAGTCCAAAGATCGCGCGATCAGTCCTAGAATCTTATTTGCTTTCTCAGAGGCTGCAATACACTGCTTAGATGATTTTTAGATCGTTACTGATTACCCCTAGATCCTTCTCACTATCCACTTTTGTTAACGAATTTCCAAATAACTTGTAATCGTACTTACTGTTATTTTTACCTATGTGCATAACTTTGCATTTACTTGTGTTAAATTTCACTAGCCACTTTTCAGACCATTGCTGTAATTTATCTAAATCTTCTTGAATATCTAATTAACTGAAGTGATCATTTGCCATCCTGCACAGTTTTGTATCATCAGCAAATTTGGAGACAATAGATTTTAGTCCGTGGTCTATATCATTTATATATACTATGAATAGAAGTGGCCCAAGAACGGAACCCTGAGGAACTCCACTCGTAACATTTCTCCATCTAGAAGTTTTGTCATTTAAAACAACTCTCTGTTTTCGATCATTCAACAAATTTCTAGTCCAACTTAATAAGATGCCACTTACTCCGTGTGAAGCTAATTTAGAAAGTAGTCTTTCGTGGGGGACGGTATCAAAAGCTTTTGCAAAGTCTAAATATATTAAATTTATATTGCCTCTTTTGTCATACCTCGAGATGACTGTGTTGTAGAATTTGAGTAAATTAGTCACGAAAGAACGTTTCCGTTCGAATCCATGCTGGCTATCATTTATCAAACAGTTAGTATCTAAATGATGTTCGATAGCATCTCTGATGATGGTTTCCATTATTTTTCCTATGGAAGGGGAGGGGGAGTAATAGTGATTAAACACACCATCAATCAAACGAGGATTCCTGCACATAGATCACTAACCCCCCCCCCCAAACCCACCCACCCCAGTCATCAACGCCTTCACCCTACAGTCTGTCAGTCCGTCAGTCTGTCTGCTGATTAATGTGTGTTTTGTCAGCTTGTCAGCTATGGGATGAGGGGAAGATTTTTTTTTTCTCTCTAAAATTCGCCAAGAATTTAGTGATGCTAACGCCGTCATAGGCGACCTAGGAGGAAGTTCCTGGTTCCTGATGCATACGCACGCCTTCAACCAACTCCCCACCCCCACCCTCCCAAGTCTGTACACCGCATTCGATCCACCCCTGTACAGCGTGAGGACCTCATGTGATTATGAATTGCTGTTTCTTAACCTTGTTAAAACCCCTTCTACACTAACAAGAATCGTCATGCAACCATCAAACTTTCTCTCTCTCAATTCCCCTCTCGTAATCTCTCTCTCTCTTAATCACTTTCTTTTATTCTCTTTCAATCTCTCTCTCTCTCTCTCTCTCTCTCTCTCTCTCTCTCTCTCTCTCTCTCTCTCTCTCTCTCTCTCTCGTAGGTTCTATGCAGTGAGGTCACTCAAAGGTGAATAGAATGGTCTGGTGTTAAAGAGAACAATGAACAACACGCGTAAGCACTTTGTGTGTGTGTGTGTATCGTCGCGACCTCAATCTCATGAGAACCGAAGTAGTAGTAGTAGTAGTTGTTGTTGTTATCATTATTATTATATTCGATTATTTATTATCATTATTATTATTGTTGTTGTTGTTGTTATCGTTATCATCATAATCATTATCATTATTACTATCATTATTATTACTATTATCATCATAACTATAATCATTATTATCAAATGACTGGTATATAGGTAAGTCTTTCGATATACTGGATAAATGTGACGTCAGTGCTCTAAAAACAAATAAAAATCTACAAATAATTAAAATAAATGAATAGATAAACAAATAAATAAATATCCATGTATAGGAAATAGGTG
>NC_134806.1:46757466-46764966 GCF_046742065.1 Oratosquilla oratoria
ATTTAATTACGGCATTTACTCTTGATATTAAGTGTGTCGTAGCCGACACCCGTGAAGTAAATCGAACAGGTGAAGTCGTGACGTCATCACAAACTACCTCGTGTATCCCAACTTCACTTGTTCGATTTACTTCACGGGTGTCGGCTACGACACACACAATATCAAGAGTAAACACCGTAATTAAATACACTTGTGAATACACTATAACGTCAAAAATTATGGCCGGGTGTGAATTAGGCTGTGCTAATATACCATGCTGATGTGAATGATTATTTCGGAAATATGAGCGAAAAACGATGGGTCAAAGCCGCTGAAATACTTAGTAGATGTTAGATGGAGCAGAAAATCTAAAGTTCGCCATAAATTGTCAAATCTTTATATTCACACAAACGCAAATTCATCTCTCTCCCGGTGCCCAACGGTTCTTGGCAGGTGAGGGGAATCCCTGATTCAGACTTTTTTTTTTTTACAAGTTAAGATCATCCTGTGTATGCAGATGACATGCAGCTGAGAAAATCCACGTTTCTCAAGGACTGAGAAGAAACCTTCGATGCAGAACATCATTTGTTCCAAAAAGACTTTCAGAATTAAGCTCATTTTGGTTGACTGCTGTTATGATTCGTCTTAACTATTCCACAAACTGTTGGGACTAAGCACCACCTGTCCATCCCTTGTACCACCTGTCCAGCTGCCATCTGTAACTGTAGATGCATATTCACCTGTATGGCCGTCTATCATTCCTAACGCCGTGCTGAGTGTAACTTGCTCTGAGATGCACCCTCGTTACAACGGGGGCTCTGAGCATTCGCGTGGCTCCCCACACCCCCCACCCCCGCTTCATTTTCTTTCAAATCCCATCGCTCCCCCCAAAAAATGAAAAAAAGTAATGATAAAATACTGATGAAGAGAAACCCTTTGCTTTATTACAAACCTGACAATCATAATTATCTTCTGCCAGGATAGAGTGATGGATTTTTGTTTTTTTATTCAGATTTCTGCCTGACGACACACATACACACTGTAGAGGGGAATTTGCAACCGCAGCAGCAGACCCAGGTGGTCACGCCTCAGTTCTTGTCATGGCTCCCTTCACATGCCGTTTTCCCTTGTCTATGCGGTACCACAGCGGTTTCTGCGCAGTTCAAACCGCTAGTGTGAACAGGGCCTGTGTTCATCTAGAGATTCTATCCTTCTTCACAAACCACCTCCATCTATCCTTCCTCACCACCTCTCTCTTCTATCCCCCCCCTCCCCCTACCACCCCCTCCCCCCTACCACCCCCTTCCATATCGCACCCAGCCACCTCTGACAACCCAACCCAGACCATGATCATGTGAAAACGCAACGTCTGCTTCACGAAGGTTGTTGTGGTGGTGGTGGTGATAAGAAGGAGAGGCTGTAAATAAAAGGAATAGGAGGAGGGAGGGGGGGAGGGAGGGAGGGAGGGAGCGGCTTAATAAGCCTGTATTTACATCTTCCTTGTGCCTCCGCCGCACCCCGGCCATTTTCTTCCTTTTTGATATTGTCTTTTATCTTCCAAAATGACAAACTAAAAAAAAAAAACAATATTGATAATATAAAAGAATAATAGATTTTTTTGCGTATTACAGGAGAGTACTACATTAATCCTAACAAATTCTAATCGAATTTTTTCTTTTCAAAATTGAAATATTATAATATTGTTTTTCCCTTCCAAAATGACAAACTAAAATTAAAAAAAAAATGATGATAATACAAGAAAATAATTTTTTTTTTTGCGTATTACAGTAGAGTATTACATTAGTCCTAACAATTTCTAATGTATTTTTTTTATTTTCAAAATTACAAACTAGAAAAATAGTAAACAGATAAAAGATAAAACAATATATAAAACATCTCATTGTTGACGTATTACAGGAGGATGTTACATTAATTTTTACAAATTAGACTAGTCAATCTGCACTTGTCTTTGAAGTACTGGAGCCTACTGTAAGCTACAGACAGACACTGGGCTTCCAGGGTTGAACGATGATGATGATGATAATTCGGTTTAACGTCGCGAACTCCCCCCCCCCCCCGTTAGGAGGCTAGAACGGTGCCCCTTTCAGAAGACTACTTTGTAGCGCGGAATTGAATGAACCATGACCTTGGTCCAACTCGCTGGCGGCAGCAGGGTTCGAACTGCCGTCACCTCAACCTCCGCCGCAAGTAGCGACGCTCTAACCCGCTCAGCCAGTGAGCATCCTGATGATACAAGAAATGAGTGAGAATTCATTAATTAATCAAGACGAATTAATTCAATTGAATGAAATAATAGAATTATGTTATAACAATTCTGACAGATATATCCCTGACGATACAAACAATTAATCAATTTAATTTAATTTGGTAAATTCATCACATTATTCTAAGGGTAAGGGAAGAGGAGGAGGAGGTAAAGGGGGAGAAGGAGATAAAAGGAGAAGAGGAGGGGAAAGGGGAGAGGAGAAGGAGGAGGAGGAGGAGGCGGAGGGGAAGAGGGTAAGGGAAGAAAAGGAGGTAAAAGGAGATGAGGAGGGGAGAAGTAGGAGGTGAAGGAAGAGGAAGAGGGGAGAAGGAGGAGGTGAAGAAAGAGGAAGAGGGAAGGAGAGGGATGAGAAGGAAGGGAGGAAGGGAGAAGAGGAGAGAAGGGGGAGAAGAAAGTGAAGAGGGCAAGTGAGGAAGATGAGGAGAAGGGGAGGAGGAGGGGGCAGAAGAGAGAGGAGGGGACGTGGGGAGGGCATGGGGGGAAGGGAAGAATGGGGAATAGAGAGGAGATGGAGAGGGAGGGAGGGAGGGAGGGAGGGACATGAGAAGAGGAGAGGGGAGGGGAGGGGAAGAGAAGAAGTAGAAGGAGGGGGGACGAAGAGGGGAGGGGAGGGGAGGGGAGTGGAGTGAGAAGAGAGGGAAGGAGGGAGAGGGGAGAGGAGGGGAAGGAAGGTGAGAGGAAGAGATGGAAGGTGGAGGAGAGAGGAATGGAGAGAGTGGAGAGGGAAGGGAAGGGGAGGGAAGGAGAAGAGGGGAGGGAGGGTGGTGGAGGAGAGAGGAGTAACAGAAGAGGATTTCGTCATCAGAAATATATAATTAATCGGCGGCGGCGGCGGCGGCTTATATCATACACACACACACACGCACACATATGAGGAACATACAACATGCAGTCGTCGAATCAACTGACGATAAGGAAGAGGAAGAGGAGGAGGAGGAGGAGGAGGAGGAAAGGGGGAATGTCAACAAAGGGGGAAGAGACCGAAGGATGAGACGAGGAAGAAGTAGAAGAAGAAGCAGGTGCAATGGCGGGTATTGTGGGGTATGGGGGGAGGGGGAAGGGGAGGGGTGGGGTGGCAACAAAAACGGGGGAGGGGGGAGAGACCCCCTCTGACGGATTGCATGGCCCCTTGAATGACTTTGCACCAATAGTGTGCGTTTATTTTTATTTTTTCAGTTTTCAGTTATTTGTTACTACGGTATTTTGTATCTTATTTTGGGTAAAACCAACCCTGTTTACCTTGAGGGGAACAATGAGTAAATCAAAAACACTCTCGCTGATCACGTGGCCCATCCCGAACATGGCGGCCTGAGGATGTATAAATATTCCAGAATGGCGAAGGATTACTAAGTCGTGTTGTTGATTGTGATCCGAGAGGAAGAAGATCTTGCTTGCGGTGATGAGGCTTTTACAAGCAGCATGGCTGCTGTTGGTCTTCGGTAAGCTGGAGGGAAGTTGTGCGTGACGATGACACCAAATGGGGCTTGAACCACGAACGGTTTTTCGGATGCGAATCGATATGATAGTGAAAAAACATCGACTTATATTTCATCAATGTGATGCAGAAAATAATGAGGAATACTTGACGAAGGAAGAAAAAATCATTCAAGTGATTCTAATCCCTAAGTCATCCTACAAACATGACAAGCGTCTTTATCATTTTTTTCTTTTTTTTAGCCCCCAAAACTGAAAGTGTTTCCTTCGCCGTCCTAGTCAGGCCTGTGGTTAGCGTCGTGTGTTACTTCTAACAGAAAAATATATATATATATATATATATATATATATATTTATATATATATATATATATATATATATATATATATAAACTTTTTATCCCACAGTCGGAGAAAAGAAGACACTAATGTCGAATGTTCTGTATATTTCGATCACTAACTGTGACCCTCTTCAGCAGAATGAATACATAGTGGAAGGCATATGCTTATATACAAAAATGTGAGGTGAGAAAAGGAACAAGCTCAGGTCACATGACCGATGCTCCGCAGTTCGCGTGGGGTTTTGTGACCTTGGAGTACATGAGGTAGCACATAGCTGACTGCTGAGGTGGTGATGCAGTCAGGTGACCACTGGCCATTTGATATATTAAAATTAGGTAAAAATTTTATTAGGGAGGACTCAATTATTTTCCTTTTGAAGCTACATGTTGATCTATAGATTATTTCAGCATCTTCCCAATTCATGCGGTGATCTTTATTGGCAATGTGCTGAAATACCACGGAATTTAATTGACCATGTCTAACAGAATTTTTATGTTCTTTAATTCTGGTTGCCAAATCTCTTCCAGTTTGTCCCCAATAGACAGAATCACAATCTAAGCATGGCAACTTATATACACCTGGGTTACTGTCACTTGATGGTCTACGATGTACATTAACTATTTTCCTAAACAGAGTATTAGGATAATTGAAGATGACATTGATGTTTTCTTTAGGTAATGATTGGGACATTTCATTTATGGAATCATTATAGGGTAATTTTATCCATTTATCATCCCATTTGTGTTTGTTAGTAGAGTGGGGAGTAGATTTATGGAAACTTATTTTAGCCTTGCTAAGGGCTTTTTGTAAAAACCAATCCGGATATCCTAAACTTGTAAGTTGTTTTCTTATGGTTGATATTTCTGTATCTAAATATTGTGAGCTGCAAATTCTTAGTGCTCGTAAAAATAGGCCCGAAGCAACACTTTGTTTTGTTTTGTCCGAATGATAGCTGAAAAAGTGCAAGTAACTCCCAGTGTGGGTAAGTTTTCTATAAACTGTAAATGACAAGCAATTCTGATTTCTTATTATTAAAATGTCTAGAAAAGGCAATTTATTATCTACTTCCCATTCTACTTTAAATTTTATGTTGTTGGCCAAATTATTAAGTTTGTCAAAGAGCACTAAGAATTTGCAGCTCACAATATTTAGATACAGAAATATCAACCATAAGAAAACAACTTACAAGATTAGGATACCCGGATTGGTTTTTACAAAAAGCCCTTAGCAAGGCTAAAATAAGTTTCCACAAATCTACTCCCCACTCTACTAACAAACACAAATGGGATAATAAATGTATAAAATTACCCTATAATGATTCCATAAATGAAATGTCCCAATCATTACCTAAAGAAAACATCAATGTCATCTTCAATTATCCTAATACTCTGTTTAGGAAAATAGTTAATGTACATCGTAGACCATCAAGTGACAGTAACCCAGGTGTATATAAGTTGCCATGCTTAGATTGTGATTCTGTCTATTGGGGACAAACTGGAAGAGATTTGGCAACCAGAATTAAAGAACATAAAAATTCTGTTAGACATGGTCAATTAAATTCCGTGGTATTTCAGCACATTGCCAATAAAGATCACCGCATGAATTGGGAAGATGCTGAAATAATCTATAGATCAACATGTAGCTTCAAAAGGAAAATAATTGAGTCCTCCCTAATAAATTTTTTACCTAATTTTAATATATCAAATGGCCAGTGGTCACCTGACTGCATCACCACCTCAGCAGTCAGCTATGTGCTACCTCATGTACTCCAAGGTCACAAAACCCCACGCGACCTGCGGAGCATCGGTCATGTAACCTGAGCTTGTTCCTTTTCTCACCTCACATTTTTGTATATAAGCATATGCCTTCCACTATGTATTCATTCTGCTGAAGAGGGTCACAGTTAGTGATCGAAATATACAGAACATTCGACATTAGTGTCTTCTTTTCTCCGACTGTGGGATAAAAAGTTTATTTTATCAATGTGCTACGACATTACTTTATAATATATATATGTGTGTGTGTGTGTGTGTGTGTGTGTGTGTGTGTGTGTGTGTGTGTGTGTGTGTGTGTGTGTGTGTGTGTGTGTGTGTGTGTGTGTGTGTGTGTGTGTGTGTGTGTGTGTGTGTGTGTGTGTGTGTGTGTGTGTGTGTGTGTGTGTGTGTGTGTGTGTGTGTGTGCGTGTGTGTGTGTTTGTGTGTGTGTGTGTGAGTGTGTGTATGTGTGTATGTATGTGTGTGCCTGTGTATGTGTGTGTGTGTGTATTTACCTAGTTGTATTTACCTAGTTGTATTTTACGGGAAGGGGAGCTATGCTCGTGGGGTCCCGTCTTCATATCTCTTTTTATCTAAACTATTTTTAAATTCATGTATTGTTTTTGCACACATCACTTTCTCATCTAACTTGTTCCAACTGTCTATTACACTGTGAGGAAAGCTGTTCTTTTTCAGATCTCTCCTATAGCTATCATTCTTGATTTTCTTTCCGTTTCCTCTTGTATTTCTATCATCCCATTTTATTAGATCCTCTCTATCAATAATTTCTATGCCTTTCATGATTCTGTAAATAGCTATCAAATCTTCTCTCTCATCTTTGCTCTAGTGTCTGCAGCTCAAGTTTTGCTAGTCTCTCTTCATATGATAGTTTTGAGAGTGTTGGTGCTAGTTTTGTAATTGCTCTTTGTATTCTTTCAAGTTTTTTATACATTTTTTTGTACTTGGTGACCACATCGTTGCTGCAAATTCCAATCTTGGTCTTATCAGAGTGATTAGTATTTTCTTCACCATTTCTTCATCCAGGTATGTAAATGCCACTTTGATTGTTCTTATCAAATTATAAGTTTCTCCAAAAATCTTATTTATATGTTTCTCAGGTGACATATTATTCATAACAATGACTCCTAGGTCCTTCTCTTTTTCAGCTTTATTTATTCCTTCTTCTCCCAAATTTATATGATCCTGTTATTCTGTTTTTGCTTCTTCCAAATTCCATTATACTACACTTTTTATTATTGAACTCCATTTCCCACTTCCTACTTAATTTTATATCACTCAGTAGTGACTCACAATCTTCTTCCGTGTTCACTTTTTTTTAATAGTTTTGCATTATCTGCAAAGAAGCTCATATAACTTTCAATTTCTTCATCCATATCATTAATATATATAGCAAATATTATTGGTGCCAGAACTGTTCCTTGTGGAACACCACTTATTACTTCATCCCAATTTGAGTGTTTGTCTCTTATCACTACTCTCATTTTACTTCTTGCAAAAAGTCTTCCGTCCATTTCAGCAGTTTGACCTGTATTCCTCCTTCAGTTTCTAATTTCTTAACCCATTCAACTCCGATGACAAGATTCTTGTCATTTGGTCAAATAAAACAAAAAATCATAAAACAACAAAATGTTTGATCAAACACCAGAAAAAAAAATATGACGTCAGTCCTCGCTTTGCCCAAAGC
>NC_134806.1:46769966-46782466 GCF_046742065.1 Oratosquilla oratoria
TTCCCTATCCTCCTTCACATTTAGCAACTCCCTAAAATATTCTGCCCATCTTCCCCTTACTGCCATCTCTTCCATTATCATCTCTCCATCTGTACCTTTTACCTTTTCTTCCCTACTTGATTCGCCTCCTCTTCCTCTCTTAATTTCTTTCCAAAACATCTTTTTATTACTTTCAAAATTTTCTGTCATACTCCTACCCCATTTCACATCTGCTCTCCTCTTTGCCTCCTTTACCTTTTGCTTTACTTCTCTTTTCTTTTCTTTGTACGTCTCATATGACTCCCCCGTCCTCTTTTGTAACCAATCTGTGAATGCTCGCTTCTTCTCTTCTACAACCTTCTTTGTTTCCTCATCCCACCATTCACTACCCTTTCTTCTATTTCCCCCTGTCCTTCTTGTTCCACACACCATCCTTGCACACTTTAAGACTCCCTCCTTGAACCATCCCCATTCCTCCTCCACACCCATCTCTGCTCCATCCTTTACTCCCTCCCACTCCTCCTTCAGCTTCTTTTCGTACTCCTTCTCCTTTTCCTTTTCATTCAAGGAGTTCACTCTAAGAACCTCCCTACCTTTTGTCCCTTTCCTCTTTCTCCATCTATCCTCCACTCTCAGCTTACCTTCCACCAAAAAATTATCTGATATTCCCCCACCCTCTCCCCTTAGCACATGTACATCCTTAACTCTTCCTATCATAATCCTATTTACCACTACATCATCCATTAGCGCTCTATCTACCACCCTTCCCTCCACCACCCTCTCCCATGTGTACTTATGCTTGACTTTCTTCCGAAACACTGTATTTGCTATCATCAACTCTCTTTCTAGACACATTTCCACCATCAACTCTCCACTACGATTCTTTCCTGGAACTCCACACTTCCCAACCACTCCATCGATTGGACCATTTCCCACCCTAGCATTTAGGTCTCCCAGTACTATTACATTGACATTTCTTCCTAAACCCTCTATGTACTCATTTAAATCTATCCTAAAGGCCTCCCTTTCTTCCACCCTCTTCTCACTGCCAGGCCCATATGCACTTACAAAGACCCACATCTCCTTTCCCAGTTTCACCTTCATCCACATTATCCTTGAGGAAACCTCCTTCCACTCCACTACCTGTTTACCTATCTCCTCACTTACTAGAATAGCCACCCCTTCCCTCCCTCGCCCTCTCTTCACTCCTGATAACCTCCCACTTACACTCCCAAACTTACACTCACCCTTCCCTTTCAACTTAGTTTCACTCAAAGCCAACACATCCATCTTTCTTCTCACAAACATACTACCTATCTCTTCCCTTTTACTCTCATCTGTACCACATCCACGCACATTAAAAGACCCAAACCTTAGGGTGCTGGCCCGAGGCCCTCCAGCACCCCTTATGCCTTCACTTTTCTTTTTAGGATGTATGCCCCGTGGGGCTACAGGAAGAAGGATGCCTAGTCCCTCTCCCCGTCCCTTTCTTCTCGCCTCTTACGATCCAAGTGGGATACTTGGTGGCAGTATTCTTTTCCCCCACCACAGGGAATTCCCCCATCACAGAAAGAGAATACTCAGAGAAATGGTACAGGACAGCAACAAGGGGTTGGGGGACAGCATAACGGAGGGACAGTCGTAGTATAAAAAGTGTCATCATTTCTTTATGAACAGAATTTCTTCTATCATAGACAAAATGATGTGTGACTCTGGTCCGTAGGGGCGCCCCATATAGACCCTAAAGTATCGACTGCATGCTACTTTGCCACAATAACAAGCAGCCAATACCCCAGACATATACATTTACATATATATATGTATATATATACATATATATATATACTTAGAGTATACATGGGCAGGAGGTTCTCTCTTATGCAAGTTTCGTTTAATGTGATGGATTGTTTAGTATTAATAAATTTCTTTAAGGTATTTTCTCTATACCTTAGAAAGGTCTTAATCTCTTTTGGAAGAGTAGAGATGACTCTACCGTAGTCGGTCATCGTTGCCAGATCCGGATTTCGGCTCCCTCGAGCCTTCTTCAGTGGCGATGGTGATCGTCTTCTCGTAGGTGTGTTCTTGCTCTCTCGTGGTAGGAGAAACAATGGCTCAGTGCAGAGTTGTCCTGGCTAATATACCGGCTCAGTGGGGATCCTGGCGTTCGTCCTCACTTATGATTGTATGTATATATATATGTATATATGAACTAGATATAGTACGATATCTAAAAGTGCGGAGAGTAAGTCTGAGTTCACTAAAAAGTTAGTAAAGACTTACAGGAATTTAAAAGATAAGCATATGGAATTAGTAAAGACAGGAAAAAATAAAAAACGACGTTTGGTACGGAACTATCGAGAACTAGCTATTCAATCGTTACTCATCAAATAAGGTAGTTCCAATATTGGAACAACCTTATATATATATATATATGTGTGTGTGTGTGTGTGTGTGTGTGTGTGTGTGTGTGTGTGTGTGTGTGTGTGTGTGTGTGTGTGTGTGTGTGTGTGTGTGTGTG
Source organism: Oratosquilla oratoria (assembly GCF_046742065.1). Classification (NCBI taxonomy): domain Eukaryota; kingdom Metazoa; phylum Arthropoda; class Malacostraca; order Stomatopoda; family Squillidae; genus Oratosquilla; species Oratosquilla oratoria. The sequence goes on from NC_134806.1 coordinate 46,772,464, forward strand.
TGTGTGTTTATATATATATATATATATATATATATATATATATATATATAGAGAGAGAGAGAGAGAGAGAGAGAGAGAGAGAGAGAGAGAGAGAGAAGGAAAATGAAAAGAAGGGGAAAGGGAGAGGGATAGAGAGAAAGAAATAAGAGATATATTTCAGGAAACGACGTTCATTTTTCATCATCATCATCTCTTCCTCCTCCTCCTCCGCCTTGCTCTCACTTGCGTATTTTCTATTTCCTTTCTATTTTGTCGCGACCCATTTTATTTTTCACGCTACCCACTGAAGGGTCGGGACCCACAGTTTGAAAAACGCTGCTCTAGGCCACCAGTTGTGGTCGTGTCCGTCTTCTATGTCAATGTCTTGGCTATATCTTGCGGTTTTGTACATGATGTAAGGAGTGGTGTTAGTAGGTGTTCCGGTCAGTCTTTTTATCTGAGTCCAAAAGTATTTGGTGTCATTGTATTGTAGATTTAATTTTCGTATATCATTGTTCCAGTGTTCGTCGTATAGTTGTCTGTTTTCTTCTAATAGTTGATTTTGTATGTTGCGTAGTGCTTGTCTTGTTTGTGATGTCCATCTGCCGCTGTTATTGTGTGTTTATGCTTGTCATTCTTGGTATAGCCATTGTAGTAGTTTCAGTGTATCTGTCTTGGGTGTGATAATATTTTTTGTTTCGTTTTGGGAATGTCTTTATCCATGGCTTCTTGTATCATATTGCACCATGTGTTCAGTCTGTCGTCGTCAATGTATTGTTTGTTACGTGTTGGTCTTTGTCTTTGTCGTATTTTGTTCTTTCTGTGTGTAATGTGTTTTGGAATCCTGTCTAGTATGCTTTGTGGAATAAGTATCTTTCTTGTGTAGGCGTTGTGACTGGTTTTGTTGCTAATGTTAAATTTACTGTGATGTGATCTGAGGTAATTAATTGTCCTGCTGTGATTCTGTAATTTAAGTGATGATGTATGTCAGAATTATGTCTTGTGTTTCTTGTCCGCTGTGTGTAATGTAAGTGGGAAAGTCTGGCCCTAAGTGTGCCAAGTGTCCTCTTTGAATTAATTGTGCCATTTGTCTTTCTGTGGTGTTTGTGCTGTTGTGTCCTATTATTGGATGTTTGGCGTTCATGTCTCCTATTATGTATACAGGTAGTCTTTTTCTTGTTAGTCTTAGTATGTCATCTGTGGGGAAGAGGGGGCGCCTGGGGGCGGGGGTTAAGTACATTGTTGCTATAATCATGGGTCCTTGGTTTTTCTCTAATTTTATTCCTAGTATTTCGTCTTGAAAGTCATCTAGTATTTTGTATTAGATGGTATGTTTAATGGCTATTGCTATGCCTGCTTGTGGTTGGTTGGTTGGTTGGTTGGTGTCATTCCGTCTGTGTACTGTGTAGTTGTGTATTTTCAGTCTGTCGGGTGTACGTACCTATTGACTTTAAAGGTATTTTGTCTGGTGTTGTATATGTTACATAGCTCGTTTCTTCTGTCAAATGCCCATTATATTATGTTGTGTTGTATAATGTTTATTTGTTCCATGTTGTTGAGGTTGGGCAAGGTAATGCACATAGGCAAAAATAACAGTAAGTACAATTACAAGTTATTTGGAAATTCGTTAACAAAAGTGGATAGTGAATAAGATCTCGGCGTAATTATCAGTAACGATCTCAAACCATCCAAGCAGTGTATTTCAGCCTCAGAGAAAGCAAATAAGATTCTAGGACTGATTGCGTGATCTTTTGATTTTAAAAGTCCATCACTCATAAACAAGCTATATAAATCGTTAGTTCGTCCATATTTGGAATATGCTGTTTCCGTATGGTCAACGAATCTCATTAAAGACGTTGACAAACTGGAAAAAGTACAACGGCGAGCCACAAAACTGATTCCAAATATAAAAAATAAATCATACGAAAATCGACTAAAACATATGAATCTGTTTTCCCTAAAAAAGCGTAGACTCAGAAGTGACTTGATAGAGGTCTTTAAGATTTTAAAGGGAATTGACAACATCAAAAGTGACAAAATTTTCACATTGAATGAAAATCAGACAAGAAACAATGGTCTCAAACTGTCTGGAAATAGATTCAATTTGGAAGTAGGTAGAAACAACTTTGCCAATCATGTAGTTAATGAATGGAATAAACTTCCTGCACAGGTAGTGCAATGTAGTTCAGTTCGAAGCTTTAAGAATAATTCAGATAAACACCTAAGCAAGGTGCTGTAACGATTATAATTTATTTTATATTATTTGTTTTTGTTTTGTTATCATTTGTCTGTTTGATTTTCATTTATTATTAGTTATATGTCAATTTATTATTATTTACTATTTACCTGTTTGTTTATTATTTAACTATACCTATGCATTTATTTATGTATTTTATTTGTTATTTACATTATTATAGTTTCTATTTATTATTTTATTATTATGATTTTTTTCGCATCCGACCTAGATATGGACCAAAAGGTCTCCTGTCGGCATGTTCCGCCTTTGTAATCCTTTGTAAGTGTGTAGTTGTTGTTGTTTAATCAGCGTTGTGTCATGCAGCGTGGTTCGTATTTTGTGTTCTTGTTGTGGAGGTCGAAGTATCCTTGTTTTAGAGTGTCGAATCTGGTTTCTTATTACGGGGTAATTGGTTAGGTCTACTGTGCCTTTGGCTATTTTTTCAATGATGTTTATTTCTTGTTGTGGTACTGTGTAAACAATTTTTACTTTTTGGTTGTTATTAGTGTTTTGAGAGTGTCATGTGTGGGGTTTGGTGGTATTTGTTCTGTTTCTTGTGTTACTAGCTGAAGTCCCAGGTTATTTGTTCTTTGTTTGGTTGAGCGTTGTTTATGTGGAAGATTAGTTTCATCGGTGTGTGATGCAGGTCTTTTTAGAGTTTGTTCTGTGGCGTCCATGGGTTCTGTGGCTTGTGGGGTATTTTGTGGAGATGAGGGGTTGGGTTTATTTTTAATTGTTTTTGAAAGCAGGGATGTGTTGATGGGTTTGGGTGGGATTATGACTGTGGGGAGGCCGTTGGTTTGGTATATAGCGTTCTGTGTGTCTTGGAATGTTCCAGGTTCTGCTGTATCCATCAAGGTGGTAGTGTTATGGCTGTGTTTATTGCTGTCATGTGTTGTAGTGGTGTGGTTGTGGGTGTTGTGGTAGAGGGGTGGGTGGGTGGGTGTTGATTTTGTGGCAGAAGCATATGTTTGTGTGTTGGTGTGAGTCTGTTGTTTTGTTTGTTTGTTCTTCTCTTTTACCTTTTCTTTCTTTAGGGGGCAGCGTAGAGCAACGGCTGGGTGATCATCTTGGCAAAGGAGGTACTTTGGAATAGCACAATGTCAGTTTTCTCTTTTGTGTTCTCTAGAAGAGCAGTTGGAGTAGCTCATGTATGGGAATGGGTGTGGGTGTTGTCCTTTGTCTTTGGTGGTTGGTTGTATTATATACGTATTGTTGAAAACTGGGGCCGTGGTAAAAGAGAGATTGTTGTGGGGGATGATAAGCAGCGGGCGGGCGGGCGATGAATTTTAGTTATAGAGGGCGGGAGGGGAGAGGGATGGACCGAGTCAGCTAGCACACTGACCTTACTTGCTACGTATGTCTAGATGCGCGATCGTCAAAGGGAACGGCTATCGTCGTCGCTGGTGATACTGCCCAAACACGCACGCACGCACGTACCTATGCCGGTCGTACTCTAGTGGAACGAGACCGGGAGGGCTTTCCTCCTTCTCCTACAGACCCACCAAGTCTTGAGACCTCAAGGGCTATGATGGTCGCACAAGAGAGTTAAGGAGGACATATTATGTCTTCCGGCAGAGCGAGTTCTCTCAGAGGAGAAGGAGGAGGAGGAGGCGAGAATTATCTCGGGTACCGGGAATTTCTTCTTTGGTCAACGACGAAACTTGAGAGCGGGAGCCGTTTATTCTACGTTAGGTTCGGTGCCGAGTCACGGTACAGAGGCAAACTGGGATACATTGTTTATATACTTACTAAGCGGATCATCTCACGGGGCGTCTCGGAATAGAGTTCGCTGATTGGTCTGTATGTGCCCCCGCGATAACCAAATTTGCTGTCACATACGCTAACTTTACAAACCCTTCTCTATGATTGGTTGAACTTGATGTGTTGATACACGTTGCTTCAATGCCTTTTCTTCCTGTCTTTTTCATACCGGTATGTAAGATTTTGGTCTTGTTCCAATTATTCTGTGGTGTCGCGTCTCATTCTTGTGTTCATATAATCTTCTTGTGATTCCTTGTGATGTTTCTCCAAAGTAGGCTGCATCGCATCCGCCACATGGAATCTTGTAAACCACAATGTTTTCATTTTTCTCTCCCGTGTGCTGGTTATTGGACAAAATATCCCTTGTCTTCCGTCCTGACGAGTGCACGACATCTATCCCTATACTTGTGAGGAACTTGGAAATTATTTCACCTTTTGTAGATTTTTAGTGGTTCCTTACTAAATAATTTCCACCCTTTCAGTACCTTTCCCTTTAATCATGCCATCTCTTGTCATTCTAAAGCGCCGATAGATGTGCCTAATCCGACGGCAAGAGTAGCAACGTGTTAACCTGTCACTCTAATGGCACCACCAGAGTTAACCTTGTCCCGTTTCCTTCCCTTCTAGGATCTGTTACGGTTCTTGGGAAGTACTACTACTACCCACCTCCTACCCCACCTTCAACGAGGTGTCCACAGCCGACCCTGAAGAATGACTACCTACCTCCTACCACCTCTATCGACTGTATAACGGTATGTGGAAGATTCATTTTTTTTTTTTTTAAGATGTGAACATTGATATTAACCTAATGGGTACAGTTGTAGAAACATGAAGCTGTTGCAGAACTTTAGGCCTTGGTCTTTTCTGCTGTTTGTGGTGCTGAGGCGATGAATGGAATCGTCTGGCGGCGGCACCTTGAGGGTAAGGAAAGGAAAGGAAAGGAGGTGCTGCTGTGAGATCCTGGAGCTGCCTCAGAGATTGTTCTTATTGAAGAATCCTTCTTCTAAGAGGAGGCAGGTGATTCGTAGGTCTCGTTGGAAAGGGGCATTCCCGGACCGCCGCGCCGCCACTAGTACACTACAGTACAACAGCCTTTCTCGATCTTCCAAGTTTTGTGGACCCCTTCAGTCGACTTACATATTCAGGGGGACCCTTGATACAGGATTAGAAAAGCTGTAGGCATTTACAGTTGTATGTAAGAAGAGTTGTTTATAGAAAAAATCATAGGAATTGGTGTTTATTATCAGATTGTTTTCACTGTTCAAACATGAAAAAAAGAAATCCGCGTATATTTACGAAAAGGAAAAATAAAGTAGAATGTTGGATTCCCGGTCTTGCAGACCCCTTGGTAAGTGTCTGCGACCCCCCACCCCCCCGGCCCTGGGGTTCTGCGGACCCCAAGGGTGGGGTGGGCGGCTGAGAAATTCTGCACCAGAAGAAGCGAGCGGCCACATTGACGACGCCAGGGTCAAAAGAATACCCTCCTCCTCCTCCTCCTCCTCCTCCTCCTCCTCCTCCTCCTCCTCCTCCTCCTCCTCCTCCTCCTCCTCCTCCTCCTCCTCCTCCTCCTCCTCCTCCTCCTCCTCCTCCTCCTCCTCCTCCTCCTCCTTACTGACTGACTGATGCATCCTCCTTCTGCGTGCTCTTCATCGGTAGCGTGCTGGTCTCTCAATCACAGAGTCGCGGGTTCGAGTCCCACATTCCTCTCCCATTCACATCAGTGGCCGTTTGTTTCCTGCCTCAACAGTCCCCAAAGTGCATGCACATGGGGCAAAGGTGACGGCTCCGGCAACAGCAACTACTCAATACCTCCTGACGTAAAAGGCTCCTCCTCACCTTGTCCTCCTTTTCCTTCATGCTTGCCGCCGGGTGATTTAATTCATCTCTATGGCTTGGAATTAACACACACCCTCATTTATGAAACATTATTTAGTTGTTACCACTCCAAAACTGAAAAAGTGTGTTGTATTAATAATGTTTCATAAATGGAGGGTGTTAATTTAATTTGCGCAGTTTTGGAATGAGCTTTTGGAGACAACGAAATAGTGCATCATAAATGAGTGTGTTGTTGTTGTGTTAATTCGCGCACAGTGGGGATGCGCTGGACAAGAGTTTCAGCAGAGAGAGTACCATATTCTTTACCCTTTGGGCCCTGTTCACACGAGCGGTTTCAGCAGCTGCGGTTCAATTACAATATAAGTCAGTGGAGGCGTTCACACGAAACAGAGCAGTTTTTCCATGATTATGAGGTACCGCCACGGTTTCCGCGCGGTTCAAAGCGCTAGTGTGAACAGGGCCTTAATGATGCCAGCCACCGGTAACGCAGATCCTAATCTTTGTTTTGGTTAACCCCAGAGGATTTCACTCAGCCCAGGAGGAGCCTGGATTCGTCTCTCCTCGGCTGATTAAAATCCCCCGGGGGCCCTCCTCCCTGGAACAAGAACCTAAGGAGTGCGGGACTCGAACAGGGAGCGAGGTGAAGCTACCCCCACCTAAAGAAGAAACTCTATCTAAACCTTTTCCCCGTCTCCTCCACAGACCACCACCCCCATCACCCCCACAACCCCCACAACCCCCACCACCCCCACAACCCCCACCACACCCACAACCCCCACCACACCCACAACCCCCACCACACCCACAACCCCCACCACCCCCACCACCCCCACAACCCCAACAACCCCCACCACCCCTACCACCCCCACCACCCCCACAACCCCAACAACTCCCACCACCCCCACAACCCCCACCACCCCCACAACCCCCACCACCCCCACAACCCCCACAACCCCCACCACACCCACCACCCCCACAACCCCCACCACCCCCCACAACCCCCACAACCCCCACAACCCCCACCACCCCCACCACCCCCACAACCCCCACAACCCCCACCACCCCCACCACCCCCACAACCCCAACAACCCCCACCACCCCCACAACCCCCACAACCCCAACAACCCCCACAACTCCAACAACCCCCACCACCCCAACAACCCCCTCCACCCCCACAACCCCCACCACCCCCACAACCCCCACAACCCCTACCACCCCCACAACCCCCACAACCCCTACCACCCCCACAACCCCCACAACCCCCACAACCCCCACCACCCCCACAACCCCAACAACCCCCACAACCCCAACAACCCCCACAACCCCAACAACCCACACCACCCCAACAACCCCCGCCACCCCCACAACCCCCACCACCCCCACAACCCCCACCACCCCCACAACCCCCACAACCCCCACAAACCCCCCACCCCGCCCAAACATGACCACCACCCACCACCCCCACCACGACCACCACCACCATCATCACTCCTCGGACCCTCTGGACTGGTTGCGCGAGGCCGTTCCTGGAGAGCCTGGCGAGGACTACCCCATCTACTACCAAGTGCCCCAGACGTCCTTCTCCTGCGAGGGTCGCGTCAGCGGTGAGTAGGGGCACAGAGTGGTGGTGATGATGATGATTACTACTGTTGGGCCTGGCAGCTGCCGACAACATGTTCAGAGTGGACGCCGCTGCCGCCATGACCTAGCAGCAGCAACAGCAGCAGCACCAAGCGCGCCCAACCCTTTCGATTTTCTTTTTTCTTTTTTTATGAAAGATCTATTTTTTTCGATGGCATGTTTAGGCTGGGTTAGGCTAGGTTGGGTTGCCGTTAGGTTGGGTTAGACTGGGTTAGGCGCTATTGGACAACATTTCTCAATTCTTTTTTGCATTGAATGATCCATTTTTTCTATGGAACTGTTAGGGTAGGTTAAGTTAGATTGGGTTAGGTTAGGTTAGGATCAAACTAGAATATTGTTGTTGCATATACCACCATCAGAGGTGTAATTACGAATGTGGAGGTTTTTGTTCTTCTAATCTTGTATTTCTTGCAGATATATGAATGAAATTTCACACACGCACACACACACATACACACATACACGCACACGCACACACACACACACACACACACACACACACACACACACACTACAGAATTATGAGAGGAAAAGAACGCCTTGATAGAGAGGACTTATTAAAGTGGGACAGAGGAAAACGAGAGGACATGCAGCAATGAAACTCAAAAAGGGCAACTACAGAAGAGACCTGAAAAAGAAGAGCAGCTTCCCACACAGAGTGATAGATATATGGAACAAATTGGATGAAAAAATAGTGTGTGCAAACACAATGCAAGAATTTAAAAACAAACTTGATCTTGCGATATACAAAAACGGGTTACCACGAGCATAGCTCCCCTTCCCGTATAATGCAACTAGGTAATTATAACTAGGTAAATACACACACATACACACACACACACAAACACAAACACACGCATATATACACACGCACATACACAAAGACACACAAACAAACAATATCCACACATACACGCACATACACAAACGCACGCATACACACACACACATACACGCACACACACATACATACACGCACACACCCAAACACAAACATACATACATACACACACACACACATACACGCACACACACACAAACACAAACACATGCATATATACACACGCACACACACAGACACACACAAACAAACAAACAATATCCACACATACACGCACACACACAAACACATGGATACACACACACATACACGCACACACCCAAACACAAACACACACACATACACACACACATACACGCACACACACACATACACACACACACACAAACACAAACACACGCTCGCACACAAAAACACGCCCACACACAAACACACACATACACGCACATAACACACACATACACACACACATACACGCACACACACACGCACACACACACAAACACGCTCGTACAAAAAAACACGCCCACACACAAACACACACACACACGCACATACACACACGCACACATACACACACATACAAACACGCGCTCACACACAAACACACACACACACGCACATACACACACACACGCACATACACAAACACACGCATACACACATACATACACGCACACACACATACACACCCAAACACAAACACACACACACACATACACACCCCCACATACACGCACACACATACACGCACACACACAAACACACGCTCGCACACAAAAACACGCTCACACACAAACACACACATACACGCACATAACACACACATACACACACACAAACACACACATACACGCACATAACACACACATACACACACACACATACACGCACACACATACACGCACACACACACAAACACACGCTCGCACACAAAAACACGCTCACACACAAACACACACATACACGCACATAACACACACATACACACACACAAACACACACATACACGCACATAACACACACATACACACACACATACACGCACACACACGCACACACACAAACACAAGCTCGTACACAAAAACACGACAACACACAAACACACACACACACACGCACATACACACACGCACACATACACACACACACACACACGCACATGCACACACACACACACACGCACATGCACACACACACACACACGCACATGCACACACATACACGCACACACACAAACACACGCATACACACATACATACACGCACACACACATACACACCCAAACACAAGCACACACACATAAGTACACACATACACACCCCCACATGCACGCACACACATACACGCACACACACACACACACGCTCGCACACAAAAACACGCTCACACAACCACACACATACACGCACATAACACACACATACAAACACACATACACGCACACACGCAAACACACGCTCGTACACAAAAACACGACCACACACAAACACACACACACACACACGCACATACACACACGCACACATACACACACACACATACACACACATGCACACACATACAAACACACGCTCACACACAAACATACATACACACACACGCGCGCACACAAATACACACACACACACACATACACACGCACAAACACACACACATACAAACAAACACACACATACACACAAAACACACACAAACACACACGC
>NC_134806.1:46789966-46799966 GCF_046742065.1 Oratosquilla oratoria
GCACACACATAAGCACACACACACACACACACACACACACACACACACACACACACACACACACACACACACAAGCACACGCACAAACACACACAAGCACACACACACACACACACACACACACACACACACACACACACACACACACACACACATACACACACACACACACACACACACACACACACACACACATCTGAATATCAATCAAGAGAATTCCTAGCAATATTATGTTATCTACATAAATATCACACTTCTTTATTTGTTTATTCGGTTGTTGTTGTTTTTCGTGTATTCACATCTTCATTTCTAAAAAGTCAGTCCCAACTCACAGCCCCCGAACTGACCTGCTTCCTCCCCGAACTGACCTGGTTCCTCCTGGAACAGACCTGGTTCCTCCCCGAACTGACCTGGCTTCTCTCCGAACTGACTTGGTTCCTCCCCCGAATTGACCTGGTTTCTCCCCCGAATTGACCTGGTTCCTCCCCCGAATTGACCTGGATCCTCCCCGAACTGACCTGGCGGCTCATCTCCGAACTGACCTGGCTTCTCTCCGAACTGACCTGGTTCCTCCCCCGAATTGACCTGGTTCCTCCCCAAACTGACCTGGCTCCTCCCCGAACTGACCTGGCTCCTCCCCGAACTGACCTGGTTCCTCCCCCGAATTGACCTGGTTCCTCCCCCGAATTGACCTGGATCCTCCCTGAACTGACCTGGCTCCTCCCCGAACTGACCTGGCTCCTCCCCGAACTGACCTGGTTCCTCCCTCTTCAGGTTACTACGCTGACCCGAAGACTCGCTGCCAGGCCTTCCGCGTCTGCAACAACGAAGGCAAAGGCTTCAGCAGGGAGCTCTCCTTCCTGTGCCCCAACGGCACCATCTTCGACCAGGAGCACTTCACCTGCTCGTGGTGGAACTTGGTCGACTGCAACGTGGCCGAGTCCTTCTACGAGCTCAACGATAAGATCGGCGTCGTCCCGTCTGACTCTTCTAACCGTAATCCATCCACCACTTCGTCGCCTGCTCGACCTCGCCCCCCCACTCCCCCCACCGCAACTACTAACGTCAACATCCCCCAACCACCTCGTCCTCAAACTCCCTTCACCCAGCCCCCTCGCCCTCCAACACCTGCTCGCTCTCAAACACCCTTCACCCAGCCCCCCTCGTCCTCAGCAGCCAGCTCGCCCTCAAACACCCTTCAAACCCTCTCCTCCTCCTCAGACCCCAGCTCGCCCTCAAACATCCTTCACCCAGCCTTCTCGTCCTCAGACAACTTTCAGCCAGCCACCTCGACCTCAAGGTCCCACAACCTTCAGACCTCCCGTCCCAGCTGCTGTCACTTACCCCCCAGTGCGCCCTGATCCTCCCAACGGTCTGTGCTCGGCAACAGATTTTGGCAGCCGAGTACGCTAACCGCTGCCCTCCCACCTCCCCCTCTCACTCGACCTCAACCTCGCCATCTATCAACCCTCTAACTCAGATCTTTGACGACCTAAAAACCTTTCCGTCCGTAATGTCTTGCAATCCATTCCTGTCCTCCCTCCCCCCACACCTAATCACCCACTTTTCTAACCCACCCCCCAATCCATCCTGGGTCTCCATGAATATTCCCCCACTCTTCACACAACCAACTCCACCCAAGCTCCCTTGTAACCCGCATCTTTTTTTTTCTCTCTCAAACTCACCGCCTGAGTTAGGGCTCCTTTCCAACTAGATGGCCGTCCATGACTTAAATCAGTTCCAAATGACATCAATGATCCACTTTTTCATATTGTCACACCGGGGAGTGCACGCAGAAACCGTCTTCAAATATACATTACAAAATTCCCTTGGGCCTAGCCAGCCAACTACATAACGGATCAGTTTGATCACATGTTTCACTTATCATACAGAAAGCTTCTGTAGAAAGGAATGTTTCTTCATGTTGCCTTCGATTAAGATTCATAATCTTGAGAACAGGCTGAGCTTGTGGATCATTAGTTACTAAGCTGATTTAAGAGTTATATAGAAAAGAAATAGATATGAGTTATAAAGAAAGATAAAATAGGCCCCGTCTTCTTTCTGCTCCATAGCTGGGCAGTTGGGACACGACGCCACACTCACCGACATGGCGTCATCTAGCTTGGAAAGGGAAACGCTACGGACTAACGGAACAATCTTGGATGTGTTTTTGTGTCAAATTGTGATATTTGTGCTATTCCTGCCTGGCTCTCTACCAAAGCCTAATGCACTTGGAATGTTCCCCTTCTCTAACGAGTAGGATACTAATTTAAAAAAGGAATTTATTCCATCATGATGTGCAATATGTATATTTCTTTGAGCTACGTCTCTCTCTTCTGCAAGCACTTGCTCAATTGAATTTTTGAGTATGATTTGCAAGATTTTAAGGTTGAACCTCTACCCTAATATTTCTTCCCAATTCGCTCTTCATATTTTTTCTTCTAATAACTTATTTAGAATGCAAAACTTATTTAATCCCAGACTTATTCTACATAACGACATCGTCCCCTTCTTGTATACTAAGCAACCACCAGCCCACGCAGCTTCCCAGAGCCCCTCTTATCACTATGTAGAGATGGGCCTAACTACCAACTACCCTGCTCATTACTACCACTATTCTACTGCTACTATTTCTCCTATAACTGCTACTGCTACCATTTCTCCCGTAACTGCTACTACTATCGTACCTTCTCACAGATCGATATTAACGCACAACACCTAACCAACGTACGTTCTCTAATTAACCAATGATAATTATAACAAGTATACATATAGTACATAGTTATACATAATATATATATATATATATATATATATATATATATGTATATATATACATATATACATATATATATATATACATACATACATATATATATATATATATATATATATATACAGTATGTATACATATATATATATATATATATATATATATATATATATATATATATATATATATATACATACATACATATGTATATATACATATGTATATATATATATACATATATATACATATCTATATATATGTATTGTATATATACATACATACATATATATATATACATATATATATATATATATATATATATATATATATAAATATTCTCATGTAACATCAAACATATTTCTAAACGTTTTCTTTTTCATGAAACACTTAAAGCAAGTTTTAAGGGAAGGTCATTCATCTATAGAAGATGATGACCTGGATTTGCCACATGCCCTCATAATCCACTTTGGTGTCAACCTTTTTTCAGAACCAAACAAGAAATGATCAACGAACAACATCTGACGCCGCCGACATCTGAACATTACGAAGAACCTCTTTATTCCCCTTACTAACCCCCCACATCTCCCCCCTTTCCCCCCTCACAGCAACCTAACCCATCGCAGCAAATTTTCGTGTTTTTTTTCTTTCTACAATATCTTGCTCCCCTTTTGTCATTACCCGGGGGGGTTGGGGTTTGAGGGGAATTAAGGGGAAGGAGGGTGACACGAACTAATCTCATCCCTCACCACCACCAACCCCCCCCTTTCTCCCCCTTCCCTTTCACCCTTCTGTCCCTCACCCCCTTCTTTTTTTTCTATAATTGTTTCATCATTAACAAGAGAGAAAAATTATGTAGTGTGTGTAGGTCCACAGGAATATAAACATATGTACAACTTAATAATTGCCTTGTTTTAATCCCTCATCCTTAACCTTCTTCTCCAACTCGGATATTTACATAAACCTTGACCGAACTAGTCGGTCACCCTGCGAGAGAAACGTGGACAATGAATGCCGACTTGAAGAAGAAGAGGAGGGAGAGGCGTCTCGATGTCTTTGGTGCAAAGTGCCTTCGGAGAGTCGTGGGGTTCCGCTGGAGAAGGACCTCGTATGAAACCAGAGGCTCTTGTTGTACTCTTGAGACGACGACTCGGTGTAGGCCAGTCACCTCCTCCCTCCAGCATTCTACGTCAACCCCGGCTGTACTGTATATGGCCACCATGCCATGTGGCCCCGCGTTTCCCTGATGATGGTGATGTTGATCCTTCTCCTGTGCACAGGCTTCCTGTCTCCTCCTCCTCCTCCTCCTCCTCCTCCTCCTCCTCCGCAAGAGAGAGACAACAGACCTCGGTGGAGGAGGAGAAGGGGGAGACGAAGAAGGGGACGACGACCCCCCCCCCCTCGCAGAACTCGTGGCTACTGGAGGGCTAAGTGGATCGACCATGTCGAGAGTTGCTTGGGGGTGGGAAGGAAGGAAGGAGGGAAGGAAGGGTGCAAGGGAGCTTGCTCCTCGGAGGAGAGACCGTGGGTGGGGGTGGGGGTGCGGGGGATGGTGGCTCCTGCATGTGAGTGAAGCAACGATGATGATGATGTTAAAATGAGGTTTGGATGTAAATGTGTAAAATGTATATGTTTTCTTGGTATTGTCAACTTACTCAAGAAATTAAATATCAAAGTAGCTTTTATATATATACTGTATATACATACATATATATATATATATATATATATATATATATATATATATATATATATATTGATGTTTTCATTCTTTGTTTCTTTTTTTGAGATTTGAGTTGACACTTATTCGTTTTGGGTGGAAAATATTTCAATATCATTCCCAATCCCGATTATGATTAAATTGATCACAGGTTCGTTCTCAGTTATTGAAAATATTAGAAAAATAAGGAAAGTATATAAAAGGAAAATTATTGACGTAATTTTTCTCACGTATTACTGATGAAACAAGAACAAGAATAAGAAGAACAACAAGAATAAGAAGATTAAGAAGAAAAAGAAGAGAAAGAAGAGAAATAAGACATAGAAAAAGAAGACAAAGAAGACATAATTAACATTAGGTAAAGCATAAATCGATGAATAGATAAATGAATATATAGATGAACAAATACATAAATGAAAAAAACAAATGAATGAATAGATAAATGAATAAATGTGTTGTAAATGTTTATTCTGTTGTTTCTGTTGCTACCACTAGTGAAGATGACAAGAATTGATAAAAGCAAAAGTTAATCAATAATTGTTCGTCACAAAAATAAATAAATAGATAAATGAATAATCCATATATACTAAGAGAGCTGTCTGTCTGTCTGTCCGAAGCCAGTCAATGGTCTCCGTTGCCGTGACGTCATCGCTCGGCCAATATATAAGTCGTCAGTGTGGCCGTGACGTCACCGCTCTCGCTTCCAAAATTGCTCATTAGTGCCGATGATAATAATGATGATGATGATCATAATAGTAGTAGTAATAATGATAATAATAATAATAATAATAATAATAATAATAATAATAATAATAATAATAATAATGATAATAATAATAATAATAATAATAATAGTAATAATAATAATAATAATAATAATGATAATAATAATAATAATAATAATAATAATAATAACAATAAACATTTCTCGCTAGCATGCTACTTGCTTTTGCTACTTCGTTTGAGTACAAACAACTTCAGTAACTATCTTTTTTTTCCAATGTCAAATTACTCTGGCGTCATATAATGCGTAGCTGAATGACGAACTAAGAGAAGCTACATACATACATACATACATACAAATACCAAAGGCTCTTTTTCCCTCTTAACGGCAGGTAGCCAAAAAGAAAAAGGCATAAAAACCACTCCCACCCATTCCAACCCCTACATACTCCACTCCCCTCCACACTCTTCCCTCCCTCACACCTTGGCACCTCCTGGATGACGGGTTATCCCTGCATCCTGTCCACTGCCTGGGTCAGAAGCAATGTCGCAAGACACAGCACATCCACAGCAAGGCCGCTTCATTAATTTGACGACCCCCCCTCTCCGTCCCCTCATGCAGAAAAGGAGAAGACGGGGAGAAATCCCTTCGGGCTGCGTCAATTTATTTCTCATACATACTTCCTCACCCCCATCCCGCACCCCCTCATGCATCACAGCATCATCCATACACAACCTTTCTCCATTCACCCTTGTCTTCTGTCCTCTCCCGTCCTTCCTCAACAGACATTCCTTTCTATCGTAATGCCCATATTACCCCATCCATGCATCTCATCCTAGGACGTCCCCTCATGTTCAATCCTTCCACACCTCTTTTACTAACCTTTCTTCACTCATTCTTTCCATGTGTCCAAACCATCTTAATACTCTTTCATCAACTCTATCTCCCAACTCCCTTTCCACCCCTGTTCTCCTCCTCATCTCCTCATTTTTCATTCTATTTAGCCTAGAAATCCCCATCATACTTCTCAGACATTTCATCTTAAACAAATTTAAACTCCTCTCTTCTTCTCTTATGTTCCATGTTTCTGCCCCATACAATGCTGTCGGCACAATAACTCCTTCATCCAATCTCCTCTTAGCATCCATTCCCAGATGTCTATTTCTCATTACACTTTTTAATCCACCAAGACATTTACTCGCTTCTACATTCTACCTCCACCCCCACTCCTCCCTTTCCTACCACATTCGCACCCAAGTATCTAAAACTATCCATTTCCTCCAGTCTCTCTCCCTTCATACTCACTTCCAGCCTGCTGCCACTCTCTCCCCTTGTACATCTCATCACCTCACTTTTGCCCACATTTATCTTCAATTTCTTTCACACACCCTCTCAAACTCTGTCACTAACTTCCTTAATCCCTCTTCTGATCCTGCTACAAGCGCAGTGTCGTCAGCAAACAACAACTGGCTTATTTCCCACTTTTCTCCATTTTCTTTAACCCTCTCCAACCCCTGACCCACTACCTTTGCATTCACCTCTCGTACCACCCTATCCATGTATAGATTGAACAGCCAGGGCGACATAACACATACCTGACGAAGTCTCACCTTTACCTCAATCCATTCACTCTCTCCATTTCCGTGGTTCCGGAATGGGGCGACACAATCCTGTTAGAAACTCTTCATTCTGGCTACCGTTAGGCGATACTATTCAGCTAAAGGAAGCCATCTTAGTAACTATCAATGTTCTAATAAACGAGGTAAAGTTATTAAAAAAATCAAGTCTCACTCGGTACGGAAGGGGATAAGATTATTCCGTTTAACTTCTTCAACATGGAGTAGTCACCAACGTGTTTTTGCATCCATCACCATCCATTATCTATTGCTGTTCTTTTAAGACCACCTTCAACACTAAATCTATTTGCTATGCATCCACTCTCACTTGATTTCGGTTTGTGGCCACACAAGGGGCTCTGTGGCCCACAGACTCAGAAGCATTCAAGACTATTTCGACCGAGCCCCTTCGGCACAAAGACACCTCCTCCGTAGCAGACTCTTCACTTATGTATTCCTGTTTCTTCACCTACTGTGGGTACCGATCCACTCCTGGGGGTTCCCCCAAGGACCCATAGATACTGGAGACTACGACTTGACAGCCTTGATTCTGGTTAAAGCAAGACTTTATTCAACCGAAAGTATTTCGCCTTTGAGAAATAAAAACTGCGCGCTTGCTCAGTACACAACGGCGCATGCGCATAACTCAACCCATCCCAGGAAATATCGTCGTGTTTATTTATGCAAGCGAATATATCAAATCAAGTAAATGTACAGAGATGTGGATTTGCACATCCATTCTTGCTGAACAAGAAAAAAGGCCCGGGAGCCTGATGAAGTTTACATGTGAGTAGTGGTTTCCACCTACACGACACAATAAAACAAACGATCGTAAAAGTAAATATGAGTGGCTTAAGTGTCCATAAACACGAGAAACAAATAATAAACTGCCCAATAAACGAGAGGGAATAATAACAAAACCAAACGCATCCTTAGTCCTAACTCGATGCCATCACCACTCGTTGGCTATTTTCAGTTACCGGTGACAAGGCTCGATCTCGGGTCTGCGAAAACGTCCTTGGCTCCAAGGTTGCAAAGTAATGTCGCGATGGGCACAGAACAAATTGATAGCCTGGAGAACAGATGACCATGCAGCCCTGTACAGTGTCTGGTGCACAAAAATCCAAGGAGATGCTCGGAAATTTCTGAAGTGTACCCAAACCCACAAATGTCTTATTTCGTTTTGCTTTACATAAGAAATGTATAAAATAACCAATGTCTCAACAAAATCTGTCTTATCATCATCACTATTATCATTACTAGATCGTCACTATTATTCATAAGATTACTATAATTTCTAATGATAAATGCACCTCAAATTCTTGATATTGAAAGGAGTCTGTCTCCCTTGGGTCACAGGAGGGCACAAATTCAATCTTGTCGTTTTACAAAAGTTCTGGAGGACGTGTGCGTTCAAACTTGAACGAAAAACAAATGCCAGGTCGATCAAATTGATGTTAAACTGATTAGTTATGCATTCTGATATACCCATGCCACTTTTACCTAACATCGAAACCGCCTTCTAGGAGGTGCTAAGATGGGAGGGAGGGTGGAGGGGTGTGGAGTGTTTTTAGGGATGGAATGGGTGGGAATGATTTTATGCCTTTTCCTTTTTGGCTACCTACCTGGTAAGGGGGAAAAAGCCTTGGTATATGTATGTATGTATGTATTTTTGTTATACAATTCTTACCAACGTTACAGTTAATGGATTTTAGTGCCTTTGATGGCGCCTAGTAGTTTGTCCTTGTGCTCATTTGAAACGTTGGGGGTAGTTTCTCCCATCCTAAGTGAATTAATTGATAGTTTAGTACTTTCTTATATTGAATACGAGTTTGGCCTCGTAGTCACTAACATAATAGTGCTAGAGTGCTTGGGAGAGTCAGACTACAGCGTCACGGTGGCCTGTTGGCCATCCGGAGCAGTTACTAATTTCCTTTTTCCATGAAGCGCATGTTCTCGAGTCTCATGACAGATCCTTGGAGCAAGCCGGAGATAGACACCACGCACATCCAACCGCCGCCCTCCTGCGGCGCCATGCGAGGCATGCCTGGACCCTGGGGCACCTGCTCTGGTGTCAACACACCTGTTCCCCTCTGGAGCACCCCCAGCAGCCGCCGCCGCCGCCGCAGTGAAAGGCCCTTCGCGGCCCTTGTCCTGTTTCGCGGTCATGTCCAGCTGACGTGGCTGACCTTGCCCTGCCCTGCTGCGCGTCGAACACGGGGCAGACGCCGCGGTGCACCCTTCATGGACCCCGGCGTGTCTGTGCTGCTCAGGAACAAACGACATCGGTTGGCCCTACCTCGCGGCACGACAAGGACGCTTAAACTGGAACTTGTGGGACTACGGCCCCCTAGTCGATTATGCCATTTGTGTTCTTATTTCATGTATTCAGAATCCTAAAACATATGATTAAGAGACAAAAGACACTAAAGTGAGAGGGAGGGAGGGAGGGAGGCATAAAAGAAGACAAGAGAGGACCAACAAAGGGTTGGGGAAAAAAGAAAAGGCATAATGAACAAGGTACAAATAGAACAACCAGTAATGCAGGGAAATATATGTAGAATATATCAGCGAAGCGGATAAATGCAAGAGAGAAAGATACTAAAGAGAGAGAGGAGGAGGGGAGAGAGAGAGTGGGGTGGAGCGGGGAAGAGAGAGGGAGAAAGAAAGGAAGAGGGAGGGAGAGAGGGAGGCAGGCATAAAACGCCACAAGGGAAATGTATTCGGAGGATCTCGTTCGCCTGCGTGAGAGAGCGAGGAGGAGGAGGAGGGGGAGGAGGAGGAGGCCAGGCGGACGGACGGAGCAGCAGCAGCATCACCAGAAGAAGAAGATGAGTCAAAGAGGTGGTAACGTAAGGCCTCCACGAGCATCAGACTACACCTCCCCCATCCCCACCCCGATTAGCAAAAGCGGATGATGATGATGATATTAGTGATGATCATCAATATCATTATTATTGTTATGATGATGTAGTAATAATGATGATGACAATAATGGATTAGGTAGGATGAGTTTCTTAAGTGTGTCCCGCTAATGGAACCCCTGGTGTTGGATAAGGGTTTTGCCAAACATTTTGTTAGTTTATGAAGAGCGCTCCCGATCCCTAATGTTATGGGTCTGCCTACCTTGTGCACTTTGGATAGACCCTGCATTTTTTTTTTTTTTTTTA
>NC_134806.1:46804966-46807466 GCF_046742065.1 Oratosquilla oratoria
AAATCTAGGTTCCTAGCACTAGGAGCCCAAGCCACCTAGATGAATGCCTTCCCCCATGATGGCGTCACCTCTGTAGCTTTTCTTTTTCTAGAAGATAAAAAATATTTTATTCAGGTAAAATTGTGGTTTAATTGGACTATAGTATTAATTTTGTTATTATGGTGGCTTTCTTTTTTACTTTGGGAAGAAAATTCATCATCTCAAAGAGCTGAGGAACTTTTATTACCAGCTATACAGCCCCAAACGCAGGAATCTTTGTAGTGGGGGGGTGGGGGGTTAAGGGGGTAAAATTCAAGATATTATACATATATGGTTAACGATATACAACAGGGTTATATCAGGCCACATACTTCAAATTGGTCGCATGAGTATATATTTACAATATCTACAGGGATTACATTTCTTCTATGATTAATTATACACTGATACTGTATAACTTGAATATTTAGCGAAATTATACGTAACGCTCGGTGAACTTTCAAACACGACCTGGATTTCTAGCGAGGGAGCGGGGGGGGGGTTAAATGACCTCCCCCCCACACACACACACTCGGAAGGCCCACAGAGCCATATCCTCGTCCCAGATGCTCCCCATCTCTGGTCACGTGACACAAAAATCTCCCTTTCTTGATTGATAATGAATTCGGTTTGACGTCACAACTCTCTCTACTTATCAGGAGGTTAGGACGATGCCCCTTAGAGAGGACTTTGTAATCTGGGATTGAACGAACCATGCCTTTAGTTCAGTTAGCCCCAGGCAGGGTTCGAACCGCCATCGTCTCGACCTCCGTCGCAAGAAGCGACGCTCTAACCCGCTCGGCTAGCCAGCGAGCGTCCATGAGGAGCCTCTCAAGTCGAGAACGTTCCGATATTCGAAACACAAAACATTTCCGAAGCCTACAAAATTTGGAATACCAGAAACAAACCCTTTTTCCACAGAATACAGGGAATCCCCTGGAAACGAGAGGGACGTAGAGTGAAAATTCGTATAATGAAACAATCTGCAAGGGGGGGAGGGTAAACTTGGTTACGTTCAGTACTTTCATCATTTTTTCATACCTCTTTTAGTCCCTTACCCTCGAATCTTCGGATTTTCGTACATCTCAGGCATTCACTGCATTTTACATTTCCAATTTTTTCTCTCCCGAATACTGAAGGATTCCGACTTACAAAGAGATTTTTCCGATAAAGAGAAACTTTAGACGGACACCTTCCATACCAGTCAGTACTTTCCCTCCCACTCATTCTGCCGCCAGGCGATTTTATTTCGGGATCCCTGTGCTTACTTGTGTCCCCGTCCTCCTCCTCCTCCTCCTCCTCTTCATCCTTCCCCCTTTCCCTCCTCCTCTTTTTTATCTTCCTATTCCTCCTCCTCTTCCTCATTCTCCTCTTTCCCTTCATCATCATCCTGCTCCTCCTCTTCCTCTTCCCATCCCCCTCGTGCTCTCTCTTCCCTCTTTATTTACCAACAGCTGACCAGCAGCAGCAGCAGCAGCCTTTCCCGACCTGTCCCGACACTTGACACAAACTCACAGTCCATAAAATCTGCCAAGGAAAGGAGATATGGTCATTATCACTAAACAACCAGATACATTTACATTCTTACACATCTTCTTCTTCCTCCTCCTCCTCCTCCTCCTTCTCCCGTCCCCAGATCTCCTCCCTTCCTCCCTCCCTCCCTCCCTCCCTCCCGTGCAGGGTCCTTCAGAAGTCGAAGGGATCCCAAGATTGTTTGTTATCTTGGTTTCTTCGCGCCTCCGCCAACTCTCACTCTCCTCTTTTTTTTCGATTTGATTGCGCATATTATTACGTAGTCCCATCCACTTCCCAAACCCTTCCTCCTCTCTTGGCTCACGTGCTCGTCCCGTGATCGACATCTATAACCCTCCCGAATGAGAGGTCACAGCTCATGTATTGCCAAATCTGTGGGTCATGCTGTAACCTTACTCACACACACACACACCCCAACGCTCGCGTGCCTGTGTGTGTGTGTGTGTGTGTGTGTGTGTGTGTGCGTGTGTATGTGTGTTTGAACTTGGGATGGTGTTCAGGTGTTGGATGAGTGGTCAGACCTATGTTTACTTTTGCTTTTACGACTCGTTTCCGTGTAGCGCCCACGTACGAGTATATGGAGGACGACGCTAGCAGCTGCTGCATGACCGTTATTTACCACAGCACTTTGATTATTCAAATATTCAATATATATCATCTTTTTATCGTCGCTTCTCATTTCCAATTCTTTTGTTCCGTACATGTCATCCCCAATACAGACTTTTTTTAAATTAATTCCATCAATTTATCACTTTTCGATCTTGATAGGAGATTCTTTTCTCTTTCGCATACGACACTTTGAAAAAAAAACGAAAACAAAAAAATTATTTGACCAACTTCTCAATCAGATTCCTCCCTCAACATAATATTTGCATTCGGACCTCGCGTACCGTACCGTACTTACGTCATGTTTACATTCTCATGTTCAATTTCCCTCCCGCCAACATTT
>NC_134806.1:46812466-46889966 GCF_046742065.1 Oratosquilla oratoria
TTCACTCATTCTTTCCATGTGTCCAAACTATCCTAATACTCTTTCATTAACCCTATCTCCCAACTCCCTTTCCACCCCTGTTCTCCTTCTCACCTCCTCATTTCTCACTCTATCTAGCCTAATAACCCTTATCATACTTCTCAGACATTTCATTTCAAACACATTCAAACTCCTTTTCTCTTCCTCTCTCATGTTCTATGTTCCTGCCCCGTACAGTGCTGTTGGCACAATCACTCCTTCATATAACCTCCTCTTAGCATCCATTCCCAGATGTCTATTTCTCATTACACTTTCTAATCCACCAAGGCATTTACTCGCTTCTCTCAATCTACATTCTACCTCCATCCTCACTCCTTCCTTTCCTGCCACATTCGCACCCAAGTATCTAAAACTATCCACTTCCTCCAGTCTTTCACACTTAATGCTCACTTCCAGCCTGCTGTCACTCTCTCCCCTCATACATCTCATCACCTTACTTTTGCCCACATTTATCTTCAGCTTCCTTCTTTCACTCACTTCTCAAACTCTGTCACTAACTTCCTTAATCCCTCCTCTGATCCTGCTGCAAGGCAGTGTCTTCAGCAAACAGCTGGCTTATATCCCACCTTTCTCCATTTTCTTTAATCATCTCCAACCCCTGACCCACTACCCTTGCATTCACCTCTCGCACCACCCCATCCATGTAAAGATTGAACAGCCAGGGCGACATAACACATCCCTGACGAAGTCCCACCTTTACCTCAAACCATTCACACTCTCCATTTCTAATCCTAACACAAGCTCTACTGCTCGCGCAAAAACTCTTGACTGTTCTTAACAGCTTTCCTCCTATCACATATATCTGCAGTACCTCCCACAGTGCCTTCCTGTCTACCCTGTCTAAAGCCTTTTCCAGATTCATAAAAGCCCAAAAAATATCCTTACCTTTTCCTATAGCTTTCTCATATATCTGTCTTTCCACAAAAACCTGATCTACACAAACCCAACCTGTCCTAAACCCACACTTTTCCTCTCCAATTACTCCCTCTGTTCCTCTCCTTATCCTCTCAATCAAGATCCTCCCATAAGCCTTCCCAACTACACTCAACAAGCTGATCCCTCTGAAACTACTACACTCACACTTGTCCCCCTTTCTCTGGTAAAGCAGAACTATACAGGCACTCCTCCAGTCCTCCGGCACTCTACCCTCTCTCCAGCAAACATTAAAAAACCTCACCAGCCAGTCCACCATAACTGTACCTACTTTTTTCAGGCATTCTGCATGGCATTCATCCAACCCAGATGCCTTACCTGCTCTCATCATCTTAACAGCTGCTTTCACTTCATCCTTTCCTATTTCTCCTCCATTTTCCTCACTCATCACTCTCATTTTCTTAGCACATCCCACTGCACCTTTCCCTCCCTATCCTTCACATTTAGCAACTCCCTAAAATACTCTGCCCACCTTCCTGTCACTGCCTTCTCTTCCATTATCATCTCTCCATTTGCATCTTTTACCTTTTCTTCTCTACTTGATTCGCCTCCTCTTTCTCTTTTAATTTCCTTCCAAAACATCTTTTTATTACTTTCAAAATTTTCTGTCATACTCTTACCCCATTTCGCATCTGCTTTCCTCTTTGCTTCCTTTATCTTATGCTTAACTTCCTCTCTCTTTACTTTGTACCTCTCATACGATTCCCTTGTCCTAATTTGTAGCCAATCTATGAATGCCTGCTTCTTCTCTTCTACATATTTATTTGCTTCCTCATCCCACCACTCACTACCCTTCCATTTCCTCCCGCCCTCCTTGTTCCACACACCATATTTGCACACCTTATGACTCCCTCCTTGAACCATCCCCATTCCTCCTCCACTCCTAGTTCTACTCTATCCTTTACTCCCTCCCACTCCTCTTTCAGCTTCTTATACTCATTCTCCTTTTTTTCTCATTTAAGTAGTTCACTCTAAGTACCTCCCTACCTTCTCCCCTTTTCTTCTTTCTCCACTCAATTTACCTTCCACCAGAAAATGATCTGATATTCCCCTACTCTCTCCCCTTAGAACATGTACATCCTTAACTCTTCCTACCATACTCCTGGTCACCACTATATAGTCCATTAACACTCTATCTGCTACCCTTCCATCCACCACCCTCTCCCATGCGTACTTATGCTTGACTTTCTTCCTAAACACTGTATTTGCTATCATCAATTCTCTTTCAAGACACATATTCACCATCAATTCTCCACTATGATTTTTACCTGGAACTCCATACTTCCCAATCACTCCGTCTATTGGTTCATTTCCTACCCTAGCATTAAGGTCTCCCAATACAACTACATTGACATTTCTCCCTAATCCCTCTATGCACTCATTTATATCTACCCAAAAAGCCTCCTTTTCCTCTATGCTCTTCTCACTACCAGGCCCATACACACTTACAAAAACCCACATCTCTCTTCCCAGCTTCACCTTCATCCACATCAACCTTGATGAAACCTTCCACTCCACTACCCGCTTACTTATCTCTCCGCTTACTAGTATAGCCCTCCCTTCTTTCCCCCGTCCACTCTTCACTCCTGAGTACCTCCCAGCTACATTCCCAAACTCACAGTTGCCCTTTCCTTTCATTTTAGTTTCACTCAAAGCCAGTACATCCATCTTTCTTCTCACAAACATACTGCCTATCTCTTCCCTTTTACTCTCATCTGTACCACATCCACGCACATTAAAAGACCCAAACTTTAGGGTACTGGTTGGAAAACTCCCAGACCCTCTTATGCCTTTACTTTTTTTTTTTTTTTTTTAGGAATGTCCCCTTTTGGGGCTACAGGTAGCAGGACTCCTAATCCCATCCCCCGTCCCATTTTTCGTCACCTTTTATGACTCAAGTGGAAAGACTTGGCGGTAGCATTTTCTTCCCTCACCACAGGATAGGCGAAAAAAGGAAATGAATATTCAGAGAAATAGTACAGGATAGTAACAAGGGGTTGGGGGACAGCATAACGGAGGTATAGTCATAGTATAAAAGTGTCATCCTTTCTCTATGAACAGAGTTTTCCTCTATCACAGACAAAATTATGTGTGGCTCTGGTCCATAGGGGCACCCCATATAGACAAGTATCAACTGCATGCTACTTTGCCACAATAACATGCAGCCAATACCCCAGAGTGAATACATGCATACCATAAATACATACATACATATATGGTACATGCATACATACATAAATACATACATACATACACGCATACAAACATGCACACATACGAGCAGAGGAGGAATGCTAGTATTCAGTGTCACGGCGTTTTATCCGAATGTTTGTTTGATTGGTTAATTGTCTGACTGGATGACTGATGGATTCTTTGAGTATTTGGTTGATGGCAAAATCAGAACAAGCAGAATGTAGAAACCATCAAAAACATTTTACCCTTCAATCTTTCACAATCAACAAACACAAAATTCGTTATTTATGCTTTCTATGTAGAACTCACTATGAACATCAAAATTACTTTCTTGCAGAGAGAAATATATGGTAACGATGAATACACATACAAAAAAGAGACAAAAGATTTTTCCAAGATTCCGACTGATTTTATTCTGTCTGCAAGTATTTTCTTCTTATTTCTTTTTTATCTTTGGACAGAAATTTAACATTTTCCTCTTTAGTTCTCTCTTCCTCTCTCCAACAGGTCTCCTTATTCCAGAGCTCCAAATGTCTCTGGATTCTGACAATAACCTATGGTTCATCTAATACTCTTATTTCTGATTTACCAATAGAGTGGTTAACGAATGGGATGGACTTGGTAGCCATGCAGTCTCCTCCATTTTTTCGTTCTTATATTCTGTTTAAGCATACCTACATATACCAAGGCTTTTTCCCCCTTACCAGGGAGGTAGCCAAAAAGAAAAAGGCATAAAATCATTCCCACCCATTCCATACCTAATTAATAATAATCTCCTGTGTTTCTGATTTATATAATTTAGACAAACATTTGACTTATTTGACTTTAGACAAACTATTCTTCATTAACTGAATATGTCCCTTAAATATGCTTCAAAGTCTTTAAACTCTACAAACACTGTAAAAGGCTCATCTGACCAATATATAGTTTGTAATTCCTTTTCTCCTCTTTTGAGCGCTGGTCTCACATTCGTTCAGTCATGAGTTCAAGTCCTGTCCTGCCTTTCTCTTTTATTCCCAGCAGCGACTGCGTGCTACCTGCCCATCAAACAGTCCCCAAAGCGCATCATGGAGCAAAGGTGATGGCAGCTTCAGCTGCAGTTATACAGTGTCTCCTGATGGAGGTTCCTCACCCCACCACAATCTTTTTTTTTCAGGAAACCATTTGGAATCTTCCTTTCATTCTTTTATGAACCAAAAACTAATGTTACAGACATTCTATCCATAACAACATTAAAAAGTCCAGCCATGGGCGTCCGGAGGTGGGTCAAGGGGGGGACATTCCCACCTCTAGAACTCCAGGGTCTTTTTGAAACTTTTTATACATATAATTTTGTTCAACTTTTAAGAATGTCAGTGTATGATCGATGAAAGTCAAAACGTAACTCGTGTAGATGATGTACATATATGCCTGTGCAGCCAATTTGAAGTGTCCATCTTGATATAACATTATACCATTAACCATACATGTATAGTATCTTTAATTTTGCCCCCCACCCCCCTGCAAAAGTTCCTGCAGATGACTGTGTCCAGCGCCTCATCAGTATTCCTGACTATTTGGGGTGCAACTCACTGCTGACCTCTCCCTGACCTCTATCATTTTTCTTAAGACAATATTTTTTTTTCTTTGTTTGATATTTGGACACGAGATTCCTTTCACCTGCCCCATACTTCAAAAAACACTTCAGGCAGCTTTTGATATATAAATCATTTACATGGGAGATGCTAGAGCAGTATCTCTTTGATTTACTCTGAAATTATTCCTACGTTTGTGCCCTAAAACCTTTGCAAGGCATAAAGTTATATTGTAAGCATTTATCATGTATCTCTATATATCTCATATGTGTATGTATATGTATATACATATATATATTAATAAACCCAGAGACCCAAGTTCAAAACTTGCAAAGGCTGGGCCTGATTGTTTGAATTACATCACTGCTACTAGTGATTTGTTCTGTAATATATATATATTATATATATTAAAAGTGATTACGATTTCTGTATTACAGATTTTCTTCAGAACATTTTCTTTTCATCTCAGAAGTGTTTTTGTTCATTCTGGCAGGTTGTGGATAAGGTTTCCGTAATAATTCATTTGGAAAGAGCTAAATTGCAATTTGGGGTTTCTTAACCCTTCTTCAGTAGCCATGTAAAGATAATTTTTCTTTGATGTCCAAGGTTAGAATGGACTATGGACTACCTAGGATAGACCACCCACTCACACAGGAACCATAGTTGTAGGAGGGGAAGAGATATCTGTATGAAAATTAAAAGATAGTTATGCACAAAAAAGGGCTATTGCCACCAGGAGGTTTTAGGGATATATATTTCATGGAGTCATGGCTTACTAAGGAGGGGTGGGTGGGCAGGAGTCCTGGAGTTGGAGGCTGAAATCAATGCATGATGTGTCTGTGAGGTTACTTTAGGGATATTATTCTATTCATCTGAACCTCAACCAACAAAGTTAGAAAGGGAGTAGGAGGTTTAGTCGTAAGGCCAGACAGAAAAATTGGAAATACTTTTAGTGGTAGAGAAATTGAAATGAGAAGATGCAGTAGGAGATAAGGTTAGAATGTGTTGGGGCTGGTGTGGGCACTTACATACAGTGTCACCCGGACCAAGCACGTTCGTACTCAAACATGATTGGTCAACCCTGATTGAGGCTTGATCTTTGCATGCTAGGTAAAGCTTGCAGGTCCTGAGCTTGTACACTGAGACTTGGATCTGAATCTTTAATATGTAAAACTTCCACTAAGGCAGATGACATACATCTTTACATTCATATAAAATCTCGGTGTTTTCTTCCAATATTTTCCTGGTGAGGCTAATTTTGTGCACCTTATTTAGATGGTTCTTGGGTGCTCCTGTTGATAGATGGCAGCTTATGTGTTGAGACATCCTCATGGTCATAATGCCGATATAGGTGGAGGGGGGGGGGGAGGGCTTCACAGTTCCCTCGGTTACAAGTGAACCTATATACAACATGTGACTTGAAGTGTTTCTCTCTCAAGGCAGGGGCTATTCCTCAATAATAGGTGACTGGTCTTCTTGCTATTATGGCATATAATCAAATTCAATCTCTTTCTAGAGTTGACTGGCTTAACATTACGCTTAACTGTTTGTTTAATTATTCTCTCTTCTTCCTTATAATATGTTGAGAAAGTGGATTTGAAATAAACATTGATGTCTTGTTCCTTTTTCCGTTTATCATCTTTGTTGTTGGGGGGGTGGCGGGTGGGGTAGTATGTGTGAGTAAATTTTGACGCAGCCCGAAGGGATTTCTCCCTGTCCTCTCCTTATATGCAAGGGGGGACGGAGAGGGGGGGTCGCCGATTAAATGAAGCGGCCTTGCTGTGGATGTGCTGTGTCTTGCGACACTGCTTCTGACCCAGGGTGGTGGGCAGGGTGCAGGGATGACCTGTCATCCAGGAGGTGCTCAGATGAGAGGGAGGGTGGGAGGGGTGTGGAGTGTATTTAGGGATGAAATGGGTGGGAGTGTTTTTATGCCTTTCTCTTTTTGGCTACCTCCCTTGGAAGGGGGAAAAAGCCTTGGTATATGTATGTATGTATGTATCTTTGTTGTTGTGCCAATTATCCATGTTTCCATAGAAATGAAGTTTACTTTATTTTCAATTTCATAAATATACAATAATTTCTTTTCTTTCATATTTGTGTTATGTGGTGAAAACAATCTGATAATAAACACCAGTTCATATAAAAAAGATTTTTTTTTTAATGATAATTCTTCTTACATAAAAATGTGAAGTGACTACATCCTATCTCATCCTGTATTCAGGGGTCCTCTGAAGGTGCAGTTTGATGTAAAGGATCCATAAAGCTTGGAAGATCAAAGAAGACTACTGTAGAACCACACACACTTCAGCACCTCCGCCTACACCAAACCCACTAACCCGGTCCTGAGTCTAAATGGGAGAAGTGACTGCCCCTAACGCTTTAAAGACTCTACCATTAGTGCTTCATTAGAAGGGCTCTCTCGTACTGCAGTAGTTGGAAAAGTGCCAATCAAGAAATTGAAAGAGCCAGACAGGTCCTAGTAAATAATGGCTATTCCAACCATGAGATTTCCAGGGTCATCAAATGGCAACTCAACAAATGGTACAACCAAGCTCTAGACAGCCCCAAATTAGGTGAAATCACCAAATTATTCTATATATCCCACGTGACTACAGAATATAAAACCGAAGAGAAAATCATCAAGCAAATCATTAAATGTCATATCAAAGCTGCCAACCCCCTCGACAGTGTGGACTTCATTATCTGTTACAAAAGCAAAAAGACTTCAAATCTCCTACTCCAGAACAACCCTTCCCATGCTCCTTCTGTGTTACACAGAAGGAGCTCTTTGAATTCCTTCTAATTTCTTTATGTTCTTTTTAGTATTAGGTGTCTAGTGTTGCAGCATAGGCCAATTTTGGTCTTATCAATGTAACTAATATTTTCTTTACCATTTCTTCATCCATGAAGTCAAAAGCCACTTTCACTGATCTTAATAAGTTGAAAGTTTCTCCGAATAATTTGTTAATATGTTTGCCTGGTGTCATGTAATTGGTGATAGTTACTCCTAGGTCCCTTTCTCAGTTAACTTTTTTTATTTCCTTTGTACCAATTTTGTAATATCCTGATATTCTGTTTCCAAATTCCATTATACATTTCTTAGTGTTGAAATTCAGTTCACTCTTTTGATTCAATTTCCAGATTTTGTCCAGGTCTTCTTGTAATGATTTGCAATCTTCTTCTGTACTTCCTCTTTAGTAGTTTTGCATCATCTGCAAAGAAGTTCATATAACATTCCACACCTTCATCCATGTCATTTATATATACAGTGAGACCTCTCATCAACAGACGTTAATCAGCTGTGTTTGCTTTGTTTTGTCTTGCGACACTGCTTCTGACCCAGGGCAGTGAACAAGGTGCAGGGATGACCCATCATCCAGGAGGTGCTAAGATAAGAGGGAGGGTGGAGGGGTGTGGAGTGTATTCAGGGATGGAATGTGTGGGAATGATTTTATGCCTTTTCCTTTTTAGCTACCTCCCTTGTAAGGGGGAAAAAGCCTTGGTAATATGTATGTATTCATCATATAGTGAACAATGAATAATGAGATAGTATTCAAAGAAAATAATAAACAAGCTTTGTCAAGTAACAATGACCTTTCATCTATAAGGAGTTTATATGGAAGAGACAATGTCTTTTTGAAAAGAGCGAGATCGGTGTATCTTGTGACTCAGCCACCCCATTTATAAGGAGGAAAGGGCCTTTTGGGTCTTCCTGTAGCAAAATACAATAGTTCATGAATCTTGAAAATAGGCCAAGGTAAAAACAGACCATACATTTACATACATACATATATACCAAGGTCATTTTCCCTCTTCAAGAGAGGCAACCAAAGTCAAAATGATCAATTCCACTTCTGGGGCATTCTCTGTCAGATCAACAAGTGCCTACACCCTCACCTATCCAATTTTGCTGAAACTTGGTTCATACGTAGCTTTAGGGCTCTAAACACATTTCTGAAATTTTAAGGCCATTCCAAACAACCGTTCAGGAGATATGACTTCAGATATTTTGAGGTCATATGAGAGGTCTAACATTTGGCGACCAATAACTTGGGCAATAAAAGTCATAGTTATATACATGTATATTTATTTAGAATCAGAAAAAGACAAGAAATCCAAATATCAGACTTTAAGAACTCTAGGTTGAAAAATAAAAAATCCCACTTTAGCAAAAATATGAGGTCAAGATTTGATGAAAAATCGTAGATGAGAAAAATGAAGGCATCAACTTTGGTTATTAGAATCAGCCAAAAAAAAAAAAAAAAAATTATGCTAGTATTTTTCATACAATTAATACAAGTGAACACCATATGTATACATTGTCAACTGTACATATTTTCCACACTTAAGCTCCTAATCTAATTAATTACCTTTATTTCAATAAAAAAATTAGAAGTGAACACCATGTACTTACAAATTGTATACAAGCATAAGCATTATATATTGCACAAGCATAAGCATAATTACAACAAACATATATTAGGTTAGCACAAAATTGTATAAGATACAACTTTGGCACATTCAATCCTTTCGTGAATTTCTTTCTGAGGAAAAATACAGTAAATTTGGCTGCCTCCTAGGACAACTCATGGCACTGAACATGAATCTTTATTTGATGGATAATGATATGCATTTATATCATCATACATATACCAAAGGCTTTTTCCCCCTTACACAGGAGGTAGCCAGAAGAAAAAGGCATAGAAAGCACTCCCACCTATTACTGATATGCACTTGGTAACATAAATGCAGCTAACATACTCTCCTGATATGACACATTTTATGCTATCAACCATTACAGGTTCATTAGTAATATGACCTTTCTTTATTCGTTTCTTCTCTCCAATGCCACTTGAAATGGGATACACCACATTCAGTTCTTCCTTGTTTATGGGAACAAATCTATGATATTTCTAAGTTGTTGTTGTTGTTGTTGTCGTTCCCTAGACTGTCTGTCCGAGCAGTCCCGTCTCCCCAAGGAAGGCCACAGCCGAAACTGGGTTTTCCCACAAATCCTTTATAGAGTGTATGTTGTGTTGTTTGCGTGCATGATTGTGTATAATGCAGTCTCCCATTATGTGTTGTATGGTATGGGGTGAAGTGTTACATCCTGGGCAGCTGTTCACAACACGGTCGTCCAGCCTCTTCTGGTAGCTTAGAAGTGCTGGGTGGTGACCGCATCGCAGTCTGGCCAAGTGGACTCTGTCCTTTCGTGGGAGAGAGGATTCAGTAGGGTGGATATCAGGGGGTCTGGCATGCAGCAGTGTGTTGTCTTTCAGTGTGTTAATGGAGCGGTGAGTGATATGATTATGAATATGTTTCCGGAGGCTGGTATTTGGTGGTTGTGGAGGAAGAGAAGAGAGTATCTGTGCGTAATAAAGGTCTTTGGGTGTAGTTTTAATGTTTCTTGGTGTGTGTGGGTGTTCTGCTATGTAGTGTAGCGGGTGTGATGTGTTTGTGGTGGCTGCAGCAAGTGTTTGTGTGCCTCTCATGTCGAGGTGGTCCTTGACTTTGAGGACTTTTGTTTCATGGTGTAAATGGTCTGTAGGTGTTGTATTTGTGCAGCCTGTAATTGTTTTTAGGGCTTTGTTTTGTATGATTTGAAGGGTGTTGTGGTGTGTCTCACTGAGATTAGGAGCCCATGCAGGACTCGCATATTTCTGAGTTCCCTGAATAGCCACACAGTCATGGAATCAATGTTCAAACCATTGTTCTGCATCTTTCAAATCAAATGTGGTTACAAAGAAAAATTCTATTGTCATGTTCAAGTGTTCTTCACAGAACTGAAACAGGTTTTCTGGTGTAAGAATTTGCCTCTCTGTAGTTCTCTGCAAACTGGCACGAGCAGTAGCTCTCTTCTCTGTTCTGCCAATCCCATCACATGCATCTTTGCCATGAGATGTACCAAAAAAATGCTATTCACAAGACAAACCAAAATCCTCTTCATGGTAACAGACATTTGTGAAGTTGTATCTGTTCTTGTATTGGCCAGCCCATCCATCCAAAAAATAGCACACCTCCTTCAGTTGTGGGCATCTGAATCTGACATAGTCCACAAGCTGTTTTAGAAATAAGTAAACCATTACAGTATTGTGTTTTAGTGATTTAGATAAGAAACAGACACTGAAATGGTCAAGTTCTTGGTCTTCAGGCGATCTATAAAAGGTGACAAAAGGGTGAACTGTACACTGTGTGTTGTCCCAGTGAAATCCCTGAACAGCATCTTGGACAAATAAAGAATAATTTTCTGAGAAATCGCCAACTATAACTGCCTCGTTCTGAGGTGTACTGTTTCTTTCAACTGTTTTTAAGTACTGTGCTTGCTGCTGTGCAACAAAATGATCATGAACCATGCAGGATATTTTCTTGCTTAATGATGATAAGTATTCATGAAGTGGCTCCACTTTGTTTACCAATGTAAAGCAGTCAGCAGTCACCCATTGCTTGTAAGATATTTCATTTGGAGCTGATTTAACATTGTCAAGCAACTCAAGAAAGTTCAGAACACTTGTTCTCTTGGGCAGTCTTTGCAAATTTGCATCATGCAAGCTTCTTTTTCTGTACTGCAGACACTATAATCTATACGATCTTTGTATGAGAGACCTTTTTCTCCCAATGCAGCCAACTGTAATTTTGGGTTTTGACGATGTGTACAGACACAAAGAAAATTAATCCCACCACTACCAGCAAGCACACAATATGAAGGACATAATCTACCAAATGTGGAGAATCCTATTTTAAGATTCTTATCATTTTTTCTACTTCAAATATATCTCTTAAACTCCCAAGAGCCAGATGCTTTTGCACCTTCAGCACTGGTGATTTTCACACAATCCTTTTGGCCAGGACACATACAGCTAACCTCATCTGACTCATAGAATCTTCCAACTAAATCTTTGTGCTCTTCTGATGCCACTTTTCCTTTGCTCATGACTGGAATCTTTAGAGGGATTCCAAATTCTGGTTTTAGTAAACAGCTTTTTCTCACCATACATGTTGTAGTTTGAAAAAAACTTGTGGTATCTTTAATTTAGTATGGGGAGCAGTGGCACAGCAAGGGGGGGGGGCAGTCCGCCAGGGGGCGGAATGTTGATGGGGTGAAAAATAAAAAATAGAAAAAAAAATAATAAGAATAATAAAAATCTAAAAAAAAATCTTTAATTTTATACCAAAATGAGTTTTTAAGGTTGTAATATGGTACTATTTTTAAACAGATTTTTCAACTGTAACATCAGGACTGTGTCTAAAGCAAATTTTCTTAGCCTATGAATGCTTTCCTAACCTACATTCGCTTTAGACGTTATTCTAGCTTTCAGCCATTTTGTCAGCTATTCTAAAATAAATTAAAATATGACACAACAATGATGTGAATTTACGTAAATACGAGTGCCGGTAAAACCCAAAACCAGTAAGATATGACTCTATTTTATTTATTGATATAAAATGGCACAAATTAACTAACATATTTGTGTTGGTCTATGGTGGCAGCCATGTTGTAGGATTGATGGCTAGGCAAATTTTATATTCCTAAGTTTTAAACAAAATTCCTAGGTTAGGAAAAAATCCTAGGCTAGGAACTTTTGCTTTAGACACGTCCCAGTTTTATATCCAATGAAGATAAATATTTTAAGTTAAGTATTCCTGCTTTATATCAAAGAATCATTTTACTCCCCCCCCGCCTTACACCCGCCCTGGGCGGCAAAAACAGTTGCTACACCACTGATGGGGAGAGAGTCAATATATGTAGTAGGTGATTATGATATTTCTCAGATTGTG
This sequence comes from Oratosquilla oratoria, assembly GCF_046742065.1. NCBI lineage: Eukaryota > Metazoa > Arthropoda > Malacostraca > Stomatopoda > Squillidae > Oratosquilla > Oratosquilla oratoria. Next base: position 46,824,985 of record NC_134806.1, read on the forward strand.
TTTCAGGTTTTGAAGCCTCACTTTCTGCCTCGCTATTAATATGAACACCATAACTGATCTCTAGGCTCACCTTCAAGTGTTTTTTGGCATCTGATAGTGAGTCAGGGATTGGAGATGGTTAAAGAAAATGGAGAAAAGTGGGAGACAAGCCAGTTAATGGCAGAGTTTGGAAAGGTGTGCAAAAGGAGAAAGTTGAAGATAAATGTGGGTAAAAGTAAGGTGATGAGATGTACAAGGGGAGAAAGTGGCAGCAGACTGGAAGTGAGTATTAAGGGAGAGAGACTGGAGGAAGTGGATAGTTTTAGATACTTGGGTGCAAATGTGGCAGGAAAGGGAGGAGTGGGGGTGGAGGTAGAATGTAGACTGAGAGAAGCAACCAAATGCCTTGGTGGATTAAAAAGTGTAATGAGAAATAGACACCTGGGAATGGAATGGATGCCAAGAGGAGATTGTATGAAGGAGTGATTGTGCCAACAGTACTGTATGGGGTAGAAACATGAAACATAGGAGAGGAGTTTGAATTTGTTTGAGATGAGATGCCTGAGAAGTATGATAGGGGTTACTAGGCTGGATAGAGTGAGAAATGTGGAGGTGAGAACAGGGGTGGAAAGGGAGTTGGGAGATAGTGTTGATGAAAGAGTACTGGGATGATTTGGACACATGGAAAGAACAAGTGAAGAAAGATTAGTAGAAGAGGTGTGGAAGGAAGAGGTAGAAAGAGTGAACATGAGGGGGCAACCTAGGATGAGATGGATGGATGGGGTAAAAAGGGCATTGGGAAAGAGGGGAATGTCTATTGGGGAAGGATGGGAGAAGATAGGAGTGAATGGAGAATGGTTGTGTATGAATGATACTGTGATGAATGAAAGGGAGTGGGTGGAAGATGGGGGTTAAGGGAGTGGGTGGAAGATGGGGGTTAAGGGAGTGGGTGGAAGATGGGGGTTAAGGGAGTGGGTGGAAGATGGGGGTTAAGGGTGTGGGTGGAAGATGGGGGTTAAGGGAGTATGTGTGAAAAAATAATTTGACGTAGCCCAAAGGGATTTCTCCCCATTTCTTCTCTGCTTCTGCATGAAGGGACATAGAGGGGGGTCACTGATTTAATGAAGTGGCCTTGCTGTGGATGTGCTGTGTCTTGTGACACTGCTTCTGATCCAGGGCAATGGGCGAGATGCAGGGATGACCCATCATTCAGTAGGAGCCAAGATAAGAGGGAGGGAATGGGGTGAATGGGAGTGGAGTATGCAGGGATGGAAAAGGTGGGAGTGGATTTTATGCCTTTGTTTTTTGGCTACCTCCCTTGTAAGGGGGGAAAAAGCCTTTGATATATGTATGTAAATATACATGGGAAAACTACAGTACAAGACAGGTAATATAGGATTTTTTTAGGATGTTTTTCTATACAAAATATTTCTCACTCACCTTAAATTTGCTTGTATCAACAAGCTGAACATCGACTCTTCTCTTCTGCAGCCCCTTCTTTGCAGCTGGAGATGCCATCTGCAGCTGCACAGGCAACTGCATTATCAAACTGAAATAAATATATCAAATGTTATCAATTAAATCTATCAAATCTATCCCTGTTTTTCACATTATTTTATGACTGGAGACTAATTTCTGCTCAGAGTAATGCTGATCACTACTGAAGTTTTACTATCCCTCACTTCTGCTGCCCTCCATAAATCTCTCTTTTACCACCTCTATAATTGAAAAACTGGTCAACGGTGATAGTATAGAATACCATATCCTGTATATTACAAGTTAATATGTTCAGTTTTCACTCACCATTTGCTTTGCTTCCTACACTCTACATCTCTCGTATGGATGCTCATTTCTTCCTCCTATGCACTCCTCTTTACAGCCACTGCCTCACTCACCTTTTCTTTCTATTGTTCAATACCCTTTCTTCTGCTTCTATTCATTCACCTCTTTTATATACAACTTCCAACCATTGTATGGGCAGGGGATTAGTAGTAACACTGAAGTAAAACAACGCTGATGTTGTTGTTGTTGTTGTCATTCCCTAGACTGTCTGTCCGAGCAGTCCCGTCTCCCCAAGGAAGGCCACAGCCGAAACTGGGTTTTCCCAGTCCTGGAGCTGCAACGTCTACGTCGTGGGACCACCCCCCAACCCCAAGAGTTGGGGGCCAATCAGCAGCAACTACCCCTGGCCATCAGCTCTACCCAGATGGCACCGATCCCCAAGGAGGAGCTACGCCTACCTGGGGGAGTACCACAACGCTGATGTTGTGCAGAACATTGTGGCTGAGTATCACTTCCAGTATCAGAACCTTGTGAAGAGTTTCTGAGTGGAGTGGAAGATAAGAAAAAGTAGCTACCTGAAATAAGAAAAAATAAAATAGTAATAGATACATAAATAAATACAGGAACAAAATAAATTAATAATAATAATAATGGTAAGTTTAACCATCTACAATAAATTTCTTAGGTATTATCCCAAACTAAAGTATCAATTTGCCATCCTCTAACAAAAACAGCTTCCATACTTACCTCCACTTCCTCTACCACCTCTCCATTGTCCTCTTCCTTTCCATTCTCCGTTACCTCTGTAATTTCCTCTTCCTCTCCACCCTCCTCCACCTCTTCCCAACCAGTTTGATCCTCTTCCTCCTCTCCCAGAGTTGTCAGCCATTTATACAGGGTGCGGCAACATAACTTCCTTTTTCAAAAAGGCAATAAAACAAGATGTATAAATCAGAAAGGTTTTAATTTTGTTTCATAATTATAGTACATATTTAAAGTTTTGTTTCACACAGTTTTGAAAATCATATCAGGTAGGTGACGTCCCCCATTGTCCATACACTGCATATACCGATTTCGGGTGTTTGCCATGACCCTCACCAGCGTATCAGCGGGTATATTGGCAATTTCTTCTCGGATGTTGGCCTTCAAGTCTGGTAGGCTTCTTGGGCGGTTGACATAAACACGGGATTTCAAATATCCCCACAAATAAAAATCACAAGGGGACAAATCGGGGGAACGGGCTGGCCACTCCAAATCGCCCCTTATTGAAATGAGGCGCTCCGGAAAATGTTCCCTCAAAACAGCCATCGATGCCCTTGAAGTGTGAGCCGTTGCTCCGTCCTGTTGAAACCAAATATCCCCTAGGTCCAATTCTTCAATTCGTGGAAAAAAATATTCCTCCAACATGTTTACATACCGGTCTGAATTCACTGTCACTGTGACCTCATTTTCTTCAAAAAACCAAGGACCAACAATTCCAATGGAGGAAATTGCACACCACACTGTGACTTTAGGTGAATGCAAAGGCCTTTCATGCAATTCATGGGGATTGGTGTCAGCCCAGTAGCGCATGTTTGGTTTGTTGACGCATCCAGTCAAATGAAAATGTGCTTCATCACTAAAGTAAACAATAGCGTCTTCAGGAACGTTTTCGAGAAGTGCCTCACATGCGTTCCTTCGTGAAGTGAAATCACGTACGGAGAGTTCCTGCACAATCGCCATCTTGTAAGGATGGTAATGAAGGTCATCGTGAAGTATTCGCCTCACTGAACGATCAGAAAGTCCAAGGGCAGAGGCATGTTTGCGCGCAGAACGCCATGGGGATTGCAAGACTGAAGCTCTCACTGCCTCAATGTTCTCAGGTGATCTGATGGGCCGAGGTACTCCAGTTCTTCGTCGTGTAGTACTCCCAGTTTGCCTGAACGTAGTGACCCATGTAACAATTGATTTCCGGTCCGGAACAGGGCCTCTCGGGGCTACATTGAAACGATTTCGAAAGGCGCGCTGGGTTGCAATAACAGACTGACGATTCGAAAAGTAAGCTTCGACGGCAAACGCACGCTCCTCACTACTCCAACGCATGATAGCGACTGACTGTATTTCCAAGAAAACTTTCAGAACGGCCCTGTCAAATGAAACCACGCCCACCCCGCTACTACTTCTACAGCCAGATTGCCACGCATTATAAAAAAGGAAGTTATGTTGCCGCACCCTGTACAAGGATGCCTATTGGGTGGTCTTCCTTTCTGTACACCTGTTATCTGTAAAGAATTACACAAAATACAGAATCCACATGTGAATGCATTTGCATACTGACTACTACCAGCCCATGAGCCTATTATATATTCATTCCACAAATTAGATTATTTTCTAAATGTATATGGACATCACTAACATTCTCCTTTTTATATTGATGTACTTTTTAAAAATCCATACAATTATCATATAATGTTTCATAATCTACATACAGTTTCTAAGAACATAAGAACATAAGAATGAAGGAGACTGCAAGAGACCATAAGGCCTACACTAGGCAGCTCCGTATCCATCACCAACTGTCATCCCCATCCATAAAGTTGTTTAATCGTCTCTTAAACCAACTGACAGTTTCAGCACTTACTAGATGGTTACTAAGTTTATTCCATTCGTCGACCACCCTATTAGTAAACCAATTCTTGACTATTTCCTTTTTAAATTTAAATTTGCCCAGTTTATAACCATTACTGCGAATCCTGCCCTTTTGTCTTAATATGATGACCTTGTTTGCATCACCCTTGTTAAAGCCTTTGATCCACTTGAACAGCGGCGGTGCCAGGAATTTTTAGTTGGGGAGGCTAAGGGGGGGCTGAGCAAATTTTGGGGGGGGCTAATAGTAATATGATAATACACATATATCATCCTCATTTCAGAAGGGGAGGGGGTTAATGGTTGAGCTAGCACTGATGGCTGACAAATCTTTAGCCCTGGCAATTAAAAATTCCACTTAATAAAATTATTTAAATGAGTGTTTTAAATTTTCAATTTGCTCATTTCAGTTGGGGGGGCCGCCACTGCACTTGAATACCTCTATTAGATCACCCTGCAGTCTGCATCTTTCCAGAGAGTGTAAGTTAAGGTGCCTAAGCCTCTCTTAGTAAGGCAAATTTCTGAGTCCATGTATCATTTTGGTCATTCTTCTCTGTACTGATTCTAGTGAATTGATGTCCATTTTGTAGGACAGAGACCAAAACTGTACCGCATAGTCAAGGATGGGTCTAACTATCGCTACATAGAGTTTTATAATTATCTCAGCATTTCTATTCGTTACCATCCTCACAATGAAACCTAATGCTCTATTAGCTTTATTCCTGGCACTAATGCACTGTTTCCTGGTTTTAAAGTCCAGACTCACTAGAACTCCCAAGTCTCTCTCGCACTCAGTTTTCTCTAAAAGTGTGTTATCTAAGCTGTATCTATTTTTGGGGATGGTCCCTCAAGTAGTCATAGCGACTATGTTTGTTAATAACTTTAGCAACCTTTTCTATTATTTATTTCCACCAAGAATAATGAATGTTATGTTAATGTATTATAATTTACCAAATTATTATCTACTTTTCTGCTATATTGTGTAGGTGTGTACTTCTAAAAATTTACCAAATTTTCAACCATAAACCTTATTGGTAATATTGTTATCTACAGCTTAACTGAAAATAAACAAATAAAACTTGATTCTAACCTCCCCATCCACGTAGTTCAAGAAATTGCAGAAGCAGTCTGTCAGTCACAACTGGGAGAAGGCATGAGATAAGATTACTCGACAGGCTCGATGACCATTGTCAGGTGAAAATAGAGGACCAATCTCAAATGACTATACACTGAAAATAGTATCATCTATATCAAACTAGCATCTTTAGTGCCTTGTCAAGGCATATGTGATTTATATTAAAAAATAATAATAATAATAATAATAATAATAAAATCAGTGAGACAATGTGACATCAGTTACAGAATTCTTCCTAACCTAACCTAACCTATCCTGCCTAAGTTTGAAACTCCAGCTTGTGAACCTTATGTCTGGTGGGTAGTCATCAAGCAGATGAGCAAACAGTGATGATGCAGGCAAAGCATCTGCCATTTATGACAAATACCATGCAAACATGGCAGCGGTTGTAGTAACCATAAAAGTCCAATTTTCTCCCTCCTACATAAAAAACTGATATGTTAACTTCATTTTTAAATTTCTCAAGGTGTCCTGAACTCATTTCTAAGGTTGGAAGAGAAGTGCCTTGCATAGCTGGGAACTAACCTACCTAACCAGGGAATGTGGCCCTTGGACCCCTTAACAAATCGGTCTTTCTGCCACACAAATTCCCTGCTTGGCCTTACTGCCTGACTACCTAAAGTCTTTAGTTCTTTAGTAAAGAACTGCGTATATACCTCACCCTTATATCTATAATCTAGCTTTACTCATACTGTTCAACCCTGGCCAGGAACACAAGCCTTCACTCACCTAATTCATTTTCCATAAAAGATAATAATTGTGGTTATGAATGTCTCACCATTAAATCATGATTATGGCACAAATTCAAGAAGCATCGGATTCTTTGGCAGGTGCTGACAATGTTGAATACACCAAAATTACAAAGCAATAATTTCAATCACAACCTATAATCGCGGATTAACAATTGGCTTATCCAAATGCATTGTGCAGTTACGAAGAGAAAAGCGGATCGGTAATTTTCCAATGATAAGTGTTAAAACATAAGCATTTTGGAAGAATAACCTTGCTACAAAATTAATCTCAGCGCCATTGCAATCAATGTTTGTGTTCGATTCTGTGATAAGACTACCTGCAACTTTACAGTAATAGACCCAATGAACAATTTACAGTTTCACCCAACCAACGATTTTGATATGAGACTTATGTTTCCAGTGAGAAATGTGGTGTACATCATTTCCGTCGCAAATGTGTACTTTTCAGTAATTAATCATTGAAGTTATGCACTTATGCCTACATCTCCCCAACGATCTGGGGGGACCTGTGGGAATGAATGTCAATAGAATGATTACAGAAAATAATAAATGAGAATATCACAGTACAGCTCTTTAATTCATATTACCTTTGTAGTGATGAGTGGATGCAAAAGTGTGCTGCGTTCAACAGTCATATTAATTTTTTTTCACTAAACTTGTATCTTACCTTTATCAGTGCCACGTTTGTTCACAACGTCAGTGTAATTGAATAACATATTATTATATTAATTTGAATACCGCATTCATATAAGTGAAACGATCATGTATATACCATCAAATTCTATAAAAACCTAGCAGGTAACACTTTTGGTGTTACCAAGCACACAAACGCGACGTAATCAATCGAAAATGAAAATATAATGTGCAGAATAACATATATACAGTATTTATATATATATATATATATATATATATGCATATATATATATATATATATATATATATATATATATATATATATATATCAACTGCTAGAGTAGGATGCAAATTAAACTCAAAGTAAATGGCGACAACATATAGAAAAAAAAACGAAAACGGGGATCACCATTGAGAGTAGGATGAAATGGCAGATTTCAATCGCTCTAGTCAAATTGTCAACAGCTTCATAACTGACATCGCTGTTACATTTCATCTCAAACACATTTAAACTTTTTCTCTCTGTCTCTTAAATTCCAATCACCCTTTCATACAATCTCTTTGTATCCATTCCTCAAGACATCTACTTGCTTCTCTCAATCTACAATTTACCTCCACCTCCATTCCTCCCTTCCCTGCCACATGCGACCCCAGATACCTAAAGCTATCCACTTCCTCCAGCCTCTCTCCTTTCAGACTTATTTCCAACTCACTGCCATCCTTTACCCTTGTACATCACATCCTGCTTTTATCCACATTTACCTTCAACTTACTCCTACCGCATACCTTTCCAAAAATCAATGTTTATAAATGCATTTTATTAACATTTTGTTTTAATTATTTTACTCTATTTGCAAATAGAGTAAAGGTGGCGATATAATTTCACTCAAGCTATTTACAGTTTGCTTGGAAGAGATTTTCAGAAGATTGAGTTGGGAAGGTAAATGTTCGAAGATTAATTGTGAACATTCTAATCACTTAAAATTAGTGGATGACATTATTCTTATTTCAGAAATAGAAGAAGATCTAGAAGATATGCTGAGTGATTTGAACAAGGAAAGTCTCAAAGTATGTTTAAAGATAAGAGTAAAAACAAAATAATGTTCAACTCAAAAGTTCAAAATAAAGGGATTATAATCGATGGTGAGAGTTTTGAAGAAGTTGAAGAGTATAATTATTTAGGTCAGATGCTAAAGTGACTAAAGATCTTGAGAATGAAAAAAAATATATATATAACAGTTGGTTGGATTTTTTTTTTTTTTTTTAATATAAGATCATGAGAGGCTCTTTACCTTTATGTCTGTAAAGTAAAGTTTACGATCAGTGTGTAATGCTAGCCATAATCTACGGATATGAGACTTGGAAACTTACGAAGGCAATGGAGATCAAGCCAAGGAGTGCACAGATGAAGAGGGCAAGTTGGGTGAGAGAGCAGACTGGAGTGAAAGATATTGCGATAAAAGAGAGGAAGTGGAGTTGGGCAGGTAAGTTAGCACGAAAGAACGATGAGCGATGGAGCAAGTGTATTACTGAATGGACGCCGCGAGATGGGATGCGTGCAAGAGGGACACTAGACAGAAAATGGGGAGATGAGATAGAGAAATTTGTAGAAGTGACGTGAATCATAGGATGGCATGAGGGAAACCTTAGTTCAGTGGTAGACTCGAAATGAGTGATTGATTAACTGATATCTTAAACTACGAAAAAAGGAGCAGTACTGACTTAGCATATCTGGGCTATGAAAAAAAAATACACTTACAAAATAATTTAACGGGAAAAGAAACCGAAGCAGGAGAAAAGGTGGGAAAAGAACAATAAAAGAAGTAAATAAAAATTATGAAGACGATAAAAACTATAGAATTACGTCCTATTTGAACACGATGCAGTTTTGCAGTTTGCAAAGGATACTAAACAGTGATTCCCAATTTCTTTCTGGTTGAATACCACGTGGAGGTCCTGTACCATCGCCACGTACCACCTGGTTCCAGAAAAAATCGATCAGATATCAATTTATTCTTAAGTAGAGCACACAAATGAACCAACACCAACAAAAACAGGTGGAGAACTGGCTGTGCCAGTGGGCCACTACAGGACATGTTTTCAGTTGTTGGCAACCAAATAACCAACTACTGAAAATCGCACATAACCCCGAAAGTGTTCGCGTACCCCTTATTGGGCCCTCACATATCACTTGTGGTACACGGACTGCAGTTTGGAACCTACTGATATAAAGAAAGGACCATAATATTAACCAAACTATGAATACGTTCGACTCACTAGACCAATACATGAAATATAAGATACCGCACGACAACGGCGTGAGATCATTCACAAGGTTAGAAACGTTGGTAGACTACAATCCAAAAGAACAACAATATCCAAAGGCATTCTTTTGAGTCTTCAGTTCCACGTGTTTACGAAATAAAAAGAAGATCTCCTTGCAGGGGATCCACCTCCTCTTATATGGTGGGCTTCCCAGGCCCGTACCTGTTCAGGAGGACACCACGGAAACAAGAAATAAAGCTAGAAAGAGAAAGGATAAGAGTGTAAGGGCTGTAAAAGGCATCATAGTAGCTAGCAAGAATAAGAAACAAAATATAATTGATATTCTGCGCCGGAGTGGGGAGTATTAACAAAATCATAAAGAAGTCCAACAAGATAGTTATGATGACTGTCCAGTTCTGAGTAGGAAATCGATCTCCTTTCCAGAGATCCACATCATCGGTCCAGTTCGGAGTTGCATGCAAAAATGTTCTTTTGGGTCTTCAATTTGTCATGTGCACGAAGTAGAGAGACGACCACGACCTCTTTGACAGGTATCTACTTCTTCTTTTCAGTCTAGTTCGGAGTCGCATGCGAAGATGTTCTTCTGGGTCATCAGTTCATGTTTACAAAGTCCTGAGTCGCATGCAAAGACATTCTCCTGGGTCTTCATTTCGTCATGTATACAAAGTAGAGAGATGACCTCCTTGATAGAGATCCACCTCTTCTCTTCGGTCCATTGACCACCACGTTGATGACTAACACGTTAGTTGCCAGTTAATTCCCCGGAAACGGACAGCTGTTGCGGAGTTCCTGCCGGCGCTAGAGCGGCAGCAGCAGCTTCGACGAGCAGCTTTTACTTGGTTTGACCGCTTGGACTGCCACCAGGAGCTACCTTGACTTTCGTATCAGTTTTTCTCGGCGTGGCCCACGCTCTGCGCCGAGGGAGACGACGAATATGGGGCGCGAAATCCTTATCTCCTTCAGGAGGGTCTTGTAAGTATAACTCCTCCAAGTTTGTGTGTGTGTGTGTATGTGTGTGTGTGTGTGTGTGTGTGTGTGTGTGTGTGTGTGTGTGTGTGTGTGTGTGTGTGTGTGTGTGTGTGTGTGTGTGTGTGTGTGCGTGTTTCACCAACATAGTCTTGGACCATGTGGTGGATTCGTGATCGATAGCTATTACCTTCCTAGATGAGAGTTCAGAGTTTAGATATGGCAACACACACACACACACACACACACACACACACACACACACACACACACACACACACACACACACACACACACACACACACACACACACACACACAATACTTTAATACTGAATATTGTCACATCACCTCTTTCTCTTCGATCTTTCAAAGTTGACAGACCCAGTTTGGTAGCTGCCCTTTGTATTCTCTCGATCTTGCTTATACATTTGACTATGTGTGGGGCTCATACCACTGATGCATATTCTAGTCTTGGATGGATCAGGGTTTCTCTTTTTTAATCAACTTTTGACCCATACAGTGAAAAGCCACTATATAAGAACATAAGAATGGAAGAGACTGCAAGGCCAAAACTAGGTTGTTCCATGTCCCTTACCACCTGTCACCTCTTTCCATAAAGTTATTTCATCTTCTCTTAAAACAATTATTTGTTTCAGCGCTCACTACATAGTTACTAAGTCCATTCGTATGCATATCTTCGTGTTTACTATCAGTTACTGATATGTGAAAATATGTTATCAATTTATAAATATAAACAAGATCATATCTCATGCGCATGCGCAAACTCTGGAACGTGCCAATATGTTGCAGGTGTTGTAATCAAAGTTAATTGATGATAAATGCCTACCAGTGTGCAAATCTGCGAGGTAATTCCTCTTCTGATGTTCTAATTTCGGAAATACATGTATTCACTCATTCATTCTAAAAATGTGAAGAAATGCAGGATTCCATGTCGGTGCAGAAATACTTAGAATAGCTTAAGCCTTAAGGCATTATCACACTCAGCTTCCACGGGCTTCGCCAGCACCGACAGTTGAGAGTTTGTTTGAGTAAAGACTTTGGTTACAATATCTTATTTTTCAAATCTCTAACCCTCAAACTATCTTTCCGAAATGAAATGTTCTTAGAAAAGTCTAGATTACTGTAAGCGAGGTCATATTCTAGTTATTCAAATGGAGATTGGAGGTAGGACGTAGAAGGAAAATAGCTCAGTGCGATAATCCCTTTATAAGGTGATATAACCCAAGCTCGAACAATGCATGAATTGAAATCTAATTGTGATAATTGAACATCAAGGATATAGATCAAGTTGGAACTGTACATGATTTTTAGGCGAGGTAGGATAAAAGTTGGAGAGTAGGAGACGGGACTCAACAAGCGTTGGTCCTTTCCTGTATACTACAATTAAGTAAATACACAAAAAGGTTAAATGTGAGGACGGGGCCTCCTTTACTAGTATGGCGTTTCGCTCGTTCTAGATTGTTACCTCTGCTCCCGGGTCGCCAATGTAGCTTCCTCTCCAGGGTCGTCAATGTTACCTCTGTGTGAAGTAAGCTAAGTGTCCAGCCTGAAGCGAGTGACAAGGAGAGGAAGGCATGGGAACTTTTTCACGAGGGGATTCAGAACACACCATTGAGCTCGCCGTGGTATGATTCCCTTAGGCACACTTGGAATGAACACTTCCGTGCTCAGTGCCGACGGCTGGTAGTGTTCTCGTCAGAATGTACCTGTCAGAACATTTAGTTCGCCGCAGTATGGTTCCCGTACGCACACTTGGAATGAACACTTCCGTGCTCAGTGCTAACGGCTGGTACTATTCTTTAAAGAACAGCTATCTTGTCGGAATATACCTGTCAGAACATATTCAGTTCGCCGTGGTATGACCTTCCCTTAAGCACACTTTTAGTAATCGTATAATGCAAACGGCTGGTATTCTTCCATAAGAATAGCTGGGATATTTAAAGTCAATCCCATGATTGATCTGTTTATATATATATAGATATATATATATATATATATATATGTATATATATATATATATATATATACATCTTAAGGCTATCGACCCACAAGGTCATTGAGCTTGGTGTGAACCTGCGATCTAGTTTAATTTACCATTACAGTTTCCACAAGAGTCCTGTTATGCGCAAATAAAACACTACTTTGTCAATAAGGAAACAGTCATTGACCAAGAGATTTGTCACGTTTAACTGAATATTGTTGAGTCTGCAATGATTTATAAGCGCCTGGCACTGTGTGTTGTATTTCGTACAGTGTATGTATGTGTCTTATAGAGAGTGTAGTGTTGCAGGTGTTGCACTGGGGAGGAAATATACCAGTAGTGTAAGGATCTAGGTGGGTGATGTAGGTGGCATTCATCTTCAGCCTTGCTATGGCGATTTCCTCCCGTCTATTGCTTCTGTATGATGTTGACCAGTCTGTTATGTGCTCCTTTTGTTTATGTGTGATATGGAGATTGCCCCACTGATGTTCCCAGTGGGCGTGTAATTGTTTTCTTAAGATTGAATTGAAAGTGCCCATGTCTATGGGTATATCTATAATAGAGTCATTTTCTAACGCAGGTTTGGCCACCGTGTCCACTTTCTCGTTCCTGGAGATCCCAATGTGACTGGGAACCCAAGAGAGAGTATTGGACTTGTTGGTGGTCGAAAGTGCACTAATGATTTTGCCCAGGTCAGAATCCCCCATTTGGTTACCTGACTTAATTGACTGTAATGCACTCAAAGAATCTGAGAAAATAACAAAGTTACTATGTGTGTTAGATTGAGCCTTTTCTATCGCTTTAGATATTCCGAACAGTTCGGCAATATAAATGCTCGTATGGTCCGGCAATTTGAACATCATCCGGGTTGTGGAGCTATAATTTATAACCCTGTCCCTGTCTTACGGCCACACTTGGAACCATTCGTATACAGTGCCCTGTGGTCAGCGTACCCCTTGATGACTTGTATGGTCTTCTGTCGAAGTTCTTCCACCGAACACGGTTTCTTGTGGAGGTCTTCGTTGATGTTGACGTTCATGGTGATCTTTTCCCACGGTGGTATGTGGAACGTCTTAAATTTTTCATTAGACCACAGTGGCACTGAATACTGCTCGCACAAGCATCGAATCCTGATGGAAAAGGGATTAAGGCTGGAGTTGGTAAAGTGGTCGTATTGGGACGCCGCCAGCTTGCAGGGATGTCGTGGAATACGAGGCACTTCGGTGTCGTAGCGGAATGTAAGAAGTTCGTGCCTGTAGTGGAGGTGGGAATATTGGTTTCAACTTCCACCCTCTCGACTCTTGTGCAGCGTAATGCTCCAGGTGCGAGCGCAAGCCTTCGTTTTGGACGATGTTCAGAGAGTAGCCCTAGCAAGTATGACTGTCCTTGACGAAGTGTTGCTGCTGTTTATACAAAATGTCGACGATACTATGTACAACAATGGTGATGAGATTCTTAATTATTTGTTGTTGGTATGCAATAATTTACAGTCTTTGTACTTTCTCACCTTTCTTTCTCACCCTACGCCTGGTAGGAATAATCCTGTCAGCGGCAGCTCTTCACTAGACTTCTCCATGCGTCTCTATCTTCATAGGTCTCTTTTTCTTTTACTTCTGGTAAGTTTGTGTCTCTTCTTTCTAATGCTACTTCAACACCTTTAATCCATCTGGTCCTGGGCCTCCCTACAGGTCTTTTACCTGTGGGTACCCATTCCAGCATTTGTCTTGGGTACCCCCAATCTTCCATTCTCATAACGTGTCCAAACCACCTTATCTTCCACTCTTCTATTATATCCAACACTGACATCACTCCTATTTCCTGTCTTATCCGCTCATTCCTTAATCTATCGCGTCTTGTCACTCCTCTTGTTATCCTAAGGGCTCTCATTTCGGCTGCTTGAATGCGACATTTTAATTTAGTGTTTAGGGACCAAGCTTCACTGCCGTATGTTAACACCGGTCTTAACACTGAGACATAAATTGTCTTCTTGCATTGAAGTGGAATGCTTTTTTCTCTTAATAGTGGGTACAAAATATTTAGGGTGTTGTTATATTTTGTAATCCTGCTGTTTATTTCAGTCTCCTGCTGGTTATTATCACTGAATTCCACTCCCAAATACTTAAAATGTTCGACTTGTTTTAGTTGTTGTCCATCAACTTTGATTCTTCCCTCAACTCGCCTTCTGTCGACACACATTACTTCCGTTTTTGTAACATTCATCTGCATCTTGTATTGTTTTAGCACATCATTCCATATGTCCATTTCAGTTTGTAGATCTTCCCAACTGTTTGCAGCTATAGCTATATCGTCAGCATACGCGAGCACCAGTGGGGTAATATTTCTCTCTCTTTCAATATCCTTAATTATCCTATCCATGTACATTATAAACAATAATGGAGATAACACTCCGCCTTGTCTAACTCCACACTTGACCCTAAACCACTTACCGTCTCTTTTCTCAGTCTTTACTCTACTTTCACTATTTTCATATAAACTCTTGATAGCTTTTATCAAACTCACTGGTACCTCGTATTCGTCGTGTTTGATAGCTTACCATAACTGATCTCTTGGTACTCTATCGAAAGCCTTTTGAAGGTCAATAAATCCAAGGCATTTATGTCTATCCCACTCCCAACATTTTTCCAATAAGATTTTTAGAGTAAAGATATTGTCGATTGTTCCTCGTCCTGGTCTAAAACCACTCTGGGATTCTTTTATTTTATGTTCAACTATGCTTCTTAATCGTTTTTCCAAAATCCTTTCATAGATCTTTCCTGTGTGTGATAGTAGAGAGATGCCTCTATAGTTTCCACAATCTGTTTTGTCACCATTTTTGTGTATTGGACATATCACCGCTTTTGTCCAATCATCTGGGACTTGTTTATTTCTCCATGCTATATTTATCACTTCTAGCATCCACTCTAGTCCGGTGTTTCCCATTTTCTTTATAATTTCTGTTGAAATTTCATCCTCTCCTGGTGCTTTCCCATTTTTCATCCTTTCCACGGCTACTCTCAGTTCTGCCTTTGTTATTTTCCATTCATTTCTACTTGTATCTTCCACTTCGCTTTCCACTTCTCTTTCCCTCATATATTCTGGGTTGTACTCTCTTTCATCTTCATCTTGTCCTGTGAAGTTCAGCAGATCCTCAAAATACTCTGTCCATCTTTGACTAATTTCATGCGATTCTGTTAATAGATTATCATCCTTGTCTCTTATAGAATGGGTTGGTACCGTATTTCCTTTCCTATACGACTTTGCAAGACTAAATATTAGTTTCCTTGTCCCATTCATATCTCTTTCAAGATCTTCTCCAATCTTCAACCAGCTGTTTTCCTTTGCTTTTCTTTTTATAGTCTCTGCTTCATTTCTCCTGAAGACATATTCTTGCCTATCCTGAGGCCTTCTTGTCTTCATCCAAATTCTAAAGGCTTTATTTTTCCGTCTTACGGCCTCTTTTACTTCTTCATTCCACCAAGGGGTATTCTTTTTCTTTCTTCTTCCCGTTGTTTTTGTTTGTAAAACATCTTCACATGCTTTCTTTATGCCATCTCTAAACTTATTCCATTCAATTTTTATATCCCATGTATCAGGGTCTATGTAATTCTCTTTCACTTTTTGGACAAGTTGTAATGCAACTTCTGGGTTGCTTAACTTTTCAGTTGCAAAACGTGTTCGTATTGGTCCTTTGACACTTTTAGGTTGCATGAAGTTTATTTTTCCTATTACCATTCTGTGATCGGAGTCACATGAAAGTGAAGGTATCGACTTGACATCGTTGAAGATAGTTTTATTATTGGTTATTATCATATCAATCATTGATCTATAGGTATATTCCTGTCTCTCATAATTCCATCGATACCATGTCCACTTGTGCTCGTCTTTATGTTTAAAATATGTGTTCATTATAGCGAGATTGTTCAAAACACAGAAATCAAGTAGTCTTTCCCCTTCTCTGTTTCTATCTCCAATCCCAAAAGCGCCCACAACATTATTATATCCGTCTCTGTCCACCCCGACGTGGCCATTTAAGTCACCCATGATAACGGTGTCTCCGTTTGTTAAGTCCATCTCATCTTGTAATGCCTGGTAGAACTCCTCTTTTTCCAGAGCTGTCCTTCCTTGTTGGGGTGCGTATACTTGTATTATTTTCAGAACTCCTTTGTCCATTTTCAAGGAGACGCTTACAATGCGTTCATTGATTTGATTTGTGCCTTTTATTCTATCTGCGATGTTTGGTAATATGAGGATTGCCACACCATGTTTATTTACATTACCTCCACTATAAATTAATTGAAAATCATGATGGAGCACTCTTCTTCCAGACCCACTCCAACAGGTTTCACAAAGTCCAAGTATTGTTATTTTCCTTTCCTCCATTAAAGTTACTAATTCTTCTTCTTTCCCGCGTAGTGTAGAAACGTTGATTGTTGCGATTTTGAGAGTATTCCGTGTCCTTTGTCCATTTTCTTTCTGGGTCGTCAACTTGTGTATCCGTCTGTTCCGAGGCTGCCTATGCGTTTCTCGAGCAAAAAAATGTTTTACACTGCCGGTTTGCTAGACCTGTCACAGCAACCCTCTTCTTTTGTCCGGGCTTGGGACCGGCATAGTACTGGTTAACACCATTCCTATGGCAGAGTTAGTCTTTGTACTATACATATATATCCTTGTTACGGGATATACAGAAACATTTTAATATTCTATTTACTAGAGAAATTATATTGTTGGGGTAAAGGCATACATATACAAAAATATAAAATAAATAAGTACAAGTGCCGTGCTAAGGAGTGACCATAGTCTTGACATGGTACGGAGGCATGAAATTTGGCGGTCATGCGAGTCTTTTAAGGGGGCACTTTGCGTGTTGGCTACAAGCTTTATCAAGTACATAGTCGCGGTACACACATCTGAGAATAAATAGGAAGATCGCCCGCGGTAAAGGAGGTGGGTGAGGTCATTGGAGCCTGGGAAAGGTTAAGGAGGAGAGAGAGAGATCTTCCTGTTTATTCTCAGTTATGTGTGTACCACGACTATGTACTTGACAAAGTTGTGGCGAGGTAAACGTCGTACTAATAAGGGAGGCTTCGTCCTCACATGCGGTCTTTCTTTGGACAGACTTGTCGGCAACTGCCAATTTCATACAGGTGAATACGTATATACCTATTTGCATGTTAAACGTGGCGGCACACTAGGCATTTCTCGCTAACATGTTACTTGTTTTTAGTACTTCGTTTGAGTAGAAATGACTTCGGTTACGATCTTTTGTTTTTCAAATTTCCTAATTTAAATACGAATGTGAGAGACATTGGTGAGATGTCCTTAGACTACAATATTGCAACTGAAGTCATTTTTACTGTATCTTTGTCGGGAGGATGCGCCAGAATTAAAAATTTCCTTGTATGTATAATCTTCTATTAATCAACACAGTACAATTGGGATAACGCCCAATCGCTAGACCGTGTCTGTCAGACCCCCAGCTGCCCGCTGGTCTCCGGGCGTCCTAGGTCAGAACTACTGACCTCGCACTATTACAATGTTGTATTTATGCACTTCACATATTTATCCAAAGCCTAATTGTAAATTACATTTTGTTTATAAAAGGTGTGTGGTTGTGTTTGGTTTTGATTTCTATCTTTCTTATTGTTTTATTCTTTTGTTTATGCGAGTGGTTGGTGATATTAGGCATCTGCTTTGACCATGTGTCCATCACGAGCTCATTGCATGATAGGAGGGTTTTCTCGCGCCCGAGCACGTGATGGTGGGGTGTTTGTGAGTGTTGCCTTATAGTAGTGGTTCTCAACCTATGGTCCATGGAACCCTAGTGGACCACGGTGGTTCACCAGTGGAGCCGCCAGCCGAAAGTCACTAGCAGTTAGTGGATGCAAAACGATTAAATTTAGTGTTGAAGTCATCTCCAGGAGGCTAAACAATAGCAATTCATAAGTACGGGGTACGTGTGAAAATAGGTTGAGAACCTTGTCCTTATAGGGTTACACTACTCACATAAATTAGCAAAAGCAAGTAGCATGCTAGCCTGCCTAGTGTGCCGCCACCTTTATGTGCATCATATCCAATGAGATTTTACTCGAGAGTAGTTACTGTGCTGCAAAAGAGTTTGAATTGGATGGACTGTGTAGAAGACTTGGACCTAGAGAAGACATTTGATAACATAACATAAGAATGGAGGAGACTGCAAAAGACCCTAAGGCCTAAACTAGGCAGTTCCATGTCTCTTACCACCATCCCTATCCATAAAGTTATATTATCTTTTCTTCAAACAGCAAATTGCTTAAGCGCTCACTACATCAGGGTTACCAAGTCTATTACAGGACACTGTATGTATGTATGTATGTATGTATGTATGTATGTATATATGTATGTACGTATGTATGGACGTATGTGTGTGTGTGTGTGTGTGTGTGTGTGTGTGTGTGTGTGTGTGTGTGTGTGTGTGTGTGTGTGTGTGTGTGTGTGTGTGTGTGTGTGTGTGTGTGTGTGTGTGTGTGTGTGTGTGTGTGTGTGTGTGTGTGTGTGTGTGTGTGTGTGTGTGTGTGTGTGTGTGTGTGTGTGTGTGTGTGCGTGCGTGCTGTGCGTATGTATCCCGTAGTTGTATTGTAGCCGGTCAAAATCAGTATGGCGCGTGTGCGTGCGTGTGTGTGTGTGTGTGTGTATTCACTTGGTCTTTGGTAATGCTATGACCTTGCACACACACACACACCCCTAACTCCCCGCCCACGAGAGTCAGAGTAACGACCCGAGGCACAGCGATACCGAAATAATTTCGGCCCTGGGCAGGATTCGAACTGGGTACTGGGAGCACTTCTACTTCCCAGTTCAGCGCTCTACCAACTGTGCCACCGAGTCGGTGTGTGTGTGTGTGTGTGTGTGTGTGTGTGTGTGTGTGTGTGTGTGTGTGTGTGTGTGTGTGTGTGTGTGTGTGTGTGTGTTTATTTCCAACTTATATGGTGTCACTTCAAAACTTCTTTTCTTTTTCCCTTGGAAAACTGGAATTCTGGATTACTTTTTCTTTTATCTAAAACTAAACATTCTAGGTACATTTGCTTCTAAGCACTACAGTGTTTGATGCCTTCTAACAAGCTTTGGGCTAGTTATAGATCTCCGGGTCGCAGATCTACAATCTAAGCAAGTCTTCTACGACCTCATAGGCTTAATCATATCGTAAATGTCCGATGGAAACAAACGCTCTTGTGTCCACATTTTATGGATTGCTATTGCCAATGAAGACGGTGACCAGCGTGGTACTTAGAAGTGAAGCCAAGAGTGTCTTCATTTACTTTGTGAATCTTTTATCTTATGGAATGCTATTGCCAATGAATGATATTTCTCCTCCCCAGAGTACTAAGAATGCTCTTGCTGTCCCTGGGGACATTTTCCCCCTCAGAGGCGTCACCAGGGACACAACGTCCTGCGGAGGATGCCTGCTGTGGGCACTACCTCACACAGGATTGGGAATCCTTCAGCCACTGCGTCCTTGACTTCGGACTGATCTCCTGCGGTTCTCCGCCCTCAGGTCAGCCGGGGGTTCCTCACTCATGAGGAAAAGGGATTTGGGTCCCATTGCTGCTCTAGACGTTTTATATATGTATATATATGTATATATGTATATATATATATATGTATATATATATATATATATATATATATATATATATATGTATGTATATATATATTATATATATATATGTATATATATATATATATATATATATATATATATGTATATATATATATATATATATATATATATGGAAGAAAATATACGCTGGACTCGTCGTTTCCCAAACGAGTCCAGCGTATACTTTCTTCCAAATATATATATATATATATATATATATATATATATATATATATATATATATTATATATATATACTTTTTTTCAGGACATTATGGCAAACTTGCCATCTCCATGGTGACTACGCTTAGTTTTATTATCTTCATCATTATCCTCATTATTATTATTATTATTTGATTATTACTATTATCATCATTATCATTATTATTATTATTTGATTATTACTACTATCACTATCATCATCATCATCATTATTATCATTATTCAACGCCAACCAGTCAATGGCCGTATACAGAATTTTTCATATATTTTGTTCACAAATTCAAACAATAAATGATCATGAGAATACATACACACACACACAATTATTCTTATTAATCTTGTCTTCTTCGAAAAACGCAATGTATAGACATTAATTACTTGGGATATTTTTCCTCCAATCTCCGATTAATCGGCGGTACGTACCGCCCACATCTTGTACTTTTTTTTAGCCGTTCAATCCCCCCCCCTAATGGCAAACTATTTGGTTTTCTCTGAACAATTGATATAAAATGTCATTTGACATCATGCTGGATGATAATGATTTTTCTCCAGTATATCGTATTCCTTCCCGAAAGCTGGGGGCTGCAAATCTGCTTCAACAGTCGGAGATAAGATAGCCCAGTGTGATAACGCCTTAGCTCTGTTTAGATAAACTTGATATGCTATGAAACTAAGTGCAAATCTAACCTAGCCATGTCTTCTTTGATATGAACATTGATGATTATTTTATTGTGGACCGTAGTAATATCACGAGAAATAATGCTTGCACAATAGTCTATAAGAGATCAAACACCAATGGGGAAAAGAAAATAAGATTAGCTGCATTGTAAACGTCTAGGACAAACTCTCTGAACATGTTCTCAGCTCAAATACCGGGGCGGGCGACATTAAAAAAAAAAAAAAAAAAAAAAAAAAAAAAAAAAAAAAAAAGAAATAAACCAATGTATGGATTCGAACCCCAATCTATTTTTTTTTTTTTTTTTTTCCAGCATATAATCAGATTCCTTCCCGGGAGCCGCGGGCTCCTACAAATCTGCTCCAACAGTCGGAGGAAAAATATCCACATCTTATGTCACATATTTCCATGTTCTATATGTTTCTTTTTTTATCTCCTTTCCATTCCTTTGTATCAATCATCTTAACCAAGTCCTGTCGAGCAAGCTTACCCTCGGCCCCAGACCCCCACTCGCTCGCTCGCAAGTGGACTAGCGCAACAATCTGATGTCTTTCAGGCTGCATATACAACGGGCAGCTGCATCCCGAGGGTGAGGTGGTGGCCCTCAACGCCTACAGCTGCGTGAAGCTCATCTGTGCAGCTGTCCCTCCAGATCAGGTGTGTATGTGCATGTATGAGTACTGTATATATATATATACATATATATATATATATATATATATATATATATATATATATATATATATATATATATATATATATATATATCACAACTACCACCACAGTCGGACGAAAGAAAAAGTTGCGTAAGCGGAACTATATATTTCGATTTCTACCTGCAATCCTCTTCAGTAGTACAAAGTGGCAGGGAGGAGGCTATCTTAAGTAGCAACCTCTTACAAAAGAAAGGGAACATGAGAAAATAAAGAACATCACTGCCCCAACCCTAGTTGACCTGAGGCTGACACGAGGTCGGGTCAGGGGGAGGGGGAGGAAGCTTGTTGACAATATTTTTGGTGATGAATAGTCCTGAAATGATGTCTGGGGTCCATTGACCCTTGGAAATATTCATCGTGGGCAGATAATCAATTAATGTTGATTCCACCATTTTCCTTCTGAACCCACACCCTGATTAATAAATGAGATCAGATTTCTCCCAGTCCATCCGGTGATTAAATTTATTAACGTGTTGAAACACTGCTGAATTTATTTGGCCATATGGAGTGGAAGAGAAGCCTCCATCGTGGGTGTAACAATTTCTAAATAGAAATGTAGTAGCACATTTGTAAATAACACACAGGAACCCACAGTCGGAGAAAGAATAAACTTCGAATAAAGAATAATCCTATATTTCGGCTATCAACTGTAGCCCTCTTCAGGAAAGTACATAAGATAGAGAACAGAGGGGACTTATAAACTAGGCTTGTTTTAGTCCCGGAAAAGACTTGAAGATGAGGTGGAGTGGAAGAGAAGCCTCCATCGTGGGTGTAACAATTTCTAGCCTAATATATATGTATATATATATATATATATATATATATCCACATATTTATCTATATATAGCATTTATATATATATATATATATATATATATATATATATATAAATATATTTATATATATATATTTATATATATATATATAAATACACATACCTATATGTATAAATATATACATACATACATATATATATATGTATATGTATATATATATACACACATATATATATATGTATGTATACACACACACACACACACACACACATATATATATATATATATATATATATATATATATATTGATAACTATTTTAGACAAATTATTTGGATGATGGAGAACATAGACACAGGGGAAGGCTCGGAACCCTAAACACTCTAACGTTTCGTTCGCGTAGAACTTCTTCAGAGAGTGTATGTAGAACTGCAATTGAAGTTTATGTACTAAATCTAATTATCTTTTCGGACACTTGGGAAAGGTCGTTTTTCTGGCGTGTTTTAGAATTAAAATACTAGTTTCTTTAGCTAAATTGATAAACCCTCCTCGATGATTCGATGAATTATTAGTTGAAATATATGCTGATTCAACAATTCTTCTAGTGAATTTATCAAAACCTTTATGTAGCACTTCAGCTTCTCTCCAGTTTGGTAAATGATCGAATTTTTCCGCATGAACTACTAAAGAATTAGATGTCCTATGTGCTTTTATGTCGTTTTTATGTTCATAAATTCTTTTTTCTAATCCTCTTGACGATTCGCCAAAATAAGCCATTGAGCAACTATTGCAAGGGATTTTGTATACGACGCTGTTTTCGGAATTGGTTCTCTTTTCAGAAGTCTTTATTAAATCACCTATCCTCTTGTTAGTTATTTTAGCTATGTTTATACCTGATTTTGTTAAATATTTGTCTATTATTGGTGACGTTTCTGAGCCAGGTACTGATATAAAATTTGTATTATTTCTATCATTTCTCTCTTTCTTTCCGCGATTGTAAATATTTATTGCTTTTCTTTTTGTTCTTTTCAACATTCCCTCTGGATATCCAAGTTTGTCAAAGGTTTTCATAATGTAATCAAATTCGTCTTCTAGGTATTCATTACTACAGATTCGTAGTGCCCTGAGAAAAAATCCTATTACTATACCACTCTTTGTCCTATCATCATGTGCGGAGAAGTAATGTACTAAATCCTCTTTGTTTGTTTCCTTTCTGTATACTGAGAAAGTTACAGTTTTTCCCACTCGTCGTATTAACGTATCTAGGAAGGGCAATTGTCCGTTTTGTTCCTCTTCTACGGTGAACTGAATACCGCGTTAAGCATTCTCACTTCCGAAAACACCGTCGTATACAAAATCCCTTGCAATAGTTGCTCAATGGCTTATTTTGGCGAATCGTCAAGAGGATTAGAAAAAAGAATTTATGAACATAAAAACGACATAAAAGCACATAGGACATCTAATTCTTTAGTAGTTCATGCGGAAAAATTCGATCATTTACCAAACTGGAGAGAAGCTGAAGTGCTACATAAAGGTTTTGATAAATTCACTAGAAGAATTGTTGAATCAGCATATATTTCAACTAATAATTCATCGAATCATCGAGGAGGGTTTATCAATTTAGCTAAAGAAACTAGTATTTTAATTCTAAAACACGCCAGAAAAACGACCTTTCCCAAGTGTCCGAAAAGATAATTAGATTTAGTACATAAACTTCAATTGCAGTTCTACATACACTCTCTGAAGAAGTTCTACGCGAACGAAACGTTAGAGTGTTTAGGGTTCCGAGCCTTCCCCTGTGTCTATGTTCTCCATCATCCAAATATATATATATATATATATATATATATATATATATATATATGTATATGTATATATATACATATATATATATAGTTTTGTGACCCCTGATATACTGGAACACCGAAAATTAGGAAAAGTTCCCTTCCTGTGTGAATGCTCTAGGTGATGGCGGCTCGAACCCCACGAGTTGAATCAGAGACAAGGTTAAATTGAATTTAATTCCACTCTGCAAAGTCCTCTGTAAGGGTCACCGTCCTGGCCTCCTGATAGGGGCTGTGGGTGTGGGTGGGGGAGTTTGTGACGTTGAACCAAATCAATCCTATGTGGTGGCTGAAGTGATTGACGGGAGCATTTCCTTCCTCTCGTTCCCTTCCTTTGCAGGGCACCACCCAGGCGGCAACCTACGAAATAAGGCTTCAGCATCACCACTCCTTCTGTGGCTGTGAGTAAATATATCATTCTTTTCGCGCGCGCGCGCGCGTGTGTGTGTGTGTGTGTGTGTGTGTGTGTGTGTCCACTCTAACCAAGGATGTATAATTTTACCTTGGTTGCCCAGTCTGTATATAAAGTGATGTCTGAATTGAAAGTTGGTTTGAAAAAAAAATGTATTGTTTCACCCTAGTTGCCCAGTCAGTCCAGGAGTTACGAGGGAAGTAAATGTGATGTTTTGCTGAACTATCATTTATCTTGTATTGTGTGGTGAGCGCTGAAACAATGGGTTGTTTTATGAGAAGATAAGTTTATGGAGATATGTGACAGGTTGTAAGGGACATGGAACTGCCTAGTGTAGGCCTTAGGGCCTCTTGCAGTCTTCTCCATTCTTAGGTTCTTCTATTTTGAAATAGCAACTATGTAGTGTATGCTGAAACAATGGGTTATTTTAAAAGTAGATGGGATAACTTTGTGGATAGAGATGACAAGTGGTGAGGGGAGTGGATAGTGTACAACAGTAGGGCTTATGGTCTCTTGCACCACTCTCACCATTTTTTGTTAGCTTCTTCTTCTTCTCCTTCTGTCTCTCTTCTGCAGGTTGCGAGTACGAGAGAGAGCTTTATGGGCACGGCCAATGGATACACAAACATTCTTTCAATTGCATAAGATCCATCTGCGAGATGGGGACGTGGGTCGACCATGACGAAGAAGGAACATGTAAGTACCATCCCACACCTTATGAATTGCTGTTCTGTGGCCCCTCTAGATTTCGGGTTGGGGCCCCCCCACTAGGGCCAATCCTAGGCTCTCTAGGGAGCTTGTGCACCCTAGATCAAGCACCTAAAGCCTAGATGATTCACCGTGACGATAAAGGGTGGTTATTTAGGCTTAAGAAAGAAATGGGTAAGACCAAATTTATCAATAGAGTGCTGAACGAATACAATAAACTCAGTAAAAATCATACAGTGAGCGCTGAAACACCAAGGTTAACTTTATGAATAGGGATGACAGGTGGTAAAGGGACATGGAACTGCCTAGTGTAGGCCTTAGGGTCTCTCGCAGTCCCCTTCATTTTATATTCTTATGATTTGAATTAGTAACCATGTGGTGAGAGCTGAAACAATTTGTTGCTTTAAGAGAAAATAACTTTAAGGATGGGGATGATATGTTCCAATGATTTTTTTTTTTTTTTTTTTATACTACGAATTTGTTCCATCCTTCCCCGCTCGCAGGTTGCCTTTTGGACTCCAAGTTCTACGTCGACGGGGAAGAGGTCTTCCTACACGACTGCATTTCGGTGACGTGTAAAAATGGCGGCCTCAAGTATAACTCATACAACTGCTGTAAGTGTTTATTAATACACACACACATACACACACACACACACACATACACACACACACACACACACACACACACACACATATATATATATATATATATATATATATATATATATATATATAAATATATATATATATATATATATATATATATATATTTATATATATATATAAATAGATGAAGGAATGAATAACTAAATGAATTATAAAATTTACACACAAATCAAATGTTAACAGTAAACGATAAAACGTTGAGGTCCGCCAGGGTTACATCCCAGCCAACCTCAATAAATGAATAAGTGAATAAATAGACAAATAAGTATATTATTTAATTCCAGGCTGCATAGAAAACGGTAAACTCTATGCATGCGGGTCATTACTTCCTCGACTGGAGGAGTGTACGGACCGTGTGTGTGAAAATGGAACCATTTTCACGGACGAAAATCTTGGTTGTAAGTATGAATGATGTTTCACTTTTACATACACATACATACACACACACACACACACACACACATATATATATATATATATATATATATATATATATATATATATATATATATATAACTAAAGAAATACAGGTCAATTAGGTATGGGCAAGAAAATTCGGCTGTATTTCTTCATGTCAAAAATAAGAATCATTCTTTCGACTGCAGTAAGGCCAGATTAGTGTTCAAGTCCCACTGCGTTTTCAGGAGGAAAATAGTCGAATCAGCATTAATTGAGGAATGCCCTAATATTAATATTTCTAAAGGGCAGTGGACTCCTGACATCATTTCACGCCCAGCAGTTAGCAAACTGGTACGGACCTTACAACCCCCTCTCTCCTCACCCCCTCCCTCCTCCGAAACCCCAGTTTGCCCCGCGCCTGAGTGAGGTCATCTGTCCACATCCCTTCTCTTCTCTGTAGCTTATAAGTCCCCTCTGTACTCTGTCTTATGTACTTTCCTGAAGAGGGCTACAGTTGATAGCCGAAATATAGGATTATTCTTTATTCGAAGTTTATTTTCTCCGACTGTGGGTTTCCTGTGTGTCTCATATATATATATATATATGTTTATATATATATATATATATATATATATATATATATACATATATATATATATACAATTATCACTTACGGCGTGGGTGATCAATTGTCCACCCCACGGCATGAGTGATCATTTGTCCGTCCTGTGAGGTGAATGACCTTTCCTCCCGAATGACATCTAGTTTCGCTCCTTGAAATTCCTCGTGCTTATTCTCCATTATTTTCTTTGTGACCTTTCCTTTGCTCATTCTGTGTAACACTCTCCTGTATATATATGTAGCCATTGATTCTTGTATGTATTCATTCTGGCTTGAGAATAAAGTTGTGCAATTTCGAAACGTTGTTACTGTAGCTGGTGGTGTGGGCTATGGTGAGAAGAAAAGAGTGTCAGCAGGCAGGCAGGCAGGGAGTTCGTCGCTTATTACTTGGTCGCAACTGAACTGATTTACATGCGACCAGGAGCCGATATACATATCACGTAGTGTGGTGTATGTATATATCGTCTTCTGTTCTTAAGAGAAAATGTGATAACTTTATGGATAGGGATGACATGTGGTAAAGGACAGGGAACTGCCTAGTGTAGCCGTATGTTCTCTTGTAGACTCCTCCATTCTTATGCCCTTCTGTTCTTAAGAAAAGATAATTTTATGGATGAGGATGACAGATGATTAGGGACATGTAACTGTCGCCTTATGGCATCTTACAGTCTCCCCCCTTCTTATGTTCTTATGGATAGGGATGACAGGCGAAAAGGGAAATGGAACAGCTAGTAGGCATTATGGTCCCTTGTAGTCTCCCCCATTTTTATGTTCTTCTGTTCTTAGGTTGCAACTACTTCGGAGAAGTCTTCAACAACGGCGAGGTTTTCAGTAGAGACCAGATCGGCTGTAACTGGAAGCGCTGTGTAGACGGAGTTGTCAAGCTGGAGAGGGATGAAAACTGTAAGTGTCAATTTCTAGTACAAAGGAAACAGGAAGATGGGCCTTAAGGACGGGAAGATGATTTGTGAATATATCTGTATAAACGAGCAGACGCATACTTACACCCATGCGCACACGCACACACACACACACACACACACACATACACACACACACACACACACACACACACACAGAGAGAGAGAGAGGGGGGGGAGGAGTGGAAAAGGAAAGAAAGGGAGAACCTACCAATATAAGTATTTTTGCGTCATATCAAGAAAAGGCGATGGAGGTAAAGCTAAAGAGTGCACAGAGAAGCCTGAAGAGATCCGTGGTGGGAATAGCGCTGAAAAAAATATAGAGAGCAAGTTGGGTGAGAGAGAGCAGACCAGAGTGAAAGATATTACTGTGGAGGCTTTAATAAAAGAGAGGAAGTGGAACTGGGCTGGTCCTAAGTTAGCGCGAACGAATGATGAGCGATGGAGCAAGTGTCTTACTGACTGGACGCCACGAGATGGGAAGCGTGCAAGAGGGGGACCAGACAGAAGGTGGAAAGGAGTGATAAAGAAGTTTGCAGGAGTCACTTGGCAGAGGTTGCCACCGTTGTGAGAGTCATGAAACGGTATGAAAGAGGCATTTGTTCAGCAGTGGACTTAGGACGATTGAATTGATTGGTGGACTGATTGACTGTGTCTTCCTCCTCGTAGGCTGCCGTTATAAAAGAAAGTGGATTCAAAATGGAACAATTGTGGAAAGAAACGACGCCAAATGTATTCTCAAAATCTGCAGTGCCTCAGATATCGTCGACCTAACACTGGATCAGTGTGATTGTGAGTATTCCATCCAACTATTAACTGTGTCAGTCTTATATGCGATGGACAGGCTTAAGTAAGTTTAATGTAAGCATGTGGACCAATGAACTGGGTCACCAGCGTCTTGAGGAGTTATCACACTTAAGGGCAGCTTCCACGGGCTTCACCATCAGCGCCGACAGTTGAGAGTTCGTTTGAGTCAAAACGACTTCGGTGACAATATTTGAATTTTCAAATATCAAATATTTTTTCTGTCTAGCAAAGCTGAATGATGAGCTAAGAGATTGTCAACCTAGACGAATGTTAGACACACTATTGAAATGTTCTTAGAGAAGTCTAGGTTTATGTAAGCGAAGTCATATTCTAGTGATTCAAATGGAGGTTGGAGGTAGGACGTGGGAGAAAAAATAGCCAGGCATAATATCCCATTTACACAACAGATCTAAGATTGCAACAAGGTAACCTATACTTTTTGTTACAGGCTGTTTATACGAACACAGGATGCATTTGGATGGTACTGTAATCAAGCCAAGTCCTTGCCTGACTCATAAATGCGTAAAAGGAGCCTGGTTAGTCTCCAATAAGGGCAAGTGTAAGTATTTTAGCATATTTTCTGAGCCATGTAGAACTGTTCCCATTTAAATCGACAGCAAACGATCTCAGTTGGAAAGCGTCATGACGTCACGTTATCCGAGCGTTGCTGCTGGACAATTGATTCCTCTCTCGCGACCGTCCACTGGTCAGTCTCGAGTGTGTTCATAAATCATTTCCCTTAATCAAAGAATTATTTTGACTTTCATTGGTCTCAAGAATCAATCAATCAATCAACCGGTCTGAGTCCAATGCCTTAAGGAGACGATGATCCAACAGGAACGCCTGGCTGTGTAAGTCATGTTTGCCATGAAGGAATTTTGGCAGTAACCTCACCTTCCTGTCAACTGCTTTCTGGTGAGATATTTCTTTGACATCGCTTTATTGAGTATATTCGGTGGAGCCCTATATACTGTATCTATAGGAATGGTCCACGCCATCATTATGACAGTACCCCCATATCTATGCGGATTTTCCCTCTTCACTATCGGGGAAGCGCCAGTTCGCAGTGGGTCCTGCGACTGTGTGCGAGCTGCTCTTTGTCTCATCTTCCGAACAAAACCTGTTCAACATGGGTTACCTGCAGATATTTTCATCTCTATCGATTTAGATTTTGTAGTCCTTAAGATTCTTAAGCCTATCCACATCAAGATGTCAACTCACGGATAGGATGTGACACGCCATATTGTAATTGACAACTTGACTAGAACGTTTGAAATTATTCTGCCATTTCCATCCTACTCTTAATTGATACCAGTATTTGAATTTTGTTTGTACATTGTCTCTAGAATACGTAAGGTTAATTTTAGTAACCATGATGTAGTGAGCGCTGAAACAATTTGATTGTTTTAAGAGAAAATGAGGTATCTTCATATATATGGCTTCTCCAGAGGAATAGAATTTGAAGTCAAGTTGGTCAATACATATGGCATAAAAGGGAACGTGATAATGTGTCAGCTGGGTCACCCACTCGACGTCATCTGTCTGTGTGACGAGTTGTCGCGGCGGGTGGACCAATTATTCGCCTGTTGGTCGTCGCCTGGCTAAACTGTCCGTCTGGACCAGGGGCTCTGATGAGAAAGCGTGCTGCTGCTTTAGCCCATATTAAATCCCCGGTCATCTTATTGATGTTATCATGGATGTTGATGAAAACGGCGGATATCCAACTGGTACCCAAGCCCAAAGACCCCCGCCAAACTGCGGACCATCTCCCTCCTCAGATGCGTGCCCAAGACGGCAGAAAGAGTAATCCTTAACCGGCTCATGTAGCAACTGGAACCCCGTCACCCACACATATTTGGCACCTCAGACAGCATCATGGCTCTCTTAAACCACGTGGATAATCGACCTGCCGTTGCCGTATCCTCGACCTGGAGAGGGCCTTTGAACTGGCGTGCCCCCTCGCGCCCTTGTCAGCAAGGGTATCCAAGGGCAGCTACTAGCTTGCATCGAGGATTACCTACAAGAGCGGCGTGCCAGGGTCAAATTACAGGGCCACATGTCATCCTATAGGATCTATTAGAACGAGACTCCACAAGGAGGGATCCTCAGCCCCGCTCTCTCCAACTTCCTGGTGTAGCAGCTGGTTAGCCTACCATTCACGGCTGGTACAGTGCTCCTTAGCTACGCCGACGACCTAGTCTTCGTTGTCACAGGACACGGCAACCTGATCGCCAAAGCACAAGAGGCCCTCAACCTCCTGAACGAGAGGAGCGAGGAGCTGAGACTGAAGATTTCAGCCGAAAAGTTTGAGGCCATGATGTTCAGGGCACCCGCACCAAACCAGCATCTACACGTCCAGGACGTGAGGCTGAACTGGACGCAAGCCTACCAGTACCTCGGGGTATGGCTAGATCACAGGCTGACGTTTGCCCGTCAGGTCACCTACCTCAGGGAGAGGACGCAAGCGAGGACCACAGTGATGAAGGCCATGACAAGACCGGGGGCAGGGATGTCCTACGCCGTCTTGCGACTCTATTATGTGCAGGCCGTCCGCTCCCTAGTCAATTACAGCGTGCTTGTTCTTGTCGCGCTCAGCGACGGACTGCGGGAGAAGGTCGAAGTCATCCATAACCAGGCTATAAGAACCATGTTGGGGGCACCCAGGTGTACTACAGAGCGAGACTCGGCTGGTTCCCCTCACCATCAGAACTCAACAGATCGTGGCCTGCAGGGTCGTCAAGATTCTCCTACAGGGCAGCGAGACGGCACTGCACACCAGGCTTAGTAGGATCCTACTTCACGATAGGATCCTCTTCACTGCTAACACCTGGATCTACAGAGCTGCCGACGCAGCCAACAATTTCATGGACTCCGCCCACTTCCTACGTTGAGGTCACTTAAACGTCTCTCCCTGCACCAAAGGCACTGTGTTCCTTGGAGGAGCTACGCCAGCTCTCCTTTGTGACCATGGCACAAGCCTGGGACCCAGGCAGCGCGGTGTACTTTACAGATTGTTCTGTTGACCAAGGCAGAGGCTCAACCAGGGCGGCAGTGGTCACGGGAGGGGAGGTTTTCTCCTGGAGGACATCTGACCACTGCTCCACCTTCCAAACGGAAGTGGTTGCCATCTAACACGCCCTCCGGCACTCCACCAACCGCCGTGAGGAAACAGTGACCATTCACACCGACTCCAGGTACCGCTCTACAAGTACTTGAGCCAGCAGGCGCGACCCATCCAAGACATCGCCCTCATCACGGCAACACTAAGTCTTATCCAGAGCCTGGCAATCGCAGATCGCCTCTGAGGATCACTTGATGAAAATCACCGCCCCTCATCGCCGTCTCCTCCTACCCCACCTCGCTCCTCTTGCGGCCAGAAGCGAGCTTTACCCGTTCTCAGGCACACAACTTAATAAACATCAAATATTTCCAGAGTTTGCCTTCAGCCAGGCCCTCATCCCCTACAATCCAGACAGCATAATACTAGAATAGAACCCTACTATGAATTTTGTCAAGATTAGCAAACCCAACATTTCCATGTCAAGAACAGCCAACCAAATTATCCCCATGTAATGAATGGCAAATCCAAATGTCTTTGTGTAAAGAATACCAAATCCTTAACAAATTAATTCATTTACTGATAAATGAACAATTAAAATTATCTAATGCTAACCCCATCGTAAGTCGAGGAGTACTTGTACAATACACAAGATGATCCTCCCTCCCTCCTTGTCAACGACAGGTAGTTGTTGCCACATCTACGATGACCCACACATCACGACCTTCGACAAACAATTCATCGACTTCCATGGCCACTGCAACTACACCCTAGCACAGGCGTCGAGGGAGGGTTACCCTGACTCCTGGTTCATCACCTTGTCCTTCAAAAAGTGTCCCGTTCCCTTCAACAGAGGGCTCTCCTGTAACGACGTTCTCGTGGTAAAACACAACGACAACATCGTTGTCACCGTTCACCGCGGGGGTTGGGTCACGGTATGTATCCCCATGCTTATGTACTTTTGTTCTTTAGCCTCCTTAAGGCTGTCTTAACAATGAATATAATTTTGTACCTCTGTGGGTTACTGCTGTGTGGGGTGGGTCACGGTATGTATCCCCATATTTATGTACTGCTGTTCTTCAACTTCCTTGAGACCGTCTCAACACTGAATAAAATTGCTTTGCACCCATTGTGAACGTCCGTGGGCTACTGCCACGGAAGGAGTGAAGTTGGTCACGGTATGTATCACCATACTTATACACTACTGTTCTTCAGCCTCCTTTAGACCGTCTCAACACTAAATAAAAGTACAGGTCGAAGCTCCCAAACTTGGCAGTCTAAGACCGGCAACAACTAAAACTCAGCTAAAATTATGTCTTCTAAAAACCGGCAGAACACCCGAAATATGGCGAGCTTCGACCTGTAGCTTTGCACCCATGGTGAATGTCTGTGGGCTGCTGCCGCGGGGGTGGGTCAACTTCCCCCAACACTGTCACAACACTGAATAAAAATAATTTTGCGCCCATTGTAGGTCCCGCATCGAGAACTACTGCCAGATCAATTGTAGAACCCCATTATCCACACACACACACACACACACACACACACACACACCTGTGCTTGGGGTGGAGATTGTGCTATTGAGTGTTGATGGAGTGAGTATTCTACAACTGATTATAGGTCGTGATACATAACCTAACGAAACCTATGTTAGTTGGAGTGGAAATACTACAGTTGATCAGTGTGGGGAGGAAATTCCACAACTGAGTGTAGTTGGGTTGGAGATTCTACAGTTGATCAGTGTGTGTGGAAGGGAGGCTTCTACAATTGATCCCTGCTGCCTTCCTGTAGAACCGTGATTCTCAGGCCCATCATCTTACAGATTTTGGCACCCACACTTAAAAAATTTGCCCACCCCCTGATCTAGATCGTGTTTTTTTTTCCGTGTCCTCAGATTAACGGGAAGGAGGAGGAACTTCCTTTCAGCCCTGTTGGAGGACCTTTCGTTTGGCAGTCGCCATTCTCCATCGGGATCGTCACAGAAAACGGAATTGCGGTAAGATCACGGGCATAAGAAAGGAGCGGTAGATCAGTGTGTCGTATATAATAGACGTCCATAAACAGAGGGGCATCCCCGCCATTTTCACTGGTTTTGAGTTAAGCACGGATCAAATAAAAAATAAAAAAAATCTGAGTGTTTTTCTGAAAAATTATGCTTTGGCTGGGATGCCCCTCTGTTTCTAGAGGCCTTGTATATGCTACCACCTAATCAGTATGGTCGAGCTGATTACACTGAGTTCAGACTTCCTTCAAAACCATTATTCCAACAGACTAAAAACACGTCAAATGCAGCACATACACACAACCTCCCCTACCAAATTTGGTTAACACACTCGTGGTGAGGTGCAGAGGCCGTATCGCTCCTCAGGGGACAGCCCGAGCCTGCAGTGGGCCATTAGGCCATTAAGGGTGAACTACACAAAAGTATGTTTGGAAATCTGCTTCGCAATATATGCGACTGTGCGCATGAGCGTGCACACACACACACACATACACACACACAAGCACGCACACACCTGGAATTCAAATCTAAATATAAAAGTTGAAAATTAAGTTGGAAATGTATATGAATTTGAGGCTAGGTATGATAAATTGGAGTACAGAAAACGGGACACACACACACACACACAAAATAAAATTGTAGGTCCGCTCATGTTGTCATATTCATATTACGTTCTAAGGACACCAAGACACTGTTCACACTAGCGGTTTGAGCCGTACGGAAACCGCGGTGATACCACATAGTCAGGGAAAAACTGCGCGGTTGTGTGTGAACAGGGCCTTGGTGGTTGTTAGAAAAAGAGATTCCTGTGTATGAAAAATTACATTGAGTTTGTCGAGTGCTACACGAGACTATTTTCCGAGATGAGTCAGAATTGGTTCACAATGGCCGTCTTATCCTAAGAACAGAAGAACATAAGGATAGAGGAGACTGCAAGAGACTATAAGGCTTACAATAGGCAGTTCCATGTCCCTTACCGCATACGAACACAGAATAGAGGAGACTGGAGGAGGCCATAAGGCCTACATTAGGCAGTTCCGTGTCCCATACCACCTGTCATTCCCACCCATAAAGTGATCTCGTCCTCTCTTCAAACAACAGAAAAACATAAGAATGGAGGAGACTCCAAGAGACCTTAAGTCCTACACTACTACACTCAGCAGTTCCATGTCCTTTACCACCTGTCATCCCTATCCATAACGTTATCTTACCTTCTCTTAAAACGACCAATTATTGTTTCAGAGCTCACTACTACACGATTACTAAGTCAATTCCATCCGTTAACCACCTTGTTGGTAAACCACTTCTTGCCCATTTCCTTCTTAAACCTAAACTCCTCCAATTCAAACCCATGACTACAAGTCCTGCCCTGAACCTTGCTATTGCCTCCTACTCAGGTCGAGTACCACCTACGCCACTTTTCTGTCCTTCGGGTACACGCCCCAAGCACGGCCTCGGGAAGACTCTTCGGCCTCTGCGGACAGTTCAACGGCGTCAAGGAGGACGATCTTCTGGCCCGACATCCCAGTGAGGTCACCACCGACGTCTACGCCTTCGGGAACTCCTGGAAGGTGAGCTTCCAAGTCCTCCGAGTGTTTTGAGAGAGAGAGAGAGAGAGAGAGAGAGAGAGAGAGAGAGAGAGAGAGAGAGAGAGAGAGAGAGAGAGAGAGAGAGAGAGAGAGAGAGAGAGAGAGAGAGAGAGAGAGAGAGTTCGGGAACTCCTGGAAGGTGCCTCCAAGTCCTCCGCGTGTTAAAAGAAAGAGAAAAGAGAGAGAGAGAGGGGGGGAGGAGAGAAATCAGGGTGTCCACAGGTAACCAAAGAAATACTGCTTGAAATACTCTGCAGGTAATCAAAGAAGTATTGATCCAAGTTTTCCTCGTAGAATCAAATGAAATACTGATTCAGATACCCCACCGGTAATCACAGAGCTACTGATGCAGATATTTCACAGACAATTACAGAAGTATTAATCCAAGGATTCCACGGGTAATCACAGAAGTACTGCTCTAGATCCCCATGGAGTCATTAGAGGAGTCTCGGTGTCTGGTTCTAAATGCCTTCGGAGAGTCCTGGGGTGCCGCCATCGCTGGAGAAGGACTTCGTATCAAACCAGAGACTGTCCTGTGAGGCTCAGTTTAGGCCAGTTACCTTCAGCATTATTCGTGAGCGCCAATTCCGGCTCTATGGGCATCATGTGGCCTCACGTTTCCCTGATGTTGATCGATCCTACTCCTGACAGGGTTCCTGTCTTCTCCACAAGAGAGAGACAACCCTCGTATCGTTGGAGGAGGAGACGAAGAAGGGGACGACGTCCACAGGAATTCATGGCAGCTGGGGGGCGGGGGAGTAGATCAAACCTGTCGAGAGTCCTTTGGAGTGGGATGGGAAGGGAGGAAGGGTGGATGCCTGGGAGCTTGCCTGCTCAGGGGGAGAGACTGTGGAGGGGACTGACTGGCGCCGGCGTCGTGGGAGTGAAGCAACGCGCCCCCTGGCGTATGACGGCCCCAATTGATGATGATGGATTGATTTATGTTCCAGCTCCTCCACAGTTACTCGTAGATTTGCCCCAGATTCCCCGTAGATATTACTGCATCCATTTCTGCAAAGGTCACACCCATTTGATAGCATTTGTCCGTGAAAGCTTGAAAAGGTCTTACTTATATGTTTTATTTAATTTTGTTTATATACTTATCTATTCATTTGTTTGTTTGTTTATCTATTTATGCCAGCCATGTGAAACATGGAAGCTAACGAAGGCGATGGAGGCAAAGCTAAGGTGTGCACAGAGGAGAATGGATAGATTAATAGTGGAATAATGCTGAAAACGAGACAGAAAGAGAGAAAGCTGGGTGAGAGAAAGAGAGCAAAATGGAGTGAAAGATATTACTGTG
This sequence comes from Oratosquilla oratoria, assembly GCF_046742065.1. NCBI lineage: Eukaryota > Metazoa > Arthropoda > Malacostraca > Stomatopoda > Squillidae > Oratosquilla > Oratosquilla oratoria. The sequence continues at coordinate 46,861,504 of NC_134806.1, forward strand.
GCGGCTTTGGTAAAAGAGTAGAAGTGGAATTGGGCAGGTTACCGCGAACAAATAATGAGCGATGGAGCAAGGGTGTTACTGAGTGGACGCCGCCGCGAGATGGGAAGCGAGCAAGAGGGAGACCAGACAGGTAGAGAAATGATATAGAGACGTTTGCAGGAGTAACGTGGCGCAGTCCTGCGAGTGATGGAATGGTAGGAGAGAGGCATTTGTTCTTCAGTGGACACAGAATGGCTGATTGATTATTCTATTCATGGGTTGATTTGTTGATTTATTTTTCAGACCGAAAAGTCAGGTTGCGACGACAGCACCCCCAACAACGTATGTAAAGATTTCAGCCAGGCTCAAATCGCGCACTTCGATTACCTCTGTGTCCATCTGTTCGTGGTAAGTATCACCCGCTGACATACCTGCCCCGCCCAACACATGCAAAGACGATTCCCCTGAGCCTAAGTGCAAACTGAGACGCAGCACACAGGGCAAAGGGAGCAGACTTCCTCTTGATGAACTGAAGTAGTACACTTTGAACTTCTCTCTCACTTGAAATGCTGAGGTGATACAAAGGATTACAAAGGCGGAGCATGCCGACAGGAGACCTTTTGATCCATATCTAGGTCGGATGCGAAAAAAATCATATTAATAATAAAGTAATAAATAAGAATTATAATAATGTAAATAACAAATAAAATACATAAATAAATGCATAGGTATAGTTAAATAATAAACAAACAGGGAAATAGTAAATAATAATAAATTGACATATAACTAATAGTAAATGAAAATCAGACAGACAAATGATAACAAAACAAAAACAAATAATATAAGATAAATTATAATCATTACAGCATCTTACTTAGGTATTTATCTAAATGATTCTTAAAGCTTCGAACTGAACTACATTGCACTACCTGTGCAGGAAGTTTATTCCATTCATTAACTACACGGTTGGCAAAGTTGTTTCTACCTACTTCTAGAAGTATTTCAAGTGAGAGAGAAGTTCAAAGTGTACTACTTCAGTTCAGCAACAGGAAGTCTGCTCCCTTCGCCCTGTGCTCTGTGCTGCGTCGCCTACGTCTCAGTTTGCTGCGCTTTAAGATAATGACAATTCCCCTAAATCCTTCTGACCCTTGAATCCGCTCTGTGTGTGCGATGTAATAACGATTCCCTTAAATCCTGCCGCCCTTTTAACCCGTTCTGTGTGTGATGTAATGACGATTACCCTAAATCCTGCTGCCCCTTTAACCCGTTCTGTGGGCGTGATGGAATGACCATTACCCTAAATCCTGCTCCCACTTTTACCCATTTTGTATGCGTGATGTAATAACGATTCCCTTAAATCATGCCACCCCTTTAACCCGTTCACATTGTATATGATGTAATGACAATTCCCTTAAACCCTGCCGACCCTTTAACCCGTTCTGTGTGCGTGTTGATGTAATGACGATTCCCCTAAATTCTGTCACATTCATAAACTCACAATTTTAAAGGACCACATAGTATATTAAGTAAAAACTAATAATGATTAAATTAGTCAATATATATATATATATATATATATATATATATATATATATATATAAGAAAATAAAAGTTAATATTATGTTAATTAATATTTCAATGTAGAAACTTCACATGAAACGCGTTTATTTGATAAACAGAGTAACTCAATTTAGAGGAAAAAACAATAGATTTTGATTGACCGAGAACCACTGATTAGGCCTAAGCGCAAACTGAGACGCAGGTGGCACAGGTGACGCAGCACAGAGCAAAGGCAGACTTCCTGTTACTCAACTGAAACAGATTGAACTTCTCTCTCACTTGTTCGGCCCGCGGGCCGTACTTTGCCCACCACTGCTTTGACCCGTTGTGTGTGTGTTCCGCCCACGGCAGCACTCTAGGTTCGAAAAGTGCCCCAACGTGCAACGGTACCTGAAGAATCGAACCAAGATCTGTATCCCGACGATGTGCAACTGTGCCCCGACCTTAGAGATGGTCTGTGTCCGCAAGATGCAGGAGCTGTACGAAGAGGAGTGCATAGCCGAAGGAGGCGAGATCGTCGAAGGTGAGGTCTTCTGAGGGCTCGCTCTCTAGTTTTCCCGCAGTGTCTGTGCGCTCCAAGGAGTCCGCCTAAGCCCCCGGGAGTCACACATTCGCGATTCTGGTCAAATGTTGTGAATTTGAAAATCTGCAAGACGACTTCGCTGACAGTATTCTAGACTTCCGTAATAAGAACATCTGAACAATGTGTCTCTAATATTCGTATTTTAGATCTAACTTCTCTTAGTTCGTCCTTCAGCTTCTCAATCTAATATGACGCAAAGGTGATTTGACATTTGGAAATTCGAAAAATAATAAATTGTAAACTAAGTCGTTTCTACTCAAACCAACACACTTGAGTCACGTAGGTGTGATCGGGGCTTTAGGTTGATTTGGCAGAATGGCTAGTGATAAATCATGACGTATGCCACACTATGAACCGACTCCTTGAAGCGTACAAACTATGTTATCCACACACACAGAGACACACACTAATTTTGACCGACTAAATCAGTGCTGCGGGATACATACCGTACGTATAGTACATACATACATACAATGTATCCTATCGGTACCATGCAAGTCTAGATCGCCAGAACGTCAAAGGCTGTCCAGTCAAATAAGTATCTCTATTAGATCACACCGCACTCTTTGTCTCTCCAGAAAGTGTAAGTTAAGGTGCCTAAGTCAGTTTTCGTATGATAATTTTTTAAACCCTTACGTCATTTTGGTCGTTCTCCTCTCTAATGAATCTAGTAGATGAATATCCATTCTATGGGACGGAGACCAAACTGTACCGCTTAGTCAAGGACGGGTCGAACTATCACCAGATAGAGTTAGTTTCTTCATAGTCTACCCAGGAAATATGACCACTTTTTCTTTCAAACTCCCAGTAATCCTTCATTAAATGTATTCATTCCCTCCTATTGCTCCTATTTAATGTAAATAAGGATTAAAATAAACTTTAATAAGTTGTATATATAATTAATCATGTTTATATTTTCTATTAGTATTTCAAGTGATACGAGTATTCTTATTTCGAATACTCAAGAAGTAAAATTAATTTAATAGATTAGAGACCTACAGCAACAGCTAATAGTGTTTTGGCAGTTCCCGAGGATTTTTTATTTTTCCACCCTTTACGGGGCTGGCTGGCTGCTACCCGCTCGGACCCCAACCTTGTCGATGGTCCGGAACTGTTCATAATACATCATGAACGCAGGAGAGACGGTGTCCCCCTACAGTATGATGCCACTCTTGCAGTGACGATACTCGGAGGAGGAAGCTGATGTATCACACATCACACAGTGATGCCCAAGTCACCTCAGGTCCTGAGGCTAACCTAACTGTCGGGGGAGGGGGGCATCACTCGCCTTTCCTAACCTCTGTGCTGTGACGAGGGTATTGAATGAAGAGAGGCCGAATTCTTGGCTCGGTTACCAGACGTGTGCTCTTACCACTGAGCCACGGCGTACCCCCTCTGACGACTCTCTTCCATACATTTTATTTTACTGCACCATGTGGGATCAATAAACTTCATGATTACCTTTGCATTTATCATCACCATTATTATTATTATTACTATTTTCAGAAAGCGACCCTGTCAATCAACTGCAGGGCGCGAGTACTGCATTTTGCTGCATGATATGGGATCGAGAAACATAATGATCACCTTTGCACTTTTTTTTTCAGAGTGCGACCCTGTCAACTGCTTGTGCAGGTACACGAACACCGCCTCCTCAGTACAGACTTCGATCGATCTCAGTTCGAGTTTTCAGGGATCGAGCTCCTCAGGCGGGAGTTTCCTGAGGACGACCTCAGAACCACCGACTCACAACGTCGAGAATGTTGTCTGTGACGAGTGCGAGAACGACTAGCGTCATTCTTGGAGTGGGAGGTTGGGATGAAGGTCATCCTTCAGAGGGTTCTGGGTGGAGGGAAGATCCCCATTTCAACAACAACAACAACAACAAATGTCTTTGAATCCTGGTAATCACAATTTCACTGATCCCCGCTGACCGACGAGCGGGTGAGAGCGTCGCCCCCTGCGGCGGAGGTCGAGATGACAGCGGTTCGAACTCTGCCTGCAGGGACATGGGTTTCTTCTTCAGTTCCACGCAACAAAGTCCTCTGTGAAGGGTAACATCCCAGTCTCCTAGTAATAGGGGGAGTAGGCGACGTTGAAGCGAATCATCATTTCTTTTACGGAGAGGGATGTCAACAAATGAATGGAATCACCTGGACATAGCCAGTATACAATAAATAAAGTACTTGTAGGAACTTTTGATCCATTATTGTCTAACCTACTCCAACCAGCGCTTCTATCCGAAGAGTCGTTGAGGTGTTCAAGATTTTTTTTTTTCTCCAGTCACAAAAGAATGACATGTGACTCTGGTCCGTAGGGGGGACGCCACTAAAGCCCCTAAAAGACTGGCAGCATAAAACTTGTGGCTGTATTAGAATACATTCTGTATACAGAATGAATATACGATAAAACACTACGTTCCGTTTATATGCAAAACACACACACACGCACACACACACACACACACACGCACACACACACACACACACACGCACTTAAAGCTTACGTTGAGATAAGAATCCTCTCTGGAAAGAGAGAGACAGAGCTGTAGAAATAAATCAATATATTAGGAGATAAATAGACAAATAAATAAATAAACAAATAAAAATAATAAAATATGAATAAATAAATAGATGAATAAGAATAGATAAATCGATAAATGAAGGCATCTGAAGAAATAAATAAATAGATAAGCAGATAAATGAATAGATATATAACTGAAAAATAAATGAAGACATGTATAAATGAAAAGGTAAACGAATAAAAAACTAAATAAAATACATAAGAAAATGAATGAATTAATCAAATACAATAAAATAAAACAAATCTAATTTATTAAAAAAATTATGGTGCCCCTAACTCGGACCATGGCAAAAAACGGACACCCCCGGGCCGGCCCGGTGTAAGGGTTTATCAGCGTTTCTCGGGTGTAAAGATTGACCCCCTCTACTACGTGGGGTCATATTACATTGCAATATGGGTGACAAAAGAATCTTTACGAAATATTAATGAGAAAATATTTACGAAATATTGCCAGGAGAATCTTTACCAAATGTTAACAAGAGAATCTTTACGAGGAAGCGGAAACACGAGAAGAGCTTTGAGTTTTTATTACCGACGTATATGTATATGTATATGAATATATATATATATATATATATATATATATATATATATATATATATATATATTCTGTTGAACGTTAGGGAGCTTTGACATACGGAGGGAGTCTAGCTCACCATCGCTCTTATTTTTATGAACAACCTTGCACCGATTCATCGAAGGACAAGCGAACTTCAGTTGGAAGAAAATTTTCCAGAAATCCCCTGAAATTACCTATAGTTCCCTAGAAATATATAAAATGTCCTAGATTTTTTTAGAACTCTCAAATTTCCTAAAAACCTCTAAGATTTCCTAGAACTTTCTAAAAAAAATCTAAAGTTCTCTAAAATGTTCTGGAATATTTAGATTTTCCTAAAATTTCCTAAATTTTCCACGACAATTAGTAGTATTTTCGGTGGCAATGTATGCCCCCTCCAAAACTTTCCTTCTCTTTTTTCCCAGTTTCCTATGTAATATGTGGGCTTCTTTCTAATTCGGCAGAGGATCTTCCTCATCGATGTACATATGATGTTCCGTGGTATCTCGCATCCCTCTTATATTCTCTAAGTCTTTTGTCCAGGTTGTGTCCTGTCTCACCGATGTAAGCCTTCTCACAACCTGGGCAAAAGCCCCCAGGCGTAGCCTGGCCGGCGAAGCCGGTGGGCTTTATACATAAAAAATATTTTTCTCTAAACCTTCCAACCTCCAAATATTTTTCTCTAAACCTTCCAACCTCCTACTCCGGAAATGAGTCATCACCGGAAATACTAACTGCGGGGGACACATCTGATTCAGACTCAGAGAATCTTTACGAAATATTACCAAGAGAATCTTTACGAAATAACGCTAAGAGAATCTTTACGAAATATTGCCAAGAAAATATATATACATAAAAACGGAATTACGGAATTCTGACAAAAGAATCTTTACGAAATATTAATGAGAAAATATTTACGAAATATTGCCAAGAGAATCTTTACCAAATGTTAACAAGAGAATCTTTACGAAATATTACCAAGAGAATCTTTACGAAATATTACCAAGAGAATCTTTACGAAATATTGCTAAGAGAATCTTTACGAAATATTGCCAAGAGAATCTCCACTCCACTAACATAAAAAAAATGTTTGTTAATACGTTAATAATATTACCATGGAAAAAGAAAGTGGTGCTAACAAGAAAAAGAGAATCTTTATGGAATTCTGACAAAAGAATCTTTACGAAATATTAATGAGAAAATATTTACGAAACATTGCCAAGAGAATATTTACCAAAATTTAACAAGAGAATCTTTACGAAATATTACCAAGAGAATCTTTACGAAATATTGCTAAGAGAATCTTTACGAAATATTGCCAAGCGAAGCGAAGCGAGCTACGCCGTAGGCCAAGCACACCTGGCGAAGCCAGGTCCGGGTGCTTGTTAAAATAAAAAATATATTGAACTAAATATCCCGCTACTATAGAAGGCCCGTGTGTGTGTGTGTGTGTGTGTGTGTGTGTGTGTGTGTGTGTGTGTGTGTGTGTGTGTGTGTGTGTGTGCACGCGTGTGTGTGTCCACGGAACCCACACGTCTGAGGAGACGGGGAGTGGGGGGTCGCCGATGAAGTGAAGTGGCCTTGCTGCTGTGGACGTGCTGTGTCTTGCTGCATTGCTTCTGACTCTTCTGGGCAGTGGGCGGGAGACAGGGATGACCCTTCATCCACGAGTAGCTAAGAGGAGAGAGGGGAAAGGGCGGTGGATGGGGAGTGCAATGGGTGGATGGGAGTGGATGCGTGTCTCTGACTTGGCTACCTCCCCTATAAGGGGGAAAAAGCTCTTGAAGTATAGACAGACAGACAGGTCGTATTTATCTTTCATCTAGTTTATTTTCTGGAATAGATGAAAAAAAAATATTTTTGTGTCATGAAAAACTGTGTTTGTGGTTCCAAAAGTTTTGCTCGTGACTGCGCCTAAGAGCGAGCTAATGGTTCTAATGAAGCTGAAATTCGACCCAACGGTTCTGAAGCACGGCTCATTGGATCCAAATTAAGTGGACACACATCACTGAAAGGCTGTACTTCAGATGCTCAAAATACACATATAAACACACACACACACACACACACACACACATATATATATATATATTATATATATATATACATATATATATATATATACTTTCACACACACACACACGCACAAATACACACACATACACACACACACACACACATGTATATATATACTCACGCACAAATACGCACAAATACACACACATACACACACACACACGCACAAATACACACACACACACACACACATATCCGAGTTCGATTCCCTCCCAGGGCTGAAAAAATATAAAATAGGCATCGCTACCCTGCGAGCCAGCGCTCTAACTCTGGTGGGCAAGGATCTTTTTTTTTTTCTTTTCTTTTTTTTTCTTTGTATGTGTGTGTGTGTGTGTGTGTGTGTGTGTGTGTGTGTGTGTGTGTGTGTGTGTGTGTGTGTGTGTGTGTGTGTGTGTGTGTGTGTGTATTTACCTAGTTGTATTTCACGGGAAGGAGAGCTACGCTCGTGGGGTCCCGTCTCCATATCTCATTTTATCTAAACTATTTTTAAATTCATGTATTGTTCTTGTACACACTATTTTTTCATCCAACTTGTTCCAACTGTCTATTACTCTGTGAGGAAAGCTATTCTTTTTCAGATCTCTTCTATAGCTGTCCTTCTTGATTTTCCTTCCGTGTCCTCTTGTGTTTCCATCATCCCATTTTATCAGATTCTCTCTATCAATAACTTCTATGCCTTTCATGATTCTGTAAATAGCTATCAAATCTCCTCTCTCTCTTCTTTGTTCTAATGTCTGTAGTTCAAGTTTTGCTAGTCTCTCTTCATATGATAGTTTTGAGAGTGTTGGTGCCAATTTTGTAATTGCTCTTTGTATTCTTTCAAGTTTTTTTATACATTTTTTTGTACTTGGTGACCATACTGTTGCTGCATATTCCAATTTTGGTCTTATCAGAGTGGTTAGAATTTTCTTCACCATTTCTTCATCCAGGTATGCAAATGCCACTTTGGTTGTTCTTATCAAATTATAAGTTTCTCCAAAAATCTTATTTATATGTTTCTCAGGTGACATATTATTCATAACAATGACTCCCAGGTCCTTCTCATTCTCTACTTTTTTTATTCCTTCTTCTCCCAATTTATATAATCCTATTATTCTGTTTTTGCTTTTTCGAAATTCCATTATACTACACTTTTTAGTGTTGAACTCCATCTCCCACTTCCTACTCCATTCCTGTACTTTGTTCAGATCATTCTGTAGTGACTCACAATCTTCATCCGTTTTCACTTTTTTCAACAGTTTTGCATCATCTGCAAAGAAGCTCATATAACTTTTAATTCCTTCATCCATATCATTAATATATATAGCAAACATTATTGGGGCCAGAACTGTTCCTTGTGGGACACCGCTTATTACTTCATCCCATTCTGAGTGTTTATCTCTTATCACCACTCTCATTTTTCTTTCTTGCAAAAAGTTTTCCATCCATTTAAGCAGTTTGCCCTGTATTCCTCCTTCAGTTTCTAATTTCTTAAGCAACTTTTTGTGTGGTACTTTTTGTGTGTATGTGTGTGTGTGTGTGTGTATGTGCGTGTATGTGTGTGTGTGTCGTAAGTTCGATTCCCGGGACCCTCTGCGGGCTATGCAACGTGGTTTTCCGACAGCCCTGGTCAGGCGGGGAGGCAATCCAACATCGCCTCAAGTGACTGACAGGGCTCTGCCCTACCAAAGGTTTCTTACTTGCCAGCCACTTCGTGGGAAGTAAGAAGGCGAGTTTTATGACAGTGTCCTATCAAGGAACAGATAGGTCCCGTATTTGACCATGAAGGAGTTGGTGAGATAATAGGAGTCCTCTTAATGCAACACTCGCCAACCGCCACTTGTGCGGACGTTTGAGCTCAGGACATGAATCCACTTCGGGAATGGGTGGTGTTTCATGTCCTCCTGGGCTGGGAGGGGGGGGGGCAATTCCCGAAGTGGGTTGATGTCCTCCTAGGCCCAAACGTCCACGCAAGTGGCGGTTGGCGAGTGTCGGACTAAGGGACTTGGGAGGAGGTGTAATTGTGACTCATTTCGGTCGCAATTGGCGCTCATTCGTGCATGAAGTCGTCGGAACGATCTGTATTTAATGAAGCACGTGATGCCCAGTCTCCCCTCCACCCCATCCCCCCACTCCCCAACGAATAAATGGATAAATGAATGAATTTTTAAAATATCTGAATAATTGAAATAGATTAATAGTAATGATCTGAGATTAATGAAGCACTGTAAACAAAGAGGGTTTAAAAGGAAAACAATACCCGACTGAGATCCCATAGGAAAAGCTAATACCTCAATGAATGTACATATCCAGCTGCGGGAGCCTTCCTGAAAATGTCAGAGAGTGTCTTAACAATAAGAGGTACGAGAGAGAACAAATGGTGAAAGATCAAAGTGAAATACAATATGAAACGTGCGTACCATTTACAACTGAAGAACTGTTAAATGCCACAAAGAAGGGTAAAACACCAGGTGAGGATGGACCTATGATATTATAAATTACCTACTATATATAGATAACAGCCCAATTCTAAATCTGATTAATTTGTCGTACAAAAATGGTAGGTTGCCACGACGATGAAAAATTGTCATTATAATACCAGTACCAAAAGGTGATAATAATTAATTGACGTCATGTCTGCAAATTAATGGAAAGAGCCGTGCTTAATAGATTGATGCACATGCCTTAGGATCTTATGTCTAAGAATCTGTATATTTTTTTTATTTTTTCTTCTCTTTTCTCTTTTTGAAAGGGAGATCTACTGCCGATTGTATAATAGAATGTTTAACTAATGCTGAGTTAATGTGTAAGATATTCATTAATCTAAAAGGAGCATTTGACAGAGCAAACGCGGAGGTAACACTAAAAGAATTAGCAGGCAAATGAGTAAAAGGTATAGTGCTAACATGGATAACGGATTATATATCTGACTAGAAGAAGAGCGAAACTCTGGATCCAGGGATCTGGAAAGAGAGAGAGAGTTGGAGCTCGGTACAACACAGGGAGACGTTCCAAGACCACGCTATTCAACATATTGATGGACAGAATACCAAGACACAATTTTTATAGAAGGTACTCGAGTCATTTTATATATATGACATCTTTATCCAGTATAAAAGAGAGGCGATAATGAGTAATGCTATTACAGAAATGTAAAGCCCGTGCTTACACGTGGGACTAGTCATAAACGAGAGTAAAATATCAAACAAGAGCATTCAATGGCATTGGTTTTCATTTAAATGAGACAAGATCGGACAAGGTTACAACATACAAATATTTAGGCATGAACATAGGACTTAACAAAATCAAGTACCAGATAAAACATATCAAGAAGAATATCTGTATGGTGAGACCTAAACCAATAAAAGCATTAGAGAATAAGAGAAATGCGGTGGATATGCTGGTACTCAAGACTGGATGTACATAAGCACAATTAATTCAGTAATAGATTACCCTGCACCGATCTGAACAACATGTGTGGACAATGTGGGAAAGAAGCTAAAAGCAGTCGTTGCTATTTATGTGCGGACAATGAATTAAAGGCATAAGTAATACTGCTGCAGAATGAAGCAATGAGAACAACACATGGCTGCCCAAGAGCGATCAGAAGAGAAATTAAGAGGAGGGGGATCTATTGTCCACAGAGTAAAAGAATTGTCGTGGCGCCAAGTGCGAAGACACTATGGTGCCCAGCTAAACAAAGAGGCCTTAGCTGAACGAGCCACACACAAGGATGTAGTTGAGGCTAAACATGACATCAACATAAGAGAAAATAGAACACAAATGAGAAATATTAGAAGACAATGGGACATTGAAAAAGCTCGTGATATAATAAACAACGGCGGCATGACACATTATGTAACTGTACTGAAAAATACAAATGTAATGTGTGGGGAAGCTACTGTTAATTGAGACCCCCCCCCCCTGGCCTTGTGGAGGATACAAACATTGTTGGGAACACAGTCATGGACGGGATGGTATCGCCTGTCGTAGGGCAAAATCTCCTGCGCCACAGCATCATGTAATTGAATGTACACAGTTGGCAGAATACGGAAATAGGAACATTCACAGTTACACGAAGCAAATAGGTTACATGGTAAACAATGGGGTTGTAAAGAAAAAACGTAATTATATATATATATATATATATATATATATATATATATATATAAATATATATATATATGTGTGTGTGTGTGTGTGTGTGTGTGTGTGTGTGTGTGTGTGTGTGTGTGTGTGTGTGTGTGTGTGTGTGTGTGTGTGTGTGTGTGTGTAATAAAACCACTTGGAAAATAAAATGAAAGGTGGCCGAACGTTTTCGTCTATTCAAGACATTTTCAAATGTATAAAATAGTTAACTTTATAACATACAAAAATTTTGACAGTAGCTGGCTCAAATGTCCGGCAGTGCTGAGAGAGTGAGATCATGATAGACTTGTCCTAATTCCCCCCTAGTGTGCTTCTTTTGTATATATGTTGTCACTGTTACCATACTCAGTACCTTTGAAAATGTCTTAAATAGACGAAAACGTTCAGTCACCTTTCATTTTATTTTCCAAGTGGTTTTATTACACATTTTGTGAATCGTGTGTTTTTGTGATTCATTCACATATATATATATATATATATATATATACGTATGTATATATATATATATATACATGTAGATATATATATATATATATATATATATGTTGTAACATGAAACTGCAAAAGGCCACCGATGTATTTCATATGTGAATAAATTTGTAAGCCCTAGAAGCAGCCATGAATTAAAAAAAAAATGCAACGCGACGATGTGATGATTCGGCACTTGTTACCTCCCCCCCCCCTCCACGGCCCCCCAGCCTATGAGGTCTTCACATGATGTTGAGGTAGTTGGCTCTGGTCTGCCACAGGACCTGCACCGCACCTCCAGCTGACGTGACAACGACTTCGAAGTCTCAAAGTCTTCAAGAAATTCCAGGACCGCTTCTCGAAATTCAAGGACCTTAAAAATGGAAACGTGGGGAATAATATATATTTTTATCTTTCTATATTGTCAAAGTGTATGTATGTATGTATGTATGTATGTATGTATGTATGTATGTATGTATGTATGTATGTATGTATGCATGTATGTATGTATGTATGCATGTATGTATGCATATATGTATGTATGCATGCATAAATGTATGTATGTATGCATGCATTTATATATCCATGTGTGTATGCATGTTTGTATGCATACACGTATCTATGTATGTACGCATATAAGTATATATCCATATATGTATCTATGTACAGGGCCCCGGCAAGGGGAGGGGCAATGCCACGTTTGGGGGGGGGGGCACTTTTGGTGAAAAGAAGGTAAAGCACATTCCCCCCTAATGTACTTTTAATGACTGATTTATCCATCATGAGTTGTGTGCATGAATGATGTGTGTATAAACGTTGTTTTGTGGATGAATGTGTACATTGAATCGTGCTAGTAGTGACCATCAGATGTGGAAGGTGGTGGTTGTGGTGGTGTGTGTGAGGGGAGGGGGGGGGCGGCACTTTTCGACTCGCCCCGGGGCGGCACTTACCCATGTCGGGGCCCTGTCTATGTATGTATGCATGTATGTATTCATGTACGTATATATGTATGCATATATATATGTATGCATGTATGTACCCATGTATGAATCCATGTATATAATATATATATATATAAAATAAATATATATATATGTTATGTATTATATATATGTATATATACATTTATGTATATATATATTTTTTTTTTCTCAACCACATATCACTTTTAATTCCATACCATCGCAAACGAGACTGAGAATCGCTCGAAGGAGGCATCCGTTGGAAATTGAAACGTAGACGAGCCGAGGATTCGAACCCAGCTAACCCGTAACAAAGTTACATTGACGTAAACCAATACGCTATCAAGAGAGATATAAGTTGAGTACGACTTTCTTATATTTGTATGCTCGAATTACATACACATACACAAAATATCGCGTTCAGCCCATCTCCGCTATGATAGAGCATCGGGCGTATGTGCGCGTGGGAAATTTTATACATACATACTGAATGGTTTCCAGTGATCAATTGATATCTTTTTCAACCACATGTCACTTTTAATTCCATACCATCGCAAACGAGACTGAGAATCGTTCGAAGGAGGCATCCGTGTATGTGTATGTAATTTGAGCATACAAATATAAGAAAGTCGTACTCAACTTATATCTCTCTTGATAGCGTATTGATTTACGTCAATGTAACTTTGTTACGGGTGAGCTGGGTTCGAATCCTCGGCTCGTCCACGTTTCAATTTCCAACGGATGCCTCCTTCGAGCGTTTCTCAGTCTCGTTTGTGATGGTATGGAATTAAAAGTGATATGTGGTTGAAAAAGATTTTAATTGATCACTGGGAACCAGTGTGTATGTATATATATATATATATATATATATATATATATATATATATATATATATATGTATATAGTGTATATATATATATGTATGCCTGTGTCTATGTAAGCACAGTAAAGTCTTGTTTATCCGGCACGCGTGGAGGAAGTGTGCCGGAAAAGTGATCGTTCCACTGTTTTGAGACTAAAGGCCCAGGCACGCTCTCGATCGAGCATTGCTCGACGGGCACTCGCTCTGTACAACACACAGCCTTTGCCCGATAGACAGCCAACGCCCTAATTACAGACCAAAACAGACCAGAACCGACCAAAACATGCAGTCTGAAGCGTGATTTGATCAATGTTTACATTATTTGAACATTTGTCTTTCAAAGCTGTAAGTTTCATATCATTTGATTGACGGGAAGTTATGATTTTAGCCTCAATAATAAACTGACCACGGCTACCATGCGGCTCAAATATGCAGCTTGGAAGCGTTATTTGATGGATGCGCCGGGTGTCCGCCTCTCATGATGAGGTTCACCAGCCCACCTTTCACTCAAAAGTGATCAAGAGAAAGCTGCTGCTGCTGCTGGGGCGGCCAGTCACACACATGCACATTCATCATGTGTAGTCAATAATTCTTACACAAAAATGGCTCCATTTCCTTTTATTTTACTTATTCAATGGATGCTCGCTGGCCGAACGGGTTAAAGCGTCGCTACTTATGACAGAGGTCGGGGTGACGGTGGTTCAAACCCCGGCGCAAACGAGTTGGACCAAGGGCATGATTTGTTCAAATCCCTGCTACAAAACCCTCTGTAAGGAACACCGAACTAGCCTTCTGAAACAAATGTATTCGTGAGGATATTAAATGTAACATGTGTCATTCTTGCATAAAGAATTGTGTCTCGCTACGCAGACATCGGCTCTGGACGACTATACCTCGCAACATTTCAATAAACAGTCCAGAGAGAATTGGAATTGGAATAATTCCTTTCTCTCACTGACGTGTACCTTCGCCATTGTGTAGTAACAACACCACAGCGGGGAGATGGTGACGTCAACTCGAATCATAGAAGTTATTTATTTATTAGTTTATCTAACTATACTTTGTTTTTATTATTCGTTTATTACCGCATTCTATATTTGATATCTTAATTTATTTATCTCTTGTTTATAGGTCAAAGACTCTGCAAGCCTTTCTTCTCATCGCTCATCTTATTTCATCCGGCTTCGCCGATGATGGTAAGATTTTTTATCATTTTCTAATTACTATTAATATTATCAATATTGTTATCATTATTGATATTATCAATATCATCATGAGTAATGTTATTATCATCATCAATATTTTTTTATTATTATTAAATTATCAAATCTGGATGTCGTGAAGTTTCGATCCCGGGTTTCTATGAGCATGAGTGCCACCTGCCACCATCTTGCCACGCAGAGTCTATAAAAAGGGCGGACAACAATTTTAAGTGTGGGTGCCAAATCAGCCAAATTTTTAATACCCCATTTTCTCGCGTCCCCCCAAAAAAGTAGAATTATGTGCTCACATAATACAAGTGTGGGCCCCTTCCCTTTATCTTCTGGGGTCCCAATCCGCCACCTAGCGCGGTATACGGTGACCAATGGCCATACAAATAAAGTTGGAGACTTACTATTACCATTATTATTATTGTTGTTAGTATCATTATTATCGTTATTATTGTTAGTATCATCATCATCATCATTATTATTACCACTATCATTATTATTATACTGCAACTGTCCCTCTGTTATGCTGCCCCCCCCCTCTTAATACTGTCCTGTACCACGTCTCTAAATATTCATATTCTTTCATTCTTTCGCCGAACTCTGTGGTAGAGAAGAATACTGTCACCGAGTGTTCCCACTTCAGTCGTAAAAGGCGACAAAAACGGGACGGAGATAGAACTAGGCATTCTATTCTCTGTAGCCCAAAAGGGAACATTCTTAAAAAATGTATAAGCGGGTCTGGGAGGAGTTTTCCAACCAGAACCCTAAGGTTTCGGTCTTTTATGTGTGTGGATGTGGTCAGATGAGAGTAAAAGGGAAGAGATAGGCAGTATGTTTATGAGAAGATGGACGTGTTGGAACTGAGTGAAACTAAGTTGAAGGGGAGGTGCAATTTTGAAAGTGTAGTTGGGTGTCAGGAGTGAAAAGAAAACGAGGGAGAGAAGGGGTGGCTATACTATTAAGTGAAGAGATAGGTAAACGTGTGGTGGAGTAGGAGATATCAAGGTTAATGTGTATGGAGGTGAAACTGGGGAGATGTGGGTTTTTGTAAGTGCATATGGGCCTGGTAGTGAGTAGAGTGTAGAGGAAAGGGATGCTTTTTGGATAAATTTAAGTGAGTACATATAGGGTTTAGAGAGAAATGTCAATGTAGTGGTATTAGAATATCTTAATGCTAGGGTAGGAAATGAACCAATGAACGGAGTGGTTGGGAGGTGTGGAGTTCCAGGAAAAATCGTAGTGGAGAGATGATGGTGGAGATATGTTTAGAGAGTCGATGATAGCAAATACAGTGTTTAGGAAGAAAGTCAGGCATAAGTACGCATGGGAGAGGGTGGTGGATGGAAGGGTGGTAGATAGAGCGTTAATGGACTATATAGTGGTAACCAGGAGAAGAGGAGGAAGAACTTTGGATGTACTTGTTCTAAGGGGAGAGGGGGAATATCAGATGAATTTTGGTGGAAGATAAGTTGAGTGGAAGATAGACGGAAAAAGAGGAAAAGAACAGAAGGTAGGGAGGTGCTTAGAGTAAAGTGCTTAAATGAGAAAGATAAAAGAAGTACAAGAAAAACCTGAGAGAGGAGTGGGATGGAGTGAAGGATAGAGTAGAACTAGGAGTGGAGGAGGAATGGGTATGATTCAAGAAGGGAGTCACAAGGTGTGCAAAAATGGTGTGTGGAACAAGGAGGACGGGAGGAAATAAATGGAAGGGTAGTGAGTAATGGGGTGATGAAGCAAAGAAGGTTGTACAAGAGAAGAAACGAGCATTACATATTAGTTACAAAATAGAACGAGAGAATCATATTAGAGGTACAAGAAAAAAGAAGTCAAGCATAAGATGAATAAGGCAAATTGTAGAGATGTGAAATGGGGTAAAAATGTGACAGAAAAAATAATGTAATAAAAAAAAATTGGAAGGAAATTAAGAGAGGAAGAGGAGGCGAATCAAGTAGAGAAGAAAAGGGATAGGGAGGGAAAGGTACTTGCAGTGGGAAACACTAAGAATATGAGTGGTGAATGAGGAAAATGGATGAGAAATAAGGAAAGATGAGGTTAAAGTAGTTATCAAAATGATGGGAGCAGGTAAGGCATCTGGGTTAGATAGGCGTCATGCGGAGGGTCTAAATGGGGAGGTACAGTGATGGTGGACTGGCTGGTGAGGTTGTTTAATGTTTGTCTATTAAAAAGATTTAACGTAAAGGTAGTTTTTAAAAATTATAGTACAGTAAAACATATGCTCATCAATAACAGTATTGAAGTTAAAAAAGGATGCATTTATAAAATTCCTTGCAAAATGTGTAATCAATTTCACATAGGTCAAACTGCCAAACCCTTAAACATTAGAATTGAACATAAAAGTGTTAGGGATGGCAATAATTCCAGAGGAATCTTCAAACATATTGAATTGAATAATCATCCAGTTGATTGGGGTAATGCCCATGCAATCTACTGTACTAACAACATGATAGTAAGAAACTTAATTGAGCGTAGTTTGATCCATACCACCATTGATCAAAATACCAACCCACACAAGGGCATAAACTTGACAATTTTATCTGTCAAGAAATAAGCAAAATAATAACAGGTAAACTGTAACCCTGCGACTGTGACCTAATGTCGCCCCACCCTCATTAGCGGACGCATTGACCCTTGCGACCTGACAGCCCGCCTTCCAGGGGGTAAATGTCCTCTACCCTTATGTAAACTGTCCTTGTTCCTTTTTCATGTGTATATAACCTATGTATTTCTATTAACTATGTACTTTTTGCACTGAAGATGTAATATACGAAAGCGCTCTGCTTCGTTAGTTTCTTTTTCCAAGTGGTCTACTTTGCACACACAGACACACACACACACACATATATATATATATATATATATATATATATATATATATATATATATATTTGTGTGTGTGTTTATTTGAGGACAGAGAGGAAACGGAAACATGAAAAGAGATTTGAGTTTTATTACCGAAGTTTTGACACTGGTCTTTTTTAAGGTAAACTACATCTAGAGGGTAGATAAACAGTTAAATATATTTCACGTGTGTTGTTTGCTCCTCCCTCTTTTTCGTCTCCTCCAATCGTTTATTACTGGTGATGCCGTTGAGAGACCATGTGATGAATCCTCCTCAGTTGTTATTGGAATTATTCTGACTAATTTCTGTAGCTTCTATAAATTTTCTCATTTTTTGCTGAGTTCTTGGTGTGGAACTTCTGTTTTCCCAATTCAATAGTTATCCTGTTTTGTCTATGTGTGTTACAGGTGAGTTGCTGTTTCTGTGTCACCTGACGTCGTTTTTGTATTGCGTCCGTTTTGTGATCCCTTGTCCACTCTCTCTCCATAGTTAGTGTGACTGATCACGCCCGGTGCAGGAGATTCTGTACACAATGGTATTTTAATTTTTAAAGTCTGTTGTTTTGTTTGTTATTATTTTTCCCATTCTTTGTCCTGTGTTTGTAATTATTTCAATGTTTTGTTCTATATATTTTCTTAGTTTTGTGATTGATATATAGTTTGGGATTATTGATATATTGTTCTTATTTTCTTCTCTTTCTTTATTTGTTGCTATTTCCATTATTTCTTGTGCTTTCGTTTTTTGACTGTATAATAAATCTCTCAGGATATTTTAATTTTTTAAATATTGAAATTATGTGTTTTATTTCGCCTTCTATATATTATGTGCTACATATTTTGTATGCGCGTAGGAATAATCCAATGATTATACTAGATTTAATGCGTTCATTGTGACCTGATAGATAGTGAATATAATCTTCTTTGTTGGTTTTTCTGTGTACTTTACATTTTGGGCCGGAATCTGTTGTAATGTAATTGTTGTGTCTAAAAATGATAAGCACCCTTCTTGTTCTTCTAATGTGAATTTGATCTTTTCGTGTACTTTTAGTAATCGGACTTTGTTTTGGATGGTTTTGGCTGTTACGATTAATATGCCGTCTACATACCTTAGCCATGTGGTGTGTCTGCCTATCATTCTTTGTTTGTCTATTCCTAATGTCTCCAAGAAATTATTTGCAGCTATTGCACTAAACGGTGACCCCATATGGAGGCCATAGTGTTGTCTATATTCTTCTTGGTTGAATGCAAAGAGGTCGAAGTTAATACATAGAGAAATTACTTGTAAATAATCTGGTTTTGGAATGGGTAATTCATTGTCATCTAACTTTTCTGTTGCTCATTTTTATAGCTTGTAGTACTCCATCTATTGGAGTATTTGTAAAGAGCTATATTTATAGTTTCTTGTCTTTAAATTGTATATCTTTTAATCCATTTATCATATCTCTTGAATTCTTTAGATGGGTTCTGTTGATTGATCTTTACATTTGTGAAAGTGGTTTGGCTAATCTATTTGGTGCGCTACCGATTCTTGATGTTATGGGTCTGTGGGATGCCTAGTTTATACACTTTAGGGATTCCACGTATCTGAGGTGGGCGGGGAGCTTCCTCTAGTAAATGTAGCAACCTCTTTCCTCTTTCAGTTTTCTTCAGTATTTTCCTTTCATATTAAATATATCTTTTTTTTTTGTTGAGCGTACCCTATGTGATTCTTTTCGTATGTTGTGGTGTCTTCTAAAAGAGTACTCATTTTGTTTATGTAATCTGCCTGAGTTGCAAATATTCTCATGGTCATTTTTAAGTTCTTCTAAAGAAAAAGAAAAAGAAAATAATAAGAACATATTAGTAACCCCAAACTCTACAGCAGTCACAAAACTAAGAAAACATATAGAACAAAACATTAGAATAATCACAAAGACAGGACAAAGGATAGGAAAAATAATAACAAAACAACAGACGTTAGAAATTGAAATACCATTGTGTACAAAATCCCCTGTACCGGACGTGATCAGCCATGCTATTGAGAGAATGGACAAGGGATCACAAAAAGGACAAAACAACACAAAAAGACGTCAGGTCACACAGAACCAGCTACTCACTTTCACACACATAGACAAAACAGGACAACTACCAAACTAGAAAAAAACATACAAATACTACACCAAGGACTCAACAAGAAAATGAAACAAATTATAGAGGCTGCAGAAATTAGTAAAAATTATTCTAATAACAACCGAGGAGGATTCATCACACGGTCCTTCCCAGCGGCATCACTAACAATCAACTATTGGAAATGAAAAAGAGGGAGGAGCAAACAACACACGTACAATATATTCAACTGTGTATCTATCTTCTAGATGTAGTTTACCTTCAAAAAGGCCAGAGTGTCGAAACTTCAGAAATAAAACTCAGAGCTCTTCTCGTGTTTCCGTTTCTTCTCTGTCCTCAAATTTGTCATGATGAATAATAATCATATATATATATATATATATATATATATATATATATACATATACATAGATTCTCATCGCCACTATAGTCTGTGCATTCCAAGAAGTCCGTTCAGGGTGTGACATACGTCGTAATTTACTACGTCGTGGCCATCCTGCCGAATTAACCTCAGTACATGCTTCTCTCTTATTTCCCATCTATGTGTTATCTAATTTTTTCCTTCATATATTCTGTAAAGAGCATAGGAAGCTGTATAGCTGTATCATCACTTTTTAGGATTATAACAACGACTATTACCTATCGGCCCACCTGTCCCACCCGTGACACCTCAGCGTGGCAACATGGAGGTGGGGGAAATGCTGTCGCCACGCGTCATAGAATTTTTTCATATCGTTCTTATCACCATAAAAAGGGATACTCATTGTACAGAATGAAAAAATAAAATAACAAATAAATGGGAAATAAGAAAGAGACATGTACTAAGGTTGATTTGACAGAATGGCTAGAAGTATATTACGACGTATGGCGTCACACCCTGAACAGGCTCCTTGGAGGGCACAGACTATAGTTGCAGTGAAGTCTTTCAAATACTCAAATCCGGCAGTCGCGAATCTCTGCGACTTCTGGGTTTGGTTAATTGAATTACACTGTTGCAACTATTGATTTGTTTCATAAATATTTATCTCATTAAATCATGAAATGTTGCTTAACTCGAAACCAGTAAGAGAGGCGGGGATTTCCCTCTGTTTCTCGACGCCTCAATTGATCTTTAATGCTCTATGAAACCCTCAGTTTTACTCAAAATAATGACAATTGCAGGATGCAAGTTCAACATGAAGACCTACGCGGCAGGCGAGACGCTGATGATCTTCCCGGAGGCGTGTATGTATCTGGAGTGCATATACTTCGAACCTGGGGTAAGTCACGGTAACACCAGGTCTCGCCTATTTCCTTCTTAAATCTAAATTCCTCCAATTCAAACCCATTACTGCGAGTCCTGCCCTGCTGTCTTGATATGATGACTATTCCTGCATCATCCTTGTTGTAGCCCTTGCTCCATTTCAACACTTCTATTAAATCACCCAACACTCTTCGTCTTTCCAGAGAGTTTTCGTCTTTCCAGAGAGTTTAAGTTTCTAATGATTCCGATCCGAGTCCCGATACTTTATATGAACAGAATACGTTTATCAATCATTTATCGGAATCGGAAATTTAGAACAATATCGGAACTCGTATCGGAGTCGTTAAAATTTTTGGTATCATCCCATCACTAGTCGCTACCCTGATGTAGCGTAGCACATATGTTACCCCACACATATCGAGTTTGATCCCAAAAGAACAGTTATACATTAAAGCCTAAAAGGTTTTCTTTTATTCCTCCCCATGCATTAAAAGCCTAAAAAGATGTTCCTTTACTCCCTTTTCTCTGATAGGATATTGAGGGGCAGCCTGGAGTACCAGATGAAGGCTATTACATCAAAGTAACTATTCTTGACCGCAACGATTGCGATGAGTGTAAGTTTTGAATCACGATCAAATATTGTATTCTTAAATAAGGAATAGATCTATTCACATAAACGTGATTTTCCATGAAAGTACAGTACTGTACAAATTCAATAATATCAAAAACTCCTTCAAGGTCTAAGTACAAAGTCGACAATAGTTTGTAAGCTTGATGATGATGTAGCAGCTGTGCATGCGGACGACAGACGATAAGTTTAGCTCTACACAAAGTCAATATCTTGTAAAGCTGATGATCATGTAACAGCGGTGTATGCAGACCGATGATATAACACACGCGGACACACGTACTCTCACATTTCTTAATTCGTTTTATTCTCAATTTTTCGTCTGATCCTCAATTTAGGTTGTATACACGATGGAAAATTATACGGCCCAGGCCAATGGGTCCACAAGAGCCACGACGACTGCATTCGGTCCACTTGCATTAATGGTAACTGGGTGGACAAGGACGAGACAGATACATGTAAGTGATCTCCTCCAAAGCTAAGGCATTCCATATTTTTCCCACTATTTTCTTTCTAAAGGATTCTTGTTTCATCATCACACATGTGCTAGCTGGAATGACTTCGCATTAAACCAAAGACCGTACTGTGAGATAGGCGCCAGTGACCAACATAATTCGCGAACGTCAACTCTGGTTATATGGGCATCATGTGGCCTCACGTTTCTCTGATATTGATCGTACTCACAGGGTTGTCTCCATAAGAGACAGGAACCCTCAATGGAGGAGACAATGGGGATGGCGCCCACAGAATTTACGGCTAAGGCAAGTCGATCGAACTTGTCGAGAGTTGTTTGAAATAGAAAGGAAGGGTGGCTGAATGGGAGCTAGCTTTATAACATATATGCCAGGATATCTTCAGTAGGGATCCTGCTCTCTGTATGATCATCCTACGAGAAGTCGAGGCATATGAGGGTCTGGGAGAACTTCAACCAGATTTTTTTTTGTAGGATTCACAAGTGATCCTGCTCTCTGTATGTTCATCCTACGAGATGTCAAGGCATAAGAGGGTCAAGAAGAGAATTGCAACCAGAATTCTAAAATGTGGGGGAAGGATGCATGCCTTGCCTACCTACTTCCCTTTTATTGAGAAAGAAGTCTATTGGTATATAGATAGGTAGGATTCTTGTTTTGTTATCACACATATGAGGCGTCCAGAAATTGACATCTCATATGCCAGTATATCTTCCTGTTGGTTTTATGGATTTCTTATGCCACATTATTTCGTGCGCCTCCATCCAGGTTGTGTTTACTCAGACGGTTTTGATGATAAGTTCTATGTTGATGGGGAGACCATTAAGATAGACGACTGCCTGAGGATTTGGTGCAACGCGAGTGTTGTCGTGGAAGAAGACTACGAATGTTGTGAGTACAACTCTGACCAAGTCCTTTTCATTAAATTCCACGCCATAAAGTCTTCAGTAAGGGCACCGTTCTAGCCTTCTGTTAGAGGGGAGCTCGTGACATTAAACCGAATCATCATTTATTTCCTTCAGTGCAGACCTTCCCTCCAAATGCTTTCTTGTGGGTTTTCTATGGAGACCACTAATTCTCTAACACTGATTATGGTTATGGACTACTGTTATGTTGCGAGACTGACAACGAGTTGAGTGGACTATGGACTCTCTAGGACAGACCATCCCCTCGCACAGGATCAGCTTTTGTGAGAGGGGAAGAGAAGTCTGTGAGAAAATAAATATGATAGTCGTGTATAAAAGGCGGCATTCGCCATTGAACAACTATTAATGGACTTGTATCCTGACTCAGGTTGCGAGACTGACAACGAGATATATGAGTGCGGAGAGTTCCTGCCCAACCCATGGGGATGCATCTTCGAAAAGTGCGTCGATGGTACCATTGTTAATGTTATCATAGAAGGATGTGAGTACTCCCATGGACTCCACCAATGGCATGTTAGATACATGTGACTAAGGCATAAATAATATCTACTAAAATCCACGCAGTTTGCCATGACCGATTTCCATTTTTTTTTTTTTTTTTTTTTTTTTTTTTTTTATAGGTTGTGAGCACCATGGGGTCACGTACATGAACGGGGAGATCATCGGTAATGGAGATGATCTTTGCAACTACATGCGCTGTGTCAATGGTACCGTCAGGTTGGAGCACAACGATGACTGTAAGTTGGCTGCGGCCTGTAAATTATTTTTATTTATCATTACACCATCGAAGGAAACTGGTTTAATAACAGAGTGGTTAATGAATGGATTAGACTTAGTAGCCTTGATGTAGTTAGTGATCCCTAAAACTATTGGTTGGTTCTTTTAAGAGAAGGTGAGACAACTTTATAGATGGGGATAAGTGGTAATGAACATGGAACTCCCTAGTGTAGGCCTTATGGTCTCTTGCATTCTCCTCCATTCGTATGTTCTTAAGGAATAGCTTTCTTTACACAAGAGTAATTTTCCATGAAAGTTTAGTACTGTGAAGAAATTAGTGATTTGTGTGTAAATGTATTTTCTTGATCACACGCGAGCTCACAGATAAACACGTGCAGATACACACATAAACACAGACACACATGAACACACACTAGCAACGAACGTATAGCCTTCGAACCTATCATCACTGATAAGGCCCCGAACACCCGATAGCATCAAACACGTCATCATATGTGGACAGAACACTCGTCATACTATGTATTCAAATTAGACTAGTTCTATAACCTAAACAAACTGTATATTGTCTGTGTATCTCTCTGTCTCTATTAACTCAATATACCTAATATTATTATCATTATTATTGGCTGCATGTTATTGTGCAGCATAAAATCGATACAATCGATACTTTAGGGACTATATGGGGCGCCACTACGGGCCAGAGCTTCATACCATTTTGTCTATGTTAGAGGAAATCACTATTCATAGAAAAATTATGCTATTTTATTGTACCTCCGTTATGATGTCGCACCCCCTTTGTACCTTTTCTTTAAGTATATATTTTCCATTTTCGCCTTTTCCCTGTGGTAGAGGAAAGAAATAATATTGCCACCGAGTCTTCCCACTCGGGAGTAAAAACGGATAAAATGGGATGGGATGTGGAACTAGGAATACTACTCTCTATAGCCCTATGGGTACATTCCTATGAGAAGTCAAGGTATAAGAGGGTCTGGGAAGAGTTTTCCAACCAGAACCTTAAGGCTTGAGTCTTTCATCGTGCATGGGTATGGTATAGATGAGAGTAAAAGGGAAGAGATAGGGAGACTCTTTGTGGGAAGGAAGATGGATGTGTTGGTATTATGTGAAACTAAATTGAAAGGGAGGGGTGAGTTTAAGTTTAGGAGTGTAGTGGGGAGTGTGTCGGAAATGAGGAGAGGACGAGGAAGGGAAGCGGTAGGTAAGCGAGTGGTGAAGTGGAACGAGGTTTCTTCAAGGTTAATGTGGACAAAGGTGAAACTGGGAAGGGAAATGCGAGTATTTGTAAGTGTAAATGGGCCTGGTAGCGAAATGAGTGTAGGTGAATGGGAGGCTTTTTGGATAGATTTAAATGAGTGTATAGAGATTTAGGGAGAAATGTCAATGTAGTGGTATTGGGAGATCTCAATATTAGAATAGGGGATGAACTAGTAGATGTAGTGCTTGGGAAGTGTAAAGTGCCAGGTAAAAATTATAGTGAAGAGTTAATGGAGATGTGTTTAGAGATTTGATGATAGCTAACACAGTGTTTAGGAAGGAAGTCAAGAATAAGTATACATGGGAGAGGGTGGTGGATGGAAAGATGGTTGATAAGACATTAATGGACTATGTAGTGGTATCCAGGAGAATAGTAGGAAGAGTTCTGGATGTATATATTCTTAGAGGAGAATGTGTGAATATCAGATAATTTTTGGTGGAGGGTGAGTTGAGAGAGGAGGATATGTGGAAAAAGAGGGAAAGGATGTAATATAGAGAGGTGTTTAGAGTAAACTGTTTAAATGAGAAGGAAAAAGAGCAGGAGTACAAGGACAAGTTGACAGAAGTGTGGGAAGTGGTGAAGGATAGAATAGTAGTAGGTGTGGAAGAAGAATGGGGTTGTTAGAAGGAAGAATGGACAATGTGTGCAAAGATGATTTGTGGAACAAGGAGGGTGGGAGGGAATAGAAGGAAAGGTAATGAGTAGTGGGATGATGAAGTGAAGAAGGTAGCAGATGAGAAGAAGCGAGCATTCAGGGACTAGTTGCAAAGTAGGATGAGAGAAAATTATGAGAGGTATAAAAAAGAGAAGCAAAATAAAAGATAAAGGAGGCAAAGAGGAGAGCAGATGTAAAATGGGGGTGGGTATGACAGAATTATTTAAAGCAATGAAAAGATGCTTTGGAAGGAAATCAAGAGAGAAAGGGAAAGCGAGTCAAGTAGAGAAGAAATAGTATAAGGCGTAGATGGACAGATCTTAACGGAAGAGGAGGCGGTAAGGGGGAGATGGGCAAAGTATTCTAGAGAGCTGTTGCATGTGGAGGATAGTGAGGGATTGGGGGTGGCAGTGGGAGGCGCTAAGAAATGACGATGATGGGAGAGGAAAGTAGAGGAGAAATAAGAAAAGATGAGGTATAAGTAGCTCTGAAAATTATGAGAAAAAATAAGGCACCTAGGTTAGATGGGTGTCATGCCGAGTGTCTGAAGGGAGGTACAGTAATAGTGGACTGGCTGGTGAGGTTGTTTAATGTGTGTCTAATGGAGGATAGAGTGCCGGAGGACTGGAAGAGTGCCTTTATAGTTCCGCTTTACAAGGGAAAGGAGGACAAATATGAGTGTAGTAGTTTCAGCGGGATCAGTTTGTTGAGTGTTGTTGGGAAGGTTCATGCGAGATTTTTTATTGAGAGAATTAGGGGAAGAACAGAGGGAGTAATTGGTGAGGAACAGTGTGGATTTAGGAAAGGTAGGGGTTGTGTGAATCAGATTTTTGTAGTAAGACAAATATGTGAGAAAGATTTAGGAAAAGGTATGAACGTTTTTTGGGGCCATGGATTTGGAAAAGGCCTATGACAGAGTAGACAGGAAACCATGGTGAGAGGTTTTGTAGATATATGGGATTGGGGGAAAGCTGTTAAGAGCAGTCAAGAGTTTTTACGAGAGAAGTAGAGCCTGTGTTAGAATGGGAAATGGAGAGAGAGTGGTTTGAGGTAAAGGTGGGACTGAGTCAGGGATGTGTCATGTCGCCATGGATGTTCAATATGTACATGTGTGAATAATTATTATTATTATTATTATTATTATTATTATTATTATTATTGTTTTCTTACGTAGCCCGAAGGGATTTCTCCCCGTCTTCTCTTTTTCTGCATGAGGGGACGGGGAGGGGGGGTCGGCGATTAAGTGAAGCGGCCTTACTGTGGATGTACTGTGTCTTGCTACATTATTTCTGACCCAGGGCAGTGGACGAGATATAGGGATAACACGTCATCCACGAGAAGCTAAGATGAAAAGGGTGAGGGGTGGTGAATGGGAGTGGGATGGGTGAGGGGTGGTGGATGGGAGTGGGATGGGTGGGAGTAGGTACGTACCTTTGACTTGATTACCTCCTTTATAAGAGGGAAAAAGCTCTTGGTATATAGAATAGAATATACATTATTACTAATATCATTAAGATACACAAATACAGACACAGATGGTAACATAGGAACTGAACAAGCCGATAGTATCATTTCAAATGAGACAGGGAAAATGTCTTCATTCGGTCTCTCATCTGCGCGACTCTCCTTCACTTTCAGTCAAAGTCAAGCGCAAGTCATGGCTTTGGACAAAATCATGGTCGTCTTCATTAACGAAGGGTGAACGTTAATGAGCTGCGACACATTCGTAAATGCAATTTATTGCTGATCCCCTTTGTTTATCTGACTATATAGTCTTTTTCCTGTTGCAGGTTGTCGCTATGACTGTGGATGGGTAGCCCCCGGGACTATTGTGGAAGAGGGCGCGTACAAGTGCATCCTAAAGGTCTGCGAGGATTCGCAAATCAAGGACTACTCCTTCCCGGATATGTGCAACTGTGAGTGGTTCCACTGGGGTTTCTCAGTGATATTACTCTAGGACTAAATGACCTTGTGCCTCGGTGGCAAAAAGCCAAAACCCACGGGGGCGGTAACGAACAGAAAAACTAAGGTGGTTGGCTAAATTTGACATGATTAGCTTGTTAAATTACGGTTACATTAGTCAACAGAAGGGTTGGATTCCAACTATTCAGTTGGATTTCGTCAAAGGTTGGAGTATAACTGTAGATTTAGACAACATTAGGCTAGGTAATGTGAGGTTGGATTAAGTTAACTGAAGATAGGTTAGGCTAAGTGAGATAAGGTTAGGTTAAGTTAGTGCAGTGCTATGCTATACTGAACTATGCTATATTGAATTATCTATGGTGGATGGCTAAATTGGACTTGGTTAATTGGTTAGACAGCATTAGGACAGGCGATGTAAGGTTGGGTTAAATTGGATTAAGGTAGGTTTGGCTAGGCAATGTTAGATTAGACATCAGGCAAGGCAATGTTAGATTAGGTTAAGTTAGGTTAGGCTGGGTGGGATAAGGTTAGGTTAGTGCAGTGATTCGGAAAATAAGGTGACGGGATCCAAAGTTGAGGAAAGGGCCCGTCGGGAAATCATTCTATTCTTGCACATTTCCAATAAAAGTCTCAATTTTCTTTTTCCCAGGCTGCATTTACAATGGGGTACTTTA
>NC_134806.1:46894966-46899237 GCF_046742065.1 Oratosquilla oratoria
CCAGGTAGCCACTGTATTGTCCGGGACGATCCTCACTACATGACCTTCAAGGGCACTTGGTACACCTTCCATAGCCACTGCTGTAACACGTTGATCCAGAAGAAGGAGTTTGGGTACTCCACAATCAACCACGTGTGGGGCTGCTTCGGGAACTGTCCGCCAGAGTTCTTCCGGCCGGGGCCCTCCTGCATCCTCGACATCCGCATCCAGCACGACGAGGACACCTTTGTTGTCATGACCGTCACGGGAGACATTCTGGTGAGGATGCTACACACACTTTTTTCTTTTCTTTTCTTACCTTCCTCTAGATGACCTCTACGGGTCAAACGTGTGACTCGTTCTAGCCTAAAGTCACTAGTTTTTGCCCGGGTAGCCCAAGTTGCCTCCCCCCACCCCCGGGATCTGTGCCAGCCACAGGGGTGGCAAGGGCTTCTTGTGGCGGTTTGCCCCCCCCCCCCCAAACTCTCTCCATACTGGCGTTGGGTGGCCACGCCAGGACCTGTTTATAGTAAGACAGATAACTGTCCAGGATGCAACGCTTCACTTCATACTGTACAACACATTATAAAAGATTGCATTGTTCACAATCATTCACACCAACAACACAATGTACACTATTTCAGATTTGTGGGGAAATTTTCACTTGATATATTATTGCTGTATTAAAAGTACAATGGATTATTTTAATTACCTGTCATAGCCTGCCCCCCCCCAAGCCTAGCCTTCCTAATCCTAGCCCCCTAACCTATTCCCCCGACCTAGCTCCCTTGCGTAGCCCCCCTAGACCCCCACCCTAACTCCCCCCACAGACTAGTCTCCTTGCCCAACCCCTTAGCCAATATATTATAGCCCCCTAGACCAGATCCCCAGACTAATCCCACACCCCAACCAACTCCGTGCCTAGCCCCCCTGCAAAGCCACCCATACTAGCCCTCTCAGCCTAACCCGCCAATCTAGCCTGTCAGCCTAGCCCCCATTCTAGCTCCCACCCCAAACATAGCCCCGTCAAACCTAACCCCCCAAACCAAGCTTCCCAAGCCTAGCCCCCAGGCCATCCCCCCCAAAAGCCTAGCCCCCAAAATCCTAGTCCCCCAAAACCTAGCCCACTAGCTCATATTCCCGGCCTAGTTCCTTTGCGTAACCCCTAACATATCCCCCCAGCGTAGCATCATCACCTTAGTTTTCCAGCCTAGCCCCCCCCCCACACACACGGCCCAGTTTCCCTACCCCCCACCCCCTTAGCCTAGCCCCCCTTGGTCCAGCGCCGACACCCTGGTCCCCTAGCCTATACAGTCTCTTAATATTATTCCTCACCCGACTAAGATTAGGTTAATGACCAACGCGGCAGGTGACCGAGACAATCGGGTAATGCCACACTATTCATTCATCGTGTAGAGTGTGTGATTTGCCCGATGCTAATAAGCCTTCAGCAGCGCCACTGCCTTGAATGCCACGCAGTGGCCGACTCAATCCCCCCATAGACTTCTTGTCACAGAGGTACGTAAATATTTGACCTGCTGCTGATGATGATTCACATGCATTCCTCCTCCTCCTCCTACGTCGTCACTCGCACTCTGGTGGGAGCTGATTTTAATTGTCTGTGACATACTTCTAACAGAAAGATAGATTTGAATTTTGTCGTCGCCATATTAACAGTACAATATATATTTGTAGTCGCCTTTTATTTTGTTATATTGTTATCAATAATGGCATAGTTTTGTTTCTAAGCTCATTTCTTGTATGTTAAGGTCATTTCAGCAAATGCTGAACATTATCATCTATACCTCATCTCTCATATGCAGCCATAGATTGCATAATAAGTACATAACATTATTTCTGGTACTTCCCTCAGGCTCGATTGCCATAGCCCTGCCTGCCTCTTGAGATTCGTACTTGTCTGCGATACTCCACCTCGGTCAAGCAGCGTGTCCTGCGAGTCACGAGTACCATGTACTGCAAAGCTACCTCCCTCTTGATGTACCCCAGGAGTGCCGCTCACTGAGCGTAAAAAGAAAAAATGCCTCGGTCTCGTATAACTTGGATGTGAGACGAGGAATATACTTGTATATATGGCCCCATTAACACGGTCCCAGGTGGGGGCTAGTTTGGTAGCCGCTAGTGCTGAAAGCGACTTGTCATCTCGACCTCTACTTGACCAATGTGAACGGAGAGTTCGTTCACTTGTCTTCAAACTATCCTAGTGTCAACACTTACTTGCCCTTAGGGAAGTTGACTTGCAGCTAGCAGCGATTAAATGAGCCCCCCCCCTCCATGTGTCAACGAGGCTGAAGTGATGCGCTTTGACCAAAACTGCCACGGCCTCTAAACAAGAACGTCTTCTTTTTTCTTTTCCCGCAGGTGAACGGCGATTTGGTGAACGGCTTCTTTGGCAACGGTCTCTTTATCTTCCGCGATAATCTTGCCATCATAGCAGTTACCTTTGACGGAGTGGTGGTAGGTGATCCAAGGCCTCAGTCTGTGCGCAAACTGAGACGCAGGCGACGTAGTACAGAGCAAAGACAGCAGACTTCCTGTTGTTGAACTGAAGTAGTACACTTGAAATGCTGAGACAGTACATCTAGATGCATTTTAAGTGAAAAATGTTGAAATTCTACTTTAACTGAGCGACAGGAAGTCTGCCTTTGCTCTGTGCTGCGTCGCCTGTGTCGCCTGCGTCTCAGTTTGCGCTTGGCATGCGTGGGGGATTCCATGCATGTGGTCTAAACTGATGATGATAATTTGGTTTCTAGAACCAGGTATACACTAATATCAGATCCAGAAATGATCTTTGGATATCATAGTAAATACATCCATCAAATAAGAGGCTCAATGTACAATAAACAAACAAATATGTAGATAAACAACAAATAGATAAATAGATGAATAAATAGAAATAGAGAATTTGGTGTGCGCCATATCTTCGAGTACAGGTGGCAGCACACTAGCCATTTCTTGCTAGCATGCTACTTGCTTTTGAGTTGAAACGACTTTTGTTACGACCTTTTGTTTTTTTAATTTTCCAAAAAGTCAAATTACCATTGAATCACGTAATGAGAAGCTGAATGACCTATAGTAGACGCAACGAGAACTGGCCACTAAGGCGGGGTTAGGGAATTTCCCGGTATTGCCACATCTCAACAGATAACACGGCCCGCACGGCTCGCCCACCCACCCACCCGCCCGCCCTCTCTCTCTCTCTCTCTCTCTCTCTCTCTGTATATATATATATATATATTTATCCATGGCGAGAACGTGCGTGTGGATGCAATGTTTTCTGAATGCAGTGTGGGGGCGTGGCCAGAGAAGGGATAGAGTGGCAACGTCGCTCTCTCCCGCACATATGCCATGTCCACGAATCGAGGAAACGAAACCTTTGTATAGAAAACATTGCTTTGATTTATACCTCAGTGGTGGTGTGTGACAAAAAATTATAATATAATTATATGTGGCAACATTATAAAATCATAAAATAAAGTTTAAAATAAAATAGAATTATAAGATAATTATATGTGGCAACATAGGGGGAATCTCCGTGTTCCGCCCTAATGGCCAGTTTTCGATGCACCGAGTATAGGAAGTTATATTGAGATCTTCTTATGGAAGTCTACAAATCTGTAACCGAAGTCGTTTCTACTCGTACACAGTAGAATAGACAAAAAGCATGCTAGCCTAGTGGGCCGCCACAAATATACCCACCCTAGGTAAAGTTCTTCCCCTTGAGTCGGCAGTTTTTTTTTTTTTTTTCACTGTGGACAGGAGAATTAAGGTTGTTTGCTGGTATGTACAAAAGCCGGCTAAAGAAACCGGTGGCAACATTTATGTATACAATAATTTTGGGTTTAGGCCTTTAGTAATGGACAATATTGCATATGTAATTACTATAAATTATTTACAAGAACAGAAGAGACATGATACATAACAATTGCGGAAAAGGGATATTATTGACATAATACATTGATAAAGCTGCTGTGACAGACGAAAGGATGACTTTAACAAATCGTGCCGCCGCTCACTACGACTCTTTCTCCTGTCTGCAGGTCGAGCTTCACACCAACTACCCCATGAGGGCAGTTCGGATATGGGTTCCGCCACACTTGGTGGGCGACTACTTCGGCCTCTGCGGCGTTTACAACGACATGCCCTTACCAGAGAGATTCCGCCTCAGAAACCTGCCGAACGAGACGGCGGACATTTACGAATTCGGCAACTCTTGGAAGGTAACTCCAGCGCCTCAGCCCCAGTGGCATTTCAGTTTATCTCTCCCGGTGGTT
>NC_134806.1:46899737-46907237 GCF_046742065.1 Oratosquilla oratoria
ATGAGTTCGACACGGTATCCACTCACTGGGCTGCCGAGCGGCCCTCGTATATATATAGATGGATTAATGGACGAAAAGGAAAATTGGGGTTTGTATGGGCGTGTGGAGCAGTGGGTCATGGGGGGAGGGGGAGGCTCTGTAGGTAAATAGGAGGTTGTACTGTTTGGTGTTTGTGTGTGTGTGTGTGTGTGTGTGTGTGTGTGTGTGTGTGTGTGTGTGTGTGTGTGTGTACGTACTAGGTACATATTCTCATTAATACACTAAGAGTTGAACACAGCAGCATTCTGAAACTTGTTAATCTGTATTTCATTTTTTTACTGTTCTGAAGATGAATCCGTGTAGTCGAAACGTTAATTGCAAATTGAAGATTTTGGACGACTCGTCTTTGCCCATCCTCATCCCCAAGAAAGAAAGAAGATTAATAAGTGTCAGAATGCTATTGTGTTCAACTTAGTGTGTGTGTATACACACACACACATACATATATGTGAAAACAAAAGCTTTCTTAAACGAGATGAGAGTTATGTCAGTATAAGAGGGATGGAGCTCTTGTACCTGGATTCTGGAGCCTGGAAACGGTCAGAAAGGATACAGTGTTCTGCCAAACGATGGCCTGTAAGGTAATGACATAAAAGGTAATGACTTATCTTCCATAAGAACCTAAGAATGGAGGAGACTGGAAGAGACCCTAAGGCCTACACTGGACAGTTCCATGTCCACTACCTTCCCAGGGTATTTGGCACATTCAATACTCCCCCTCCTTTGCCGCAAGCGGCGCAATATGACATTGAGTGCTTAGATTCGGTCCAAAGACGCGGTCCGCCGCATGCGGCCAAAGGAACATTACCTGCGGTCACCGACTAGCTCTCCGTTGCGGTTTCTTACGCATCCCCCTGCGGCACCGTGACGTGTCTGTTGCCTGCGGCCTGCGACGTTTCACCTTGCGGCTTTTCGTGCCGCCTGCGGCGCCGTAGGCACCCGCAAGGACTGTGGTTCCCACGGTGGATGGCCAGTTTCTCTCCCCCTGGGGGAGGGGGGAGGGGGGGGAGTTGCGACTCTTGAACTCGAGAATGCTTAGACAAAGGTCTTTATGCTTCCCCCCGCCCTCCCCCGCCGCGCCGCCGCCCCCACCCCCCCAGTGGCTTTCCCTTTGTTTTTCAGAAGTAAATGTTTGCTACGGACTACAGGGGGAGGGGGGCACACACACACACACACACACACACACACACGCACACACACACATGCTCTCTCTCTCTTTCCCTTTTCTCTTTTTTTATTCCTCTTCCCTTTTTTGTATCTTTTTGTGATTTTTTTCTCTTTTTCCAATTATTATTTTTTCATTTATCTTTCTCTTTTTTCTTTCTTCCCTCTTTCTCTGCGAAGTCAGACGCCAGGAGCCTCTTAACCTTGACTGAAAATTTTACTTTCGTCCTTAGTGCGCCAGGTTTGGCACGCGTGCCAAGGGTTGCCCACCCGTGCCCTTCCTCCTTCTTCCTTCGTGGCCTCCCGGGGGGGAGGGCCAAGGAGGAATTCGGTGGATAAGGGTCTTCAGAAGGAGGAGGAGGAGGAAGGAACCTCCAGGAATGGATGGCGGGGGTTGGGGGGGGGGGAGAAGATCCAACTAGCCGACCCCGAGTCTTCCCCCCTCCCTCCCTCCTGCATTTCTTCCCTCCCTCCCTCTTCTCCCTCCCTCCCTCCCTCTTCTCCCTCCCTCCCTCTTCTCCCTCCCTCCCTCCCTCTTCTCCCTCCCTCCCTCTTCTCCCTCCCTCCCTCCCTCTCTTCTCCCTCCCTCCCTCTCTTCTCCCTCCCTCCCTCTCTTCTCCCTCCCTCCCTCTCTTCTCCCTCCCTCCCTCTCTTCTCCCTCCCTCCCTTCTCCCTCCCTCCCTTCTCCCTCCCTCCCTCTCTTCTCCCTCCCTCCCTCCCTCTCTTCTCCCTCCCTCCCTCTCTTCTCCCTCCCTCCCTCTCTTCTCCCTCCCTCTCTTCTCCCTCCCTCTCTTCTCCCTCCCTCTCTCTCTTCTCCCTCCCTCCCTCTCTTCTCCCTCCCTCCCTCCCTCCCTCCCTCTCTTCTCCCCCCACTCCTACGTTTCCTCCTCCTCTTCCCTTCTCCCTTCCTCCCCCTCTTCCCTCCTCCCCTCTCCTTCCGGCCACTTGACGCCCCCCTGTGCTTGTTTGTTCACTCTCGCGAGTGGGTTACCCGCTTGCCCGCTTGCGCAGGCGCTCGACAGCCCAGTAGTCATTACCCACTCCTTCACTCACTCTGGCCTTGCATGGACCAAGTGGTCGGAGGAAGGAAGAAGGAGGAGGAGGAGGAGAAAAAAATAAATAGAACGAGAGGAAGGGGAGGAAGAGGGTGTGGAAAGGAAGAATAAGGAGAAGAACGAAGAGAGGAAGAGGGGGAGTAGAGGAAGAATAAGGACGAGATGAAAGAAGAAGGTGAAAGAGAAGAAGAAGGAGGAGGAGAGGAAAAGAGGGGAAGAGAAGGAGAACGAGAGGGAAATGAGGGGGACAAGATGAAAGAGAAGAGGAAGGAGGAGGACAAGAAGGTGATTTTGGTTCTTCTTGATTATAGTTTCCCAGAGTTTCTATCCTTTTAGATGATCTCGCTTCTTCGTCCGAGGAGAGGAAGAGGAGGAGGAAGAAGAAAATGATGATGAAGGAGAACAAGAGGAAGAAGGATGAGAAGGACGTCATTCAACTGGTCATAAGGACATATGAATGAAGGAGACTGCATGAGACCCTAAGGCCTAGACTAGGCAGTTCCATGTCCCTTGCCACCTGTCACCCCCCCCCCACCCGTTCATGAAGTTCCCACGGGTGGGTTCTGTGCCCCGAGTCAAAGAAAACGGGAATTGGAAGGCATTTGGCTTGGACCAAAGATAAATAAATAGATGTGTAGGTAAATGAATAAATAGATAATTAAATAGATTAATTAAAATTTAATCTATACGAGCCACAGGCTTCGCGGGTCCCTGTGGATATGTAGTTTCTATCTACATTGAGTAGATAAGTACTGTTGCTTGGATAAGCAAATTCGACGCTCTCTCTCTTTTCTTTAATGTTCCTTCGGGGGTCGCCAAAATAGATATTTTTACACATATGCACAAGATTTTTCATATTCATATTTAGGTAAATATATGAAAAAAGAAAATTGTCGCGTCGGTTGGGCGGCGATGACGGTAGACGCCTCTATTGTAGTCGGGAAGCGTGAGGTCCATTGTCCGAACAGGCGTCAGGGCGTTGTCTGGAAAGCCCGGTCCTCGGGTCACTGGAGACGAAGGAATGTCCCTGAGGAGCAGATTCCGAGGATAATGGATAATATCCCTCGAGAGGTGATTTGAGACGTTGGAGTTCTGCTCACTCCATATGCGTGCGTGCGCGCGCGTGTGTGCACGCTGGCTGGAATTAGGAGTTTGCGAAGTTCCTTCGCAGGGTGATCGGCATTCCTCCTCCACCTTCATTGCAAAACGAGGGACAAAGAAACTTTTCTCTTTTTTTTCGTCATCGTCTCCTCGTCTTTAGAGAGACTAAGACGAGGAGAGCGGGGAGGGGAGGGGCGAAATCGACTTGCACCGCTCTATGGACGAAACGTCACTATTTGCTTATTTCAGAAAATGAGATTTTTTTTACGTATACCAATTAATTAAATTAAAAATGGAATAGAACAAGGTCTGCAAGACGACGTGTGCCCTTCACGCTGCTTCGCCTGAGCACCTTCCACTTCTCGAAATAAAAAAAAAGAAAATATGAAAGAAAAAAACAAAACACAGAAAACAAAATTGAAATTGGAATCTTGGGTTTTGGCCAAACTCTTGTTCTTCTTGCACAACTGCGTCAGGACCTCCCCCCACCTTCCTTTTTCTTTTTCTTTTTCTTCTCCTCGTCCTCTTCCTCGTCCTCCTCCGCTTTCTTCTTCGTCCTCTTGACCTTCTTTTTCTCCTCTCCTCCTACTCCGCCTTCTCTCTTGTCTTCTACTTCTCTTCTTTCTGCTCATCCTCCTTCCCCTGCTCCTCCTCTTCCTCCTCCTCCTCCTCCTCCTCCTCCTCCTTTGCTTTCTTTTTCGTCTTCTTTACATTCTCCTCCTCCCCTCCTCCTCCTCTTCCTTATCCTCCTCCTCCTCCTCCTCCCCATTGTCCCCAGCTTTCTTCTTTTTACCTCATTCTCCTCTTTCTTCGTCTTCTTTTCCCCCCTTCCTCCCTCTTCTCCTCCTCTTTCTTATTCCTCTCGTCCTCCTTCTTCTTTTTTTCTTTTTCTTCTTCTTTTTATTCTTCTTCCTCTTGGAACAGGCCTTGCGAAGATCGCTTAAGTGAACTAAATTTGTTCAGTCTCTGGAAACGGCGACTGAGAGGAGATCCAATTGAGGTCTTTACAATTGTCAAATGAGTTGAAAAGATGGATGGTGGACAAATATTTTAAGACTGACACTTCCGACGCAACTGGGAGTACTGGATGCAAGAGTGCAGGAAAACGATTTCAAACAGACATAGCAAGGTACTCCTCCTTCACCTGCGTTGTGGACATCATGTGGAATGGTCCACCATCCAACGTCATCGATTGTTCCACTGCCGAGGTATTCGGAAAGCGTCTCGACGTTGGCTTGGCTACAAATCCCCGACTGGAATAATTTGTTCCTACATAGATTAAGGAAATAATAATAATGATGATGATGATGATGATGGTAGGGATAGTGATGCTGGTGATGACACTAATGATAGATTAGGCACCAAAACAGCCGTGTAAAGACCGACAGGTCTCCTGCTCTCCGTTTGTCCTCCTTGTAACTCCATGTAACTACTCCTCCTCCTCCTCCTCCTCCTCCTCCTCTTCCGGACGGAACCAATTATCCGGCCGGTGGCTCTCTCTCTCTCTCGCCGGCTTCGGAGAGGAGGAGGAGGAGGAAAAGGAGAGGGAGGAGGAGGTGGAGAAAAAAGGAGAGAATAAGGAGGAGGAGGAGGAGGAGAAAAAGGGAGATAATAAGGAGGAGGAAAAGGAGAGGGAGGAGGAGGTGGAGAAAAAATGAGAGAATAAGGAGGAGGACGAGGAGAAAAAGGGAGATAATAAGGAGGAGGAGGAGGAAAAGGAGAGGGAGGAGGAGGTGGAGAAAAAATGAGAGAATAAGGAGGAGGAGAAAAAGGGAGATAAGGAGGAGGCGAAAAAGAGAGAGTAAAAAGGAGAAAAAGGGAGAGAATAAGGAGGAAGAAGAGAAAAAGGGAGATGATAAGGAGGAGGAGGAGGAGAAAATGTAGAGCGGAAGTGGGAGTAGGAGGAGAATGAGGAAGGGAGGAGGGATGGGAGATGGAGGGGGAGGAGGAGGAGGAAGAGGAAAGGGAGATGGAGGGGAGAAAGGAGGAGGAATGAAAGATGGGGAGGAGGAGGAGGAGGAAGAACCTTCTTAAGCCTCCTGAAGATGATAGAAAGAACCTTTTGTTCTGCTCTTGTTCCTCTTGTTCTTCCGTTTTTGTTCTTGTTTTCCTTTTCTCGTTGTGTGTACTTCTTTCGTTTTATCCTTCATCTTTTTCTCTTTTTCTCTTTTTCTCTTTCAAAGAGAAGAGAGGGAGGGGGAGACAGAGGGAGTGAGAGAGAGAAAAGAGGGGAGAGATAGAGAGGTGGAGGGGAGAAGAAAGGGGGAGAGAAGAGAAAAGGAGAAAGAGGTAGAGGGAGAGAAGAAACGACGAGAGGGAGTGAGGGAGAGAAAACAGGGAAGAAAGAGAGAGAGAGGGAGAGAGGAAAGAAGAGAGACAGAGAGAAGGAGATTGAGAGAGAGGAATTCCCCCTAAGATAGAAAGTTGCATACCTAAGAACAGAAACGGGGAGCTGGTGGAGGAGGAGGAGGGGGGGAGAAAGGAGGGGAGGAGAGGGGGAGAAGGGAGGAGAAAGTACAGGGGCCCCATACCCTATATTCACACACAAACATGTATACAAACATTATACATAAGCATATACATGCACACGCATACACACATACAAGCATACGCAAACACACGTATATTTATATACATATACAATTACATGCACGCACATGCGCATACATACACCTAAATACGCACATGTGCACATACGCATACATACCCACATATACATACGCACATGCACACATACGCCTACATACGCACATATATACATATGCATATAAGCATACATATGCACACGTAACCATATATAAGCACATACACACATAAGAAGACATACGCACACATGCACACATACGCATACACATATATACACGCATACACATACCTCTATACATGTGTAAAACACGCTTACACACACACACACACACACACACACACACACACACACACACACACACACACACACACACACGGAATTGCCTAGTGTAGGTCTTATGGTCTCTTGCAATCTCCTTCAGTCTAATCTCCCTATGCGGTACCGTCGCGGTTTCCGCGCGGTTCAAACCGCCAGTGTGAAAAGGACTTGAGGTCTGTTACGTACTCCCGTCCTTCTGTCTCTCCGTCTCTCATCCTTTTATTTGTAGGACTCTCCCCGGGGGGGGGGGGGTTCCCAGCAGGGGCGGAGGGGGACCAATTCCCTCTCCCCTCCAATTTAGAAACCGCCAAAGAACCGTGAAAGCCGATACGGTTTCGAATGTACGGACGCCTCTGTTCACCTCCGCTCCAATTGTTCACATGTGTGGGGCTGGATGTTTGTGTTTTGCTGGGAGAGAGGAGGAGGAAGAGGAAGAGGGGGAGGAGGGGAGGAGAAAGAACAAGAGGAAGGGGAGGAGAAAGAGCAGGAGGAAGGGGAGGAGAAAGAGCAAGAGGAAGGGGAGGAGAAGAGGAAAAGGAGGGGGGAAAGGAGGAGGAGGTGGAAGAGGAAGAAGAGGAGGGAAAAAGAAGAAGAGGAGGGGGAGGGACGAGAAGGAGGAGGTGGAGGGGAAGAGAATGAGGAGGAGGGGAATTGTAAAAGGAGGGGAAAGAGAAGGAGGAGGTGGAAGAGGAGGAGGAGGAGGGGGTAAGAGAAAGAAGGGGAAAGGAAGAGGAGGAAGTGGTAAAAGGGGGAAGAGGTCGCTGTTATGACAGAGGCAGCACAGAAGAACCTAGGAATGGAGGAGACTGCAAGAGACCCTAAGGCCTACACTATGCAGTTCCATGTTCCTTACCACCCGTCATACCCATCCATAAAGTTATCTTCTCTTAATAACAAAATAACCTAAGAATGGAGGAGAGTGCGAGAGACCCTAGGGCCTGCACTAGGCAGTTCCATGTCCATTACCACTTGTCATCCCAACTCAAAGTTGTCTAACCTCTTGACACGACCAATTACTGTTTGGGCGCCCTCACTAACTACCTACATGACGGTTACCAAGTCTATTCCATTCGTTAACTACTTTGTTGGGTAAACCAGTACTTGCCTACTTCCCTCTTAAGGTTAAATTTGTTCAATTTAAACCCATGACTACGAGTCCTGCCCTGCTGTCTTAATATGATGACCTTGCCTCCATCACCCCAATTGTTGAAAACCTTGACCCCTTTTGATACCTCT
>NC_134806.1:46909737-46957237 GCF_046742065.1 Oratosquilla oratoria
CTCTCTCTCTCTCTCTCTCTCTCTCTCTCTCTCTCTCTCTCTCTCTCTCTCTCTCTCTCATTTTTCTTTATTTTCCTACTTTTTTCTTTTAGTCTTTCCTTTTTTTGTCTTTATTTTCTTCTTTTTTTTCTTCCTTTTCTTCCCGTTCCTGCCTCTTCCTCTTCTTCCTATTCCTGTTCCTCTTCTACTTGTTCTTCCTCTTCTTCTTCTCCCTCATCCTCTTCTTCCGGGTCCCTCTGTACCGGATGCCCCCGTCGTCTCCTCCGAGGATAGCATCAGAGGCTACACATGTCAAGTGTCCCATGCAACCCCCCCCCCCCGACCCGTTCGCGTGTCTTGTAAATGACGTCAACAACTGAACACGTTTGGTGGTGGTAGTAGTGGTGGTGGTGGTGGTGGTGGTGGTATGATGGTGGTAGTTGTGTTAGTAATGGTGATGATGATGGTGGCCATGGTGGGAACGGTGATGGTGATGATGATGGTGATGATGATGCGTGTTTTAGTTGATATATATTTTTTGATGTAGTAATGGAATCCAGCTAGACACTGGTGATAAAGATGATGATGAAGATGACAATGGATGGATGGATGGATGGATGGATGGAGAGGCATCACACACTCGGGTCTGGTGTCGACGCGAAGACCTAAAAGAGAAGTAGAGGGGACAACCTCAAATGGACTCTCTCTCTCTCTCTCTCTCTCTCTCTCTCTCTCTCTCTCTCTCTCTCTCTCTCTCTCTCTCTCTCTCTCTCTCTCTCTCTCTCTCTCTCCTTTCTCTCTTTTCTCTTTTTTCTCTTTTTCTCTTTTTCATTCTCTTTTTCTCTTTTTTCATTCTCTTTATCTTTTCTCTCCCTCCCTCCATCGCGTGCAGAGACTCGCTTCTCATTCATGAGGACTGAAGATGAAATTATTTTCTCTCTTTCTCTTTGTGTGTCTGTACTTGTTGCTGTGCCTGTGGGTGCCTGCAGATGCTTCATCACGCACAGGATGACTCTTAAAAAGTTTATTTTCCATTTTTAATATGAGGGTGTGTGCGCGCGCGCGTGTGATTCACATGCTGAGCTTGTGATCAGCAGTTCTATAGCTTGTATGGCCTGATCTATGGATAATGTCGTGACCTTACACACACACACACACACACACACACACACACACACACATATATATATATATATATATATATATATATATATATGCAGGTGGTGGAGTGACGAGTACGGTCCTCGCCTTGTAAGAAGCAAGCTGCTCTGGCGGGGGTTCGAATCCCAGCAGAAGAGTTTATTTCCACATATATATATATATATATATATATATTATATATATATATAAAGATATAAAAGGATTACCATTTCCTCTGCCACGGCCCACCTAAGCATCTGTGCAATCTCCCCGTGACATGTATTTCTCATTTTTCAAACAGATACATATATACACATACTTGTGAAATTACACGTGGACGTACGTACACACACAAAAATTTGACGTGTGCATGCTGTTTATGCGCCATGTGTATTCACTCGCGCACACACACAGACTCGCTAGGAAAAAAAAAGAATCAATGTTAATAACTCGTTCCGCAATTGGCCACCTCAACAATCAAATTGCCAACCCCCTACACCCCGCCCCTTCGTGGGGGAGCGCGCTCCACAGGGGGGGGGGAGAAACACCGCGTTAACACAATTAGCAACCCACTTCCCTCTTTCCTCCCTTTCCCTTCTCCCTTGTCCCCTTCTCTCCCCCTTCTCCCCTCCCCCCTTCTCCCCTCTCCTCAGTCCCCTTCTCCCCAATCTCCCTTCTCCCTTTCCCTCCCTTTCCCTCCCTTTCCCTCCTTCCCCCTCTCCCCCTTCCTGCTCTCCCACCCCCTCTACCCCTTCCCCCTAACCCAACCTAACCTAACCCATCCCAGTGTAACCCAACATGACCTAACCCAACCTGAGGGGGGGGGAATACAATCGTGTGGCGTCAGTTAGGATGGGGTGGAAGTGCCCCCCTCCTACGCCCCCTCATCCGGAAGATGGTGGGGGGGGGGCACCGCCAGGGGGATGTCCTACGGCAACATTTAGTCAAAATGACCTCATTTAGCAATTACCTCATTTAACAATTACCTTATTTACCAATTACCTAATAAACCTCAAAATGAAGACGACGGGGGTGGGGGGAGGGAGGGAGAGATGGTGCGTGTGAATCACCGCTGTTTTGGATCACGTGTTGGAGTCGTGTTTGTGTGTGTGTTCATGTAAAGTATGAGCTCGTTAGAAGAGTGTGAAAATGAAAATAATATTAAGAATGGAAGAAGACAAAATGAAGGAAGAGTGTTAGGAGAGGAAGTAGAGGAGGGGGCGAGGGGAGGAGGAGAAGAAAAAGAAGAAGAAGAAACATTGAGGAGGAGGAGGAGGGACGCGAGGAGGCCGGAGAATAGGAGGAGGAGGAGGAGGAAGTGGAAGGGGAAGATAGGGGAGAGAAGGAAGATGGGAAAGTGGAGAAGGAGGAAGAGAGGAAAGGGGAGGAGAAGAAGGAAGATGGGAAAGGGAGGAGGGGGAAGAGGAAGATAGGGGAGGAGGAATATGGGGAAGTGGAGAACGGGGGAGAGGGGAAAAAGAAGGAGGAGGAGGAAGATGGGAAGTGGAGGAGGGGGAAGAGAGGATAGAGGAGGAGGAGGAGGAAGATAGGGGAGAAAAAGGAAGAGAGGAAAGGGGAGGAGGAGGAAGCTGGGAAGGGGAGGAAGAGGAAGATGGGGAAGGGCAGGAGGGGGAAAAGAGGAAAGGGGAGGAGGAGGAGGAAGGGGGGAAAGTGGAAAATGGAGAAGGGGATTAGGAAGATGGGGAAAAGGAGGAAGAATGAGGGTGAAGGGGAAGGGGAGGAGGAGGAGTAGGAAGGTATGACGTCACTCAAGCTGTTGTTTCTTCTCTTTTGTCAACTTATGATGACGTCACACACCGACGCAACCAGTTGCATCAAACCGATCGTGCACACACACACATGCACACACACACACACACACACACACACACACACACACACACACACACACATGCACACGCACACACACATGCACACGCACACACACATGCACACGCACACACACATGCACACGCACACACACACACACACACACACACACACACACACACACACACACACACACACACACACACACTGTTACGCCTCGCGACCGGTTTCATGCAACTGTTTGCGTCGGTGTGGGAGTTGCCTAAGTTCTAAGTTTGCCAAAGTGTTGCACTTAGCATGTAAATATTGCCCGGGCCCGGGCTAATTCGTTATAATTATTATTCACAATGTTAGTCATTTTTTTATTTTTTTATTTGTTGCATGCTTTGAATGTATACGCATAAATGTAATCGGATAATTTATGTATTTGTTTATTTATAGCGGGTTAGTTTGTTATTTTTCATATGTAAATTTGTTTATTTACTTGTGTGTATACTTGTTTATCTATTTGGCTACTTCTCTTGTACATGTGTCTATATACTTCTTTATTTGATTGCTTCTTATTTGACTCGTTCATTTATTTATTTTATTTTATTTATTTTGACTTAGCGCCCTTCCAACTGGATATGAACCACAATGAATTATGATTCATTGTTTGTGTGCCTGTGTGCCTATGATGATAATAGCAATGGCAGTAATAATCTTAATAATAATAACAGTAATAATAATAATAGGTTTATCAAGTTAACAGTGATACAGTGACAATATACATTTTGAGCTAAATTTAGGCCTAGACTAAATTGAGTTAATAATGTGCACTATGGACGGAATAGGGATGTCCTTGTGGG
The DNA here is from genome assembly GCF_046742065.1 of Oratosquilla oratoria. Lineage (NCBI taxonomy): Eukaryota > Metazoa > Arthropoda > Malacostraca > Stomatopoda > Squillidae > Oratosquilla > Oratosquilla oratoria. The sequence continues at coordinate 46,913,535 of NC_134806.1, forward strand.
TGGGTGTTATACGATATGGACGAATTGCGTGTCGTAAGATACGAGTCTGTTGGTGTCCGTGGTCGTAACTTTACGAGACATAACGCTTCTTACTTGCCACTAGGCTCAGGGGATCAGATACTGTGGTACCCAGAAGTGAACCCAACTTTACACAGCCTTCCGGGTTGTTAAATAGAGAGAGAGAGAGAGAGAGTGGGGGTGTATATAGAAACGTGAGAATGAAGGAGACTACAAGAAACCCTAAGGCCTACACTAAGCAGTTCCATGTTCATTACCACCTATCATTCCCATCCGTAAAGTTATCTGACCTTCGCTTTCGAAACAACCAATTATTGTTTCAGCGCTCACTCACGGTTACTAAATATATTTCCTATTTCTTAAAGCTGAAATTGTCCAATGTTAACCCATTACTGCGAGTCCTGTCCTGTTGTCTTAGTATGATGACCTTGCCTGGCTCACCCTTGTTAAAACCCTTGCCCATTTGAACTCCTCTGTGAGATCACCCCCGCACTCTGAGTCTTTCCAGAGAGTGTAGATTAAGGGAATGTGTGGATGTGTCTTTTGTATTCGCGTCTTGTGTTTGTGAGTGAAGATTCTCCCTCGTCTCCTTCAGGGATAAAGGTGTCAAAACTGTCCGGAAATAGATTCAATTTGAAAGTGGGTAGAAACAACTTTGCCAACCGTGTAGTTAATGAATGGAATAAACTTCCTGCACAGGTAGTGCAATGTAGTTCAGTTCGAAGCTTTAAGAATCATTTAGATAAACACCTAAGCAAGATGCTGTAATGATTATAATTCATATTGTATTATTTGTTTTGTTTTGTTATCATTTGTCTATTTGATTCTCATTTATTATTAGTTATATGTAAATTTATTATTATTTACTATTTACCTGTTTGTTTATGCATTTATTTATGTATTTTATTTGTTATTTATATCATAGTTTTTATTAATTCATTATTATGATTTTTTCGCATCCGACCTAGATATGGACCAAAAGGTCTCCTGTCGGCATGCTCCGCCTTTGTAATCCTTTGTGAGACAGACAGACGTTCCCTCCTGAAGCAGGACTTGGGGCCACAAGTGTGAGAATGTGGGAGGGATAGGGCTTGTAGCCAGCAGTAGAATGTGGTAAAGTCACCCCTTCACTGTTCGCAACATAAATACCTATATAAATGTATTATGCCGATAATGTTACATTTCAGCAATGGTCTTGCTGGTTTTGTAAATAATCCATTGTAATCACCCATCCAATATCATGTATTGCCGGAGGTTTTTTACCAACATGGCTGTATACGCAAGTGTTGATGCTGGTTCCTCTAGCCCAGGGGTTCTCATTACCGGTGAAATTCACCCCCAGGGGGGGAATTTTGAGTTTTCTGGGGGTGATTTGTGACAGTCAGTTTACGCGGTGAGGAAAGCAGTTATAGGTCTGGGCCTATCTGGCCTGTCACCTGGGCTGGAATTATACTAATATGGGAAAAATATATACTAATTTGGAAAAAATAAAAGGGTTTTTAGTGATATTTGCATATTATTTAGAATGTACTTTTTGAAACAGGTAATCTTGGAAAGGAGGGGGGAATGACATTCAGACAAATAGTGAAAGGGGTGAATGGGCTAAGTAAGGCTGAGAACCCTTGATCTAGCCGATGTATGTGTGTATATAACAAAACCCAAAAGCTAGTTGCTAGGCTGCCTACGCTGGTTGCAGGCTACATGACGTCAGAGGTGGGATATAGTGGGCCACTCTTTAACAGCTTGGCTCATTTTGGTGGACGCGCTATGTATTAGCTGTTATAGTATACTACACACTGACTAGTTGTCTATTGACAGTGAAGATGTAATTCCATTATCTAGTTAGAATTTAATATATATATATATATAATATATATATATATATATATATATATATATATATATAATGTATGTATGTGATTTCAGGTTTACTACTGAACAAAGGCTTCTCATGCAATTCTATGACTTGCACGACCGCGTTAATCTCTGCCACGTCACTCCTGCCAACTTCTCTCATTGTCTGTTCACAAAATATTGATCGAAGAACGAGTTTCTAACACTATCAAATATATTGCTTGCTTACAACTTCAACAATTGTATACTAGAAAATGCGGCCTACGCACACACGCATACACACACACATATATATACTTACATATTCACACACACATATACACGCATACATATAAACATACATATACACACATGCATACAAAAAAAAATCTCCCATACCACGCCACGCCACCAGGGACAGCAAGAAACTCGTGCGCACCAGAGCGGCGAGGACTGAGCGCTACGAGAACAGCCAGCCGTATTCCTTCTAGACCGCACTGCCGTTTAATCTAGTCCTACAATTAACTCAAAATGTACATTGTCACTGTATCACTGTGAACTCAATAAACTGATTATTATTGTTACTATTATTATTTTTATTATTGGTAGTAGTATTAGCTAAGGTTGTACACTGTCAGTGCCTCACTGTATCACTGTTAGCCCATTAAACCTATTATTATTATCATTATCATTATTAGAATTGGCTCAAATTGTTTACATTGCCAGTGTACCACTGTATCACTGTTAATTCATTGAACCTGTTATTGCTACTTTTATCACACACGCGCGCGCGCGCCCTCAAGGTCATATCGAGGATGACTTCAGACTTCCCCCTTGGAGCTTCTTCATGAGACTTCCGTCCTCCTCCTCCTCCTCCTCCTCCTCCCCGCCAAGGGTCAGCTGGTCGCTGAGAAAGTGGTTGGTTGGTTGGTTGGTTGGTTGGTTCGGGGCTGGGTCGTCTTGGAGGAGGAGGGGACGAAGGCAGGGGGGGAAGAAGAGGAGTGTAAGGAGGAGAAGTGGAGGACAAGTAAGGAGGAGGAGGAGGAGGTAGAGATAAGGAAAGAGAAGATAGTGAAGGAGGAGGAGGAGGAGGGGGTAAAGAAGGAGCAGGAGGAGGAGGAGGAGTATGTGGTAAAGAAATGAGAGGAGGAGGAGGAGGAAGAGGTATGGTGGTAGAGGAAGAGGAGGAGGAGGAGAACTTGGTGGTTAAAGAGGAGGAGGAGGAGGAATTGGTAAAAAAAAGGGAGTTAGTGAAGGGGGAGGAGGAGGAGGTAAAGAAGGATCAGGAGGAGTATGTGGTAAAGAAATGAGAGGAGGAGGAGGAGGAGGAGGCGTAGGAGGAGGAGGAGGAGGCGTGCGCCCCACGGCCCGAACACATTCCCACGGCTCCTCCTCCTCCTCCTCTTCGTGGCCACAGGCAAGCTCGCTCACCCCCGGGGGGGGGAGCCACATAGCTCGTTCATTCTCTCTATCTCTATCTCCCTCCCTCCCTCCTATCTCCTCCCTCCCTCCCTCCTATCTCCCTCCGTCTCTTTTTCCCATCCTTCTCCTCTTAATCCTTAATCTCCTTCATTCTTATGTTTTTATGGAACTGCCTAGTGTAGGCCTTATGGTCTCTTGCAGTCACCTTCATTCTTATGTTCTTATCCCCTGCTCGTTGAGAGAATTGTCTGCGTGCGCGTGTGCGAGTGTTCCTTCATCATCCCACTCGTACGTTCGTTAGCAGTCTGTATACCTCGTGTGTATGTATATATGTATGTATGTATGTATGTATGTATGTGCACCTGTAGAGAAAACGTCTGTTTGCGAACTTTGACGAAATCACAGGAATTAAAAGATACCAACTTGATACGTAGGCCCTGTTCACACTGGTCTGAACCGCACGGAAACCGCGGCGGTATCTTATAGTCCAGGAAAAACTGTTCAGTTGTCTGTGAACGCTTCCATGGACTTACATTGTTATTGACCCGCGGCGGTTCAAACCGCTAGTGTAAACGGCCGTAGTATCAACCCAACACGGGCAGTGTCGTTTACAAAACTGGACTGCGAATCCGCAACAGGAGAGAGGTAATTCTAGGCTGACATTGATGACCTCTCTCTCCCCCCATTTCATTTAATAACCGTTACAGCTGCTGCGGGACCTCTCTTCCGGCCTCGTTTCCGGCCTCGTCTGCTGCTGAGGACAGGGCGTCAGCAGTGCCGCCTGCGGGCGGAAACGCTCGTGGCACTCCCACGCTAGTTGCGGTGCCGCAAGCTATATATATATATATATATATATATATATATATATAAGACTGAAGGTGGAAGAAGCAGACGAGGATTAATGGGAGAATTTCACGCTTTAACGTTTCGACCCGCAGGGTCTTGATCACAAAGCACATCAACAAAAGGCAAAGATCGGAGAAAAGAAAGAGAAAGGTGGATGAAATAGAGGAAACTATTTGGAAAGGTAAAAGTATTGACGGTGCCGAGCGCAAATTAGCTTCGGGGAAGGGAAGAAATTGGAATCATGGAAGGACAGAAATGGAGAGAGATCATTAAATGCAGAGAAGGAATGGTACACGGAGTAGAAGAATTCTACCAAGTGCTTTACTCGTCAAAGACCGTAGTAAAGTAAATTCACCTGTAGACATTGATAAGTGCACCAGAAGTTACAAAGGAAGAAGTAGTTTGCTCTAAAAGATATAGGAAACTAAGAAAAACACCTGAGGAAAATGGCTAGACCTGTCTATCAGTCTCTCCGTCCGTCTGTCTGTCTCTCTTCCCTTTTAGGCCCTCCAGCAGCTCCCATTTCCACCGTTGACCGGGCCCTATACCCTCCTATAGATCCCCCAGTTCCCTTCCCCTCCCCCACCCTATCCTTCTCCTCAACTTCCTTCTCCGCATAGGATACGCGCGCGCACACACACACACACACACACACACACACACACACACACACACACACAGTCACACACACACACAGTCACACACACACACAGTCACACACACTCGCACACACATACACGACACAAGTGATGTCAGATACCAGAAATTACGTCATTTCAATGATACGTATCCAATTTAGAAATAATAATAATAATAATAATAATATGATAATAATAATATTGATAATAATTTCTGGTCTTGCTGCCTTTACGGATGCGATGGAAGAAATTGCTTTTATATTATTTTTGTTGCATTTTTATCTTTTTTGTTTCATTTCTACTTTATTCCATAGCACTTAATCTTATTTACTCATCTTTATGTTATATTATCATACCGTATCATATTTTATCCCCTTTTGGTAATTTTTATATTAACATTATCACCAAACCTTAGAAACAATTTTTTATGGTGATATAAAGCCTGTGTGTGTGTGTGTGTATGTGTATGTTTACCTAATTTTATTATACAGCAAAAGAGCAATGTTCGTGGGGTCCCGTCTCTGACCGGGACGGGTGGGGGTGGGGGGTCATGTGCGAAAACGTCTGTTGGGCAAGCGCAGAGAGGGAGAGGAAGGGCAGATGCCCACAAGAGGGTCGTTAGTGCTCAACCACACGCCTCCATTCTCGACCGCAGTTAATCAACGTTTTCCTAAATTCCCAAAACGTCTCTTGTTGGCAGACAACCACCAAACCACATATATACATACACGCACACACACACACACACACACACACACACACACACACACACACACACCCACACACACACACACACACACACACACACACACACACACACACACACACACACACACACACATATATATACACACACACACACACACACACACACACACACACACACACACACACACACACACACACACACGTTGCTCCTTTTCTGTATACTACAATTAGGTAGATACAGTTAGATAAAATGCACATGAATAAACACACACATGACATGAAAACCTCACTACCCACCTTCACTCAGCGCCATCATACTTCACCAGAGCTCTGTCGTCGTTGATTATATGCACGCACTGAGACCAAGAGAAAAACAGCGTCTGAAGGCGTTATCACACTTGGCTATTTTTCCTCCTACCTCCGATTCATCGGCGGTACCGCCCACCTCCAGCACTTTTTCCTCCTACCTCCGATTCATCGGCGGTACCGCCCACCTCCAGCACTTTTTCCTCCTACCTCCGATTCATCGGCGGTACCGCCCACCTCCAGCACTTTTTCTGCCGATTACTATGGCAAATTATTTTGTTTTCGCAACATTTTACGTAGAATGTCGTTTGATATTATGCTGGAGGAAGGTTATTTTCCTCCAGCATATCATCAGATTCCTTCCCGAAAGTTGCGGGTGGCTGCACATCTGCTCCGACAGTCGAAGGAAAAATATCCCAGTGTGATATCGCCTTTAGGCTAACAGGTGCAAGTGGAGTTCGGAAACTTCCATCCCCCTCCCCGTGCCCCTGCCCCTCCCCTGCCCCTGCCCCTCCCCTGCCCCTGCCCCCTCCCCTGCCCCCTCCCCTGCCCCCTCCCCCTGCCCTCTCCCCTGCCCCCTCCCCTGCCCCCTGCCCTTGCCCCCTGCCCTCTGCCCCTGCCCCCTCCTCCCCCCTCCCCCTCCCCCTGCCCCCTCCTCCCCCTCCCCCTCCCCCCTCCCCCTCCCCGTCCATTGTGGAGGTTTTAGTCCTCCTCCATACACAGTGTGTGGAACCCCCCCTCCCCTTCCCCCCGTTTGCCCAAACCCAGCGTTCCATCTTCTGTCCATGATTCCCGTCTTTATGACGAGAAGTGTTCTGTCAGTTTGAAGTGACGGGAAGGAGTGGATCTGTCAGTTCATGCTGACGACGGTGTCAGCTGTGGGGGGAGGGGGGGGCTCTTTCTCATCCATGTCATCCCTTGTGTAAACACGGTGATGTGTTTTGTGTCTGTCTACAAATGTGTACACAACTACCCACATACGAACACACACGCACACACACGTGTACACACACACACACACACGCACACACACACACAATATGTACTCAGATGAGTTTTAGAAATCAAATTTAAATTGTATATTGTCAGTGTATCTCTGTATTGCTGTTAATCCAGTAAACCGAGGGTATGGCAGTTCGAACCCTGCCACCGGCGAATTTGAACCAAGGGCTTGGGTCGTTCAATCCCGTGCTACAAAGTCCTCTGTAAGGGGCACCGTCCTAGCCTCCCTATAGGGGCCAGGGTGAAGGAATAGCCTCGACAATAATAACAAATTTCTCTGAAAAGAGGTTAAGGGAAAAGAAAAATAGAGATTGAGGAGGAGGAGGAGGAAGAGAGGCGGGAGGAGGCCTGGGGCTGAAATGGCAAAGCCAGAAGGAGGAAGAGGAGGAGGAGGACTAGGAGGAGTGAGGAGAGGGCAGAAGAGGAGGAAGAGGGGAGAAAGAGGAAATGGAAAAGGAAGTGGGAGAGAAGAAGTCGGTGGAAGAGAAAGGGGAAGAAGAGGAGGAGGAGAAAAAAAGAGGAAGATGGAGAGAGAGAGAGAACAAAAGAGGAGGAGGAAGAGAAGGAAAGAGAGAAGTAGGAATAGGAAAACAAACAGCAACAACAACAACAACAATGACAAGAGCAACAACGATAACAAGAGCCCCACTTGAAATAATGGCAGCGCTGATCTTAAGAAAGGACAACAATTATCCCTTCAAAAGATGCGGTCGGTGAGGGGGGGGGGCAGTCTTGAATGGGAGCGAGCAGTGATGGACGTCTTAATTTTTTTTTTTTTTTTTCAAGGAGGAGAAAAGAGCGGGGGTGGGGGGGGTGGCTCTTTATTTCTTTATATTCTGACTCTCACTGGCTCAGCACCTTGCCGGTGGCTCGGTTAAAGGCGTCATCACACTGGGCTGTTTTTCCTCCGACCTTCGATTCACCGGCGGTGCCGCCCACCTCCAACATTTTCTTCCGCCGTCAAATCCCTATGGCAGACTATTTTGTTTTTTCTCAACATTTGATATTCTGCTGCCGGAGGAGGAGGAGGAGCAAAATTATTTTCCTCCAGCATGTCAGACTCCCTCCCGAGAGCTGCACATTTCCTCCAACAGTCGGAGTCGGAGGTTGAGAGCAGTTACGTCGGCGGCACTCGCAGTGTCGGATTCTCGTTAGAAATGTTATCGTCCACTCACTAATTCGATATTTTACAAAGACAGTGCCTTGTATAGAACTATATACAAACTACACTATATACACACACTATATAAATATATATATATATATATGTATATATATATATATATGTATATATATATATATATAATAATGTGTGTGTGTGTTTCAACATTTACAGTTGTATTAAACATATGCAGTATGTTATAGTTGCAATTTTATTTTTATGCAGTAGTCGTCATACAATAGTTTTATTTATTCATTCATTTATTCATTTATCTTAATCTTGGGTACAATAACGAGAAATATTCTTTCCATGGGGGGCAATTGTTTATTTGAAAGAATAATAATGATAGTAATAGCAACGATAACAAATATAAACAAAATGATAATGTAATAGCGATAACGGCAATGCAATAATAAGATAATAATTATTATTAGAATAATGAATATGCTAAATAGCAAATGAATGTTATAAACAAAGAATTGATAACAAATAAAATAAAGAAAATCAACTCTTGTGCAATAATTGCCCAAGGGTGAGAGTAACGGCCAGGCCGGCAGCAGTCGTGAGAACGAGTATGTAAATGAGAGCAGATGCCGACGTTTGGGAGCTCAGCCGGAGACGGAGAAGCGCTGGTGGCGGCACACTAGGCATTTCTTGCCAACATGCTACTCGCTTTTGCTACTTGCTTTTAAGTAGAAACGACTTCGGTGACCTGACCATCTTTTGTTTGTTTTTCAAATTTCCAAATGTCAAACGACTCGAGAAAACCTGAATGACGAACTAAAAGGACTTAATGAACCTAGAATTCGAGTGTTAGACACAAAATTGTTGAGATCTTCGTCTAGAACGTTATTGTAACCCAAGAAGCAAATGCAAGTAGCATGCTAGCCTAGTGTGCCGACACATTAACTGCCAGGGGGGCGGGGAGTAAAGACGATAGTGTTGCTATTATGAAAATGGAAATGAAAAAGAAAATAAATATTAATAATGATGGTGATGGTGTATATTTTTTTTTCGTTTGTTTGTATTTTGTTAAGATGGCTGCATCTCTTGTACAGTCGTCCGACCCAAAGAACAACTTCCTCCTTCAATAAATGAATTTATAGATAAACAAGTAGGTAAGTAAACTGGCCATGCCACCCCAATCACCTCTCGAAGTGGGAAGTGAGAAACGCCCTGGTAGGCCAAAACCCTGACAGTTGCGGCAAACCGCTGGGTTTTTTTTCGATGTTTGGGTCGCCTCCCCGCCTGGCTATGCCTGTCGGGCACCAACGCAGAAAGCCCGCAGTGGGTCCCGGGAGTCGAACTCACGACCACCTGATCAGGAGTTCGAGACGGTATCCACCCGCTGGGCTAATGCAAGGATCCCATCATCATGGCGTGGGGGGGGGGGAGAGAAAGCGACCAACCCGATCACCAAAGGAAGTAACATCTCGACAGCATTGCTTAGATTGATGAACACACAGACAGACAGACAGACAAACCAAGATCAGAAAAAAATAAAGAAACAAGAGAACCTCTCTCTTTCTCTCTCTCTCTCTCTCTCTCTCTCTCTCTCTCTCTCTCTCTCTCTCTCTCTCTCTCTCTCTCTCTCTCTCTCTCTCTCTCTCTCTCTCTCTCTCTCTCTCTCTCTCTCTCTCTCTCTCTCTCTCTCTCTCTCTCTCTCTCTCTCTCTCTCTTTCTCTCTCTCTCTCTCTCTCTCTCTCTCTCCAATAATGAAAATAACGGCAATAATAGTAATCGGTTTATTGAGTTAACAGTTATAGACTGACAATGTACAATTTGAAATAATTCTAGGACTAGACTTAATTAAATCACTGATTATGTGTGTGTGTGTGTGTGTGTGTGTGTGTGTGTGTGTGTGTGTGTGTGTGTGTGTGTGTGTGTGTGTGTGTGTGTGTGTGTGTGTGTGTGTGTGTGTGTGATGGAATTAGCTGTGACTGGAAGTGGATCAGGAATGGTTTGAAATACCGGATGCAAAAAAAATGTGGCTGGCAGGTGCGCTGAAGAAGTGTGTGTGTGTACGAGTATGTATGTATGTATGTATTTATGTGTGTGTGCACATACATGCATACCTACAGGGTGGCCCAAAAGTCACCCTACCCGAACATTATTAGGTGTCAAATAGATTATAACAACATATTGTGGAATAGAAATGATCGAGTGATTACGGTTGGAGTCGGGTGAATGTCGTCTGAAATGAAAAGTAGATTTGTCATTTTTTTGGTTTAGTGACCTCCGAGGTGGAAGTAAATAATGTTGTTTGGATGACGTAACTTTTGGACCAAACTCGATTGAAAAAGAAGAGAGAGAGAAAAAAAAGGGAAATTGAATTGAAATAAAACTTGGGTCTGTTCTCAGAAGCAGCCTTAGAAGAGAAACGGGCAAACCAGGATGATAAAGATTTCGATCTGAAGCTGATTTTAGTTTAAAAAAAATCTATATATGTTTTGGTCATCTTTCCCGCCAGTTTCGGGAAAAAGACAAATAGAGGACTGGGTCTCTCTCTCCTTCCTGTGCGTTTCCTCTTTACACACTCACACACACACACACACACACACACACACACACACACACACACACACACACACACACACACACACACACACACACACACACACACACACACACAAAATACACCCCGTCGAGGATGCCTACGCTCCTCTCCACGCCTCTACTACCTAACCCCTTCTCCCCCTCTACCTAACCCCCTCTCTTTCTCTCTCTCTCTCTCTCTCTCTCTCTCTCTCTCTCTCTCTCTCTCTCTCTCTCTCTCCTTCCCTCTCCTTCCCTCTCCTTCCCTCTCCTTCCCTCTCTCTCTCTCCTTCCCTCTCTCTTCCCCTCCCTCTCTCTCCCCCTCCCTCCACCCCTCTATCTCTCTCTCTATCTTTTTTTTTTCTTTCTCTGGGGGAGGTTGGAGGCGGCGTTTTCAGGACTCGTACCCACCCGGAAGTGGGAAGGGCCTTTAGTGCCGCCGATGGCGTCGGACGACAACGACGACGACGACGACGACTGAAATCCTGGGTCACGTGAATTGGACACCTCCGGAAGTGACGTCATCCCCTCATGGGGCGCCCACTGGACACTTCCCTCCCTCCCTACCTTCCTTCCCTTCCTTCCCTTCCTTCCCTTCCTTCCCTTCCTTCCCTTACTTTCCTCCCTTCCCTTCCTGTCCTCCCTTCCCTTCCTCTCCTCCCTTTCCTTTCCTGCCTTTCTTCCTTTTCTGCCTTTCTTCCTTTCCTGCCTTCCTTCCTTGTCCTTCCTTCCTTGTCCTTCCTTCCTTCCTTCTCTCCCTCCTCCTCTTTCCTCCCTGCCTTCCTTCTCTGCCTTCCTCCCCTTCTTCCTTCCTTTTCCCCATTCTTCCTTCTCCTTCCCTCTCTCCTTTCCTCTCTCCTTTCCTCCCTGCCTTTCTTCTCTGCCTTCCTTCCCTCCTTCCTTTCTTCCTTCTCCCCTTCCTTTCTTCCTTCTCCCCTTCCTTTCTTCCTTCTCCCCTTCCTTTCTTCCTTCTCCCCTTCCTTTCTTCCTTCTCCCCTTCCTTTCTTCCTTCTCCCCTTCCTTTCTTCCTTCTCCCCTTCCTTTCTTCCTTCTCCCCTTCCTTTCTTCCTTCTCCCCTTCCTTTCTTCCTTCTCCCCTTCCTTTCTTCCTTCTCCCCTTCCTTTCTTCCTTCTCCCCTTCCTTTCTTCCTTCTCCCCTTCCTTTCTTCCTTCTCCCCTTCCTTTCTTCCTTCTCCCCTGCCTTTCTTCCTTCTCCCCTGCCTTTCTTCATTATCCCCTCCCTCCCTTCTTTCCTTCCTCCTTCCCTGTCTTCCCTGCCTGCCTTCCTTCCTTCCTTCCTTCCCTTCCTCTCCTCCATCCCTCTTTCCCCTACACCACCCACATTGCCCTACCTTACCCCCATGGTACCCTACATTGCCCTACACTACCCTACACTGCCCTATATTGCCCTACGCTGCCCAGGCTTTCCATCTCCCTCCCCCTCACTCCCTTCCCTCCCTTTCCTCCCCTTCTTCCCGCCTTCCTTTCCTCCTCCTCCTCCTCCTTCCTTCTCTTTCTCCTCCTTTTACTCCTTCCCTCCATCCCCTCCCCCTCCCCCTCCCCCATTTTTCCACTCTCACTCCCCCCATTCACCCAATCTCTCCTTGATTCCCCCATTCCCCTTCCCCCCACACGGTCGGTCACTCCCCCCCCACCCCTTTCTCTTCCCTTACAAAAGAAGCAATTGGTTGCATGTGTGTGTGTGTGTGTGTATGTATGTGTGTGTTCCTTCTCTTCCTCTTCTTCCTCCCTCCTCTTCCTCTTCCCTGTCCTCTCTAATCCTCCTCCCCCTCTTCCTCGTCCCCCTCTTCCTCCTCCCCCTCTTCTTCCCCCTCTTCCTCCCCCTCTTCCTCCCCCTCTTCCTCCCCCTCTTCCTCCCCCACTTCCTCCCCCCTCTTCCTCCCCCTCTTCCTCTTCCCCCTCTTCCTCTTCCCCCTCTTCCTCCTCCCCCTCTTCCTCCTCCCCCTCTTCCTCCTCCCCCTCTTCCTCATCCTTCTTTCTCTCCTCCCTCTCCCTCCTCCCTCTCCCTCCTCTCTTCCCTCCTCCATCCCCTCCTCTCCCTCCATCCCCTCCTCTCCCTCCCTCCCCTCCCCTCCCTCCCTCCCTCCCCTCCCCCTCCCTCCCCCCTCCTCCCCCTCCCTCCCATCCTCCCCCTCCCTCTTCCTCCCCCTCCCTCCCCTCCTCCCCCTCCCTCTTCCTCCCCCTCCCTCCCCTCCCCCCTCCTCCCCCTCCCTTCCCCCCTCCTCCCCCTCCCTTCCCCCCTCCTCCCCCTCCCTTCCCCCTCCTCCCCCTCCCCTCCCCCTCCCCCCTCCCTCTTCCCCCTCCCCCCTCCCTCTTCCCCCTCCCCCCTCCCTCTTCCTCCCCCTCCCTCTTCCTCCCCCTCCCTCTTCCTCCCCCTTCCTCCCCTCCTCCCCCTCCCCTCCCTTTTCCTTCCACTCCCCTCCCTCTTCCTCCCCTCCCCTCCCTCTTCCTCCCCCATCCCCTCCCTCTTCCTCCCCCATCCCCTCCCTCTTCCTCCCCATCCCCTCCCTCTTCCTCCCCATCCCCTCCCTCTTCCTCCCCCTCCCCCATCCCCTCCCTCTTCCCCCCCTCCCCTCCCTCCCTTTATGGATCTGGAAAAGGCTTATGACAGGGTAGACAGGAAGGCACTGTGGGCGGTATTGCAGATATATGGGATAGGAGGAAAGCTGTTAAGAGCAGTCAAGAGTTCTTACGAGAGTAGTAGAGCTTGTGTTAGGATTAGAAATGAAGAGAGTGAATGGTTTTAGGTAAAGGTGGGACTTCGTTAGTGGTGTGTTATGTCGCCCTGGCTGTTCAATCTTTACATGGATGGGGTGGTGCGAGAGGTGAATGCAAGGGTAGTGGGTCAGGGGTTGGAGATGATTAAAGAAAATGGAGAAAAGTGGGAAATAAGCCAGTTGTTGTTTGCTGAAGACACTGCCTTGTAGCAGGATCAGAGGAGGGATTAAGGAAGTTAGTGACAGAGTTTGAGAAGGTGTGTGAAAGAAGGATGCTGAAGAGAAGTGTGGGTAAAGGTGATGAGATGTACAAGGGGAGAGAGTGACAGCAGGCTGGAAGTGAGCATTAAGGGTGAAAAGACTGGAGGAAGTGGATAGTTTTAGATACTTGGGTGCGAATGTGGCAGGAAAGGGAGGAGTGGGGCTGGAGGTAGAATGTAGATTGAGAGAAGCGAGTAAATGCCTTGGTGGATTGAAAAGTGTAATGAGAAATAGACATCTGGGAATGGATGCTAAGAGGAGGTTATATGAAGGAGTGATTGTGCCAACAGCAATGTACGGGGCAGAAACATGGAACATGAGAGAGAAAGAGAGAAGGAGTTTGAATGTGTTTGAGATGAAATGTCTGAGAAGTATGATACGGGTTACTAGGCTGGATAGAGTGAGAAATGAGGAGGTGAGTAGAACAGGGGTGGAAAGGGAACTGGGAGATAGGGTTAATGAAAGAGTATTAGGATGGTTTGGACACATGGGAAGAATGAGTGAAGAAAGATTAGTAAAAGAGTGTGGAAGGCAGAGGTGGAAGGAGTGAATATGAGGGGTCGTCCCAGGATGAGATGGATGGATGGGGTGAAAGGGGCATTACAAAAGAGAGGAATGTCTGTGGAGGAAGGACGGGAGAGGACAGAAGATAGGGGTGAATGGAGAGGGGTTGTGTATAGATGATGCTGTGATACATGAGGGGGAGTGGGTGGGGGATGGGGGATGAGGAAGTATGTATGAGAAAAAAATTGACGCAGCCCGAAGGGATTTCTCCCCGTCTTCTCCTTTTCTGCATGAGGGGACGGAGAGGGTGGGTCGCCGAATTTATGAAGCGGCCTTGCTGTGGATGTGCTGTGTCTTGCGACACTACTTCTGACCCAGGGCAGTGGACAGGATGCAGGGATGACCCGTCATCCAGGAGGTGCCAATATGAGAGAGAGGGAGGAGGGTGGAGGGGAGTGGAATATATAGAAATGGAATGGGTGGGAGTGGTTTCTATGCCTTTTTCTTTTTTGGCTACCCCCCCCCCGTGTAGGGGGAAAAAGCCTTTGGTATGTATATATAATATATATATATATATGTATGTATTTTTATTATTACTACTATGATGATGTTAACGTATTCTAGCGATTCTTGAAATTTATTTTATTTCTTGTGTATTATTAAAAAAGTTTCTCTAATGGATCAAGTCATTAAAATACTTGTTTGGAGGGGGAGGTATTTTTTCCTCACAGGTTACGTAAGACTTTCAATCATGACCAAGGGGTAACTACTAAAAGAGAGAGAGAGAATAAGAGAGAGAGGGAGGGAGGGAGTGAACCGCTGTGTGTCAACCGCCTCCTTATCCGCCTCTTCTTGTCGTCTGTCCGGCTCAGCGGCATCGAGTCATAAACGTCTTCAACGAGACATTGGAAGAAAACGAATTGAGGAAAATTGGAATTGACAACAGTTGGTGATCGTTCTTATGGCGGCCATCTTGGTAAACGCATTTGCGAAGTACATAGATAAGGAATAAATGAGTCAAATAATTTTGATTAAATAAACTAATTAGTAGAATAGAATAAATATGCGAAACACGTCAATAAAGAAATTAATCAATCTGATTTAATTTAATTTAATAAATGAATCAATGAAATATAGTAAATATACGGAATTCTTCAATAAGCAATGAATTAATGAAAGTATTCAATATAACTCAACAAATGAATTAATAGAATGAAATAGAAATACGAAAAACCAAATACGTCAATAAACAATAAAATGATCAATTGATTCAATAAACAAATCAGTAAAGTAGAACAGATATACGAAAGACGATGAACAATAACTTAATCAAATATAATTACACGAGTAAATTAAGGCAAAAGAGTAAACTAAGGAAAGTTGTTTAGAGTGTGATTGGCAATAAGGTCAGGTCAGGTCAGGTCGGGTTAGGTTAAGGAAGGTCAGGCTAATACGGAGAAAATGTCAACAATAAATGTTTCATAAGTGTATTATACTTTTTAGCATTTATCTTTCAATATAATTCATTTATCATGGTTTGATAATTAATTGGCCTGTGGTTGGTTAGGTAGGCTACGTCTTGTATGTCTTTATTCAGTCTATGTTAGTCGATTTATTCATTTACTTATTTGATTTCTTTGTTGATTTATTTATTGATTTCTATATGTGCTTGGTAGAGTTATTAAGTAATTTGATTTATCTATTTCTTTATATATCTGTTCGATTTATGTTTTAAACAGTCTGAGATTAAACCACTCTTTACATTCCAACAACAAATCGGACAAAATATCCTTCTTCCTCCTCCACCTCCTCTCACACCTCCTCCTCCTCCTCCTCCAGTTCCTCCTCCTCCTCCTCCAGTTCCTCCTCCTCCTCCTCCTCCAGTTCCTCCTCCTCCTCCTCCAGTTCCTCCTCCTCCTCCAGTTCCTCCTCCTCCTCCTCCTCCTCCAGTTCCTCCTCCTCCTCCAGTTCCTCCTCCTCCTCCTCCTCCGCTTCCTTCGCCTCCTCTTGTTCCTCCTCCTCCTCCTCCTCCAGTTCCTCCTCCTCCTCCTCCAGTTCCTCCTCCTCCTCCTCCTCCAGTTCCTCCTCCTCCTCTTCCTCCTCTTCCTCCTCCTCTTCCTCCAGTTACTCCTCCGCCATCCTCCTCCACTATCCTCCTCCTCCTCCACCATCCTCCTCCACTATCCTCTTCCTCCACCATCCTCCTCCTCCTCCACCATCCTCCACCTCCATCCTCCTCCTCCTACTCCTCCACCATCCTCCTCCTCCACCATCCTCCTCCTCCTCGTACTCTTTCCTCTCTTACTCTTTCTCCTCTTACTCTTTCTCCTCCTTCCTCTTCCTCATCCCCCTTCTTCTATGACATTTCCTCCTCCTCTTCCTCGTCTTTCTCCTCTTCCTCCTCGTAATCTCATTTTTCCTTTTTTCCCTCCTACCCCACCACCTCTTCCACAACCTCCTCCTCTTTCTCCTCTTTTTCTTTGCTTCCCCCTCCCCCCCACCCCCATCCTCCTTACTCCTCTCCTTTGTCCTCTTCCTCCTCCTCATCCTTCAGCTACCTCCCTTCTTCCAACTTCCTTTCCTCCTCCTCCTCCTCTCCTTTCAACCCTTCACTACTGAATACCTTGTGTCCCCACTCCATCTCATTACCTGACCCTCCTCCTCCTCCTCCTCCTCCTCCTCCTCCTCCTCCCCGGAGCGCATTCCAGGTCCTGAGGAGAAACTGGGAGATGATGATGATGATAATGATGACCGCAGTTGTCTGCATCTCCTCCTCCTCCTCCTCCTCCTCCTCCTCCTCCTACACTTCATCCTCATTTTCATCCTTATCTTTCACCTCTTTCTCCACATCCTCCTCCACCTCCTCTTCCTCTTCCCTTACCTCCACTTCCTCCTCCTCACTCCTCCAACTCTACTACTAGTTAATTCCCTTACGACACTAGTTAATTCACCTAATAAATACCGCGAGCTACCAGTACTACAAACTGCTAATTACTACTACTACTACTACTACTACTACTACTACTACTACTACCTACTACTACTACTACTACTACTACCTACTACTACTACTACCTACTACTACTACTACCTACTACTACTACTACCTACTACTACTACCTACTACTACTACTACCTACTACTACCTACTACTACCTACGACTACGACGACGACGACGACGACGATCTACTACTCCTACTCCTACTCCTACGATCCTAAAAGGAGCTGGATCTGTTGCCCGAGACGGACAAGGGCAGCAGCAGCACCACCACCACCACCACCTCCACCACCACCACCTCCTCCACCACCACCACCACCACCACCACCACCACCCACTTTCACGTCAATCTCCACTACCACCACCAACACTTGTACCACTATCAATACCACCATCACCACCACCACCATCACAACCACCACCATTTGTATCACCATCAACACTAATACTGCTACGGCCACCACCAACAGTTTTCATTCATTCTTGTTTAGGTGCTCCATGTATTTGATCGTTTATTTATTAATTTGTTTACTTGTTTGTCATGCCCTGTATTCACACTAGCCGTTTCAACCGTGGCGGTTCATATACATTACAAGTCAGTGGAGGGGCTCACACAGAACCGCGCAGTTTTTCCTGGACGAAGCGGTACCGCCGCGGTTTGCGTGAGATTCCCGCGTGGTTCAAACCGCTCGTGTGAACAGGACCTGCCCTTGAAGGTGTGTCTGTACGCACGGGCAAGTGGCATTCACTGGGAGCCTGAGAAAGACAAACAAATGAAGTCGTTTCTCTAACTGTGTTCATCTACTTTCTCTTGACTATTGTTTTGTTTTTGTTTGTTCGTTCTCTTGCCTCGTCTTTTTTTATTTGTCTTTTTTGCCATTTGTTTGTTTTTCTTTGTCCGACGTTCTTATATATATGGAACCAAAGGTCACTTTTGCTACTTAATCCATTCATTTATTTATTTATTTATTTATCATTATTTTCTTTGGATGCTCTGGCCGAGCGGGTTAGAGCGTCGCTGCTTGCGGCGGAGGTCGAGGTGACGGCGGTTCGAGCCTTGCCTCCAGCGAGTTGGACCAAGGGCACGGGTCATTAGACTCCACGCTACAAAGTCCTCTGTAAGGGGCACCGTCCTAGCCTCCTGAGAAGGGCGAGCTGGCGATGTTCAACCGAATCATCATTCATTTGTTATTTATGATTATTGTAATCGTTATTAATATTATTTATTGTTATTGTTATTCCATAATGACCTTTTTGGGAACCAGGAAGTGTGAGAATCATGATAGGAGGGGGCGGGGGGAGGGGGGGGGGACTGACCGTCGAGCGTCGTCCGCCGCCGACCGACAATTGAACAGCGAAAGGGGGGGGGATGAGGGGATAGGAGGGGGAAACGGGGAACGAGGGGGAGGAAGGGAGGAATGGAAAGGGGAAGGAGAGGGGGTGGAAGGGGGAAGAGGAGATGGTAGGGGGAAAGGGGGATGGAAGAAGGGGGAAGGGGATGGAAGGAGGGGGAAAGGGGGATGGAAGGAGGGGGAAAGGGGGATGGAAGAAGGGGGAAGGGGATGGAAGGAGGGGGAAGGGGATGGAAGGAGTGGGAAGGGGATGGAAGGAGGGGGAAGGGGATGGAAGAAGGGGGAAGGGGATGGAAGGAGGGGGAAGGGGATGGAAGGAGTGGGAAGGGGATGGAAGGAGGGGGAAGGGGATGGAAGGAGGGGGAAGGGGATGGAAGGAGGGGGAAGGGGATGGAAGGAGGGGGAAGGGGATGGAAGGAGGGGGAAGGGGATGGAAGGAGGGGGAAGGGGATGGAAGGAGGGGGAAGGGGTGTAAGGGGGGGATGAGGGGGGCGTGGTTCCCAGTAATGCACGACTAGAAAGTGGGTCTTGATTCTAGAAGAAGAAGAAGAAGAGAGGAAGGAGGGAGAGCGAGGGGAGAGGATGGAGGTGGAGGAGAAAGAGAGGAAGAAGAAGAGGAGGAGGAACCTCCTGCTTCGCCAGGAGGAGCTGAGTATTTCCTACGGCCGAAGTAGCCGTCACCTTTGCCCCCAGTGCGATGCGATGGGGAGCAGGAGACGCAAGCAGAGCAGACACTCTTTGCCACTGGTAATGGAAGAGGAGTGCGGGACTCGAACCAGTGACTCAACGAATGCGAGACCAGCACGCTTTAGATGACGTCACCAAATTCTAGATCGCTTAGTAAACGAACATTAGAAGTTTAGGGAAATTTATGATATATACATACATATATAATATATATATATATATATATATATATATATATATATATTTATAATGTGTGTGTGTGTGTGTGTGTGTGTGTGTGTGTGTGTGTGTGTGTGTGTGTGTTTCCCTCCGGGGTACGGGCAGACTGATCGAATCGAGGTCAGCGCTGCTGATCTAGATGCGTGGATCCTGCCCTCCCCCTTCAGCCCCTTAACCTAGTTTGAGGAGTCGCATTCAACCCATAATTTCCAAATTTCATATATATATATATATATATATATAATAACTACAAAGTAATGTTGTAACACATTCGTAAAATTCAACAAGAACCCACTGTGTTGGATAAGAAGAAATGAAATAAATAGATTCCATATATTTCGATCACGGACTGTGATCCTCTTCAGTGGATCACTGAAGAGGATCACAGTCCGTGATCGAAATATATGGATATCATTTATTTCATTTCTTCTTATCCAACACAGTGGGTTCTTGTTGAATATATATATATGTATATATATATATATTGTAACACTTTTGATCCTTTCCTGCTAGTCAGTCAGTCAGTCGGTCAGTCGTCAAATGGAGCTGATCGTTTCAGTGCGCCGGGCAGGAGGGGGGGGGGTCCCAAGAAACTCATTTTTTTTCCAATTACAATAGTTTTGTTTGTTTTTGTTTTGTTTTTCTATTTTTGCAATCCTCTTCCTTCTTCCTCCTCCTCCTCTTCTTCCTCTCCTTCCTAATCTTCCTCCTCTTCCTCTTCTTCCTCCTCTTCCTCTTCTTCCTACTCTTCCTCTTCTTCCTAATCTTCCTCTTCCTCTTCTTTCTCTTCCTCTTCTTCCTCTACTCAATCTCTTCCTACTCTTCCTCTTCATCTTCCTGTACTCAACCTTTTCCTACTCTTCCTCCTCTACCTCTTCTTCCTACTCTTCATCCTCCTTTTCCACGTCCTCTTCTTCCTCTTCCTTCCCCTCTTCTTCTTTCTCGCCTCTACTGCTCAAGAAGACTCGTCCCAGTCACTACTACTACTACTACTACTACTCCTCCTCCTACTCCTCCTCCTCCTCCTCCTCCTCCTCCTCCTCTGTAGAGGGAACAGACCGGGTTGAATAAGTGTGAATTCGCGAAGAAAAAGATGAAAAATTTCGGTTTGAAATTGTTGATGGTAACGGTTTCGTACTAAGTTTTTTTTGTTTTTTATAAATCACAAAAAGAACCGGTTTGGTTATTGTTGTTGTTGTTGTTGCTCGTATGTGTCAGGAGAAAGTGGTTGGGGAGGGGGAGGAGGATAAGGCTCTGTACACACCAGGGGTTTGAACCGCGCGAAATCCGCGGCGGTGCCGTATAGTCAAGGTGTGAACGGCTCCAATGATTTGCATCGTAATTGAACCGCATCGGTTGAAACCGCTAGTATGAACAGAGCCTAAAACTAAACATATCCCAATAATGTATCGCCCCCCCCCCCGTCTTGGCTTTATACATTTCACAAAAAAATGCACAAGTAAAATAAATGAACAAGAAAAAAAAATTATATTATTTTGTAGATTGTTTGGCTCTCACAAAATAACTAAAAATTACAGATGCTATATATATATAATATATATATATATATATATATTATATATATATATATATTATATATATATATATATTATATATAATATATATTATATATATTATATATATATATATATATTATATATATATATATATATATTATATATATATTATATATTATATATATCATATATATATATATATAATGTATGTACAACACTGAATGGGTCCCAGTGATTAGAAATACGTTCCAACACCACAATGCACTTTAATTCTAAGCCATCAACATCGGGAGATCCAATGGAGGCCACAAGCAGAAATTGAAATGCAGTACTGCCGAGGACTCGAACTCAGCGATCACATGACAAGTGACGTAGTAACTTACCAACTACGCTATTTCTCTTGATAGCGTAGGTGGTAAGTTACTACGTCACTTGTCATGTGATCGCTGAGTTTGAGTCCTCAGCAGTACCGTATTATAATTTCTGCTTGTGACTTCTATTGGGTCTCCCAATGTTGATGGCTTAGAATTAAAGTACATTGTGGTCTTAGAACGTATATATAATATATATATATATATATATATATATATATATATATATATATATATATATATATATATATATATATATATATATATAACCACCTTAGCGTTTCATTTGTACCTGCAGGGGTGGGGGGTCATTTTATTACAGGTCGAAAATTCGCTAATTGAAGCGTGTAGCAAGTTTTGGTATATCAGGGAATGGAACTTTTATTGCCGTCTGTGTGTGTGAGAGGTGACTGTTAAAAATGATAACAATATTGAGACTGGACATTTCACGTGCCGGTTTTTTGTTTTGTTTTTTTTACAAATATCACGGGTTGCGTAATGTTTATGCGTTTATCCGGCGCAGTCATTCCCAGCCTCTTTTCTATTCACAGGCATTGCCAATATATATTCCTTTATCCGGTGCAGTTGTCAATTTGTCAATATTGCCAATTTTTCTCTTATTGTCAATGTAGACTTTTCTTCAGTCTAATCAAGTGAATAATAGTCAATATTTATTGTCAATATGATTACTTACAACATAATTTCCTTGTAATTATATAATTCGCTAATGTATCATTCGGATATAATGTTTATATGGTTTACTTTATTGTGATTCAATAGATAATTGCGAATATAATTTGTCAATACATACAATTATTTTCAATATATATTAATATTGAGAGCTTCATTAATGGTTATATCTCATATTAAACAGATAAATGGCCACGAATATTACCACGCAAATTTCTATGTGTTGCTCAACACACACACACACACACACACACACACACACACACACACACACACACACACACACACACACACACACACACACACACACACACACACACAGTCTTTCACTCCCCCTCTTCTAAAATTTGCCCACCGAGTTGTATTACCGGATAGTAGTGCAGCATATTAAACAGATAAATGGCCACGAATATTACCACGCAAATTTCTATGTATTGCTCAACACACACACACACACACACACACACACACACACACACACACACACACACACACACACACACACACACACACACACAGTCTTTCACTCCCCCTCTTCTAAAATTTTGCCCACCGGAGTTGTATTACCGGATAGTAGTGCAGCATATTAAACAGATAAATGGCCACGAATATTACCACGCAAATTTCTATGTATTGCTCAACACACACACACACACACACACACACACACACACACACACACACACACACACACACACACAGTCTTTCACTCCCCCTCTTCTAAAATTTTGCCCACCGGAGTTGTATTACCGGATGGTTGAGCCCTGGGTAGGACTCGAACTCGGATCATTGAATTAGCGGAAGAAAGCCGTACCACTATACTGTCGAGCTCTGTGTGTGTGTGTGTGTGTGTGTGTGTGTGTGTGTGTGTGTGTGTGTGTGTGTGTGTGTGTGTGTGTTATCTCCTCTTACTGTAGGTTGCATCCTGCAGCAGGAAGAGGAGGAGGAGGAGGAGGAAGAGGAATAGTAGTAGTGACCTGCCCAAGAATGTGCCCCGCGGAGGAACACGCTCGCACGCACGCACGCACACGCCAATTTATACACACGAATACTGGGACATACGTGTGCATGCGAACACACGCACACACACACACACACATATGCATGCATTGTCTTCCTTCTCTTCTTCTTCGTCCTCTTCTTCCTTCTCTTCTTCCTCCTCCTCTTCCTCCTCTTCCTATTCTTCCTCTTTCCTCCTCCTTCCTCTTTCCTCCTCCTTCCTCTTTCTTCCTTCCTTTTCTCTTCTTCCTCTTCTTTTTCTTTCTCTTCTCCCTCTTCTTCCTTTTCTTCCCCCTCTTCTTCCTCCTCTTCCTTCTCTTCCTCCATTTCCTCTTCTTAATTTACTTCATTCTTCTCCTCTTCCTCCACTTTCTTTTCTTCATTTACTTCCTCTTTCCCTTGTCTCCTCTTCTTCCTCTATCTCCTCTTCCTGTTCTTCTTTCTTCTCTTCTTCCTCTTCCTCTACCTCCGTGTGTGCGTGTACACACACACACCTACCGACACACAATCACACGCACACACACTAACACACACAAATACGCGCACACACACAGGTACACACACAAATACGCATAAACACGTACCTACACACACACACAAATACACATAAACACGCATACACACACACAAATACACACACACAAATACACACAAACACACACGTACACACACAAATACGCATAAACACGTACACACACGCACATATACGAATAAACACACACACTCGCACTCTCGAGCATTCACTCTCACGAGAGACATTTCGTCGAGTCGTGGTTTGTAATAATAATAGTAATAATAATAATAATAATGAAAGATTTATTTTGATTGCAGTGGTACACTGACAATAATACATTACAAAAGTTGATTAAAAATATAAAACTTGGAGTATATACACGGTACAAGTTTACATGGAGTTCATTATGTGCACAATGGATGGGATGGCACTGTTTTTGTAGCGGTTTGTGTGTGTGTGTGTGTGTGCGTGTGTGTGTGTGTGTGTGTGTGTGTTCGTGCGTTCATGTATGTATAGTGTGTGTGTGTAATTACCGAACTGTGGTTCACTCTGTATGTTTCTCAGTCAAACCAATAATATTGACTGACTGACTACATTTGTGTGTACGCAAGTGCACACGAGTGTACGTGTGTATACGTATGTGTACATGAGTGTACGTGTGTGTACGTGTTCATGCAGTGCGTTTAAACACTGAGACAGTGACTGCATAGTGATGTAGTAATTATCAAGAAGAAATAAATAGCGTTACAGAAGAGGCTGGAGGAGGAGGGAAGGAGGAGGGGGAAGGGGGGAAGGAGGAGGAGAGAGAAACTACTTCTGTGGTTAGCATTACGGAGTAATGGTGCTAGCGGACGGGGGTGGGGAGTGGGGGATGAAACTCGGACTTACACAAACGGTGTCGGCGGACATTTGGATTTGCAACCCCCCCCCCCCCACATCATTTTGGAAAAAAAAAACTCTGCTACGTCTTGGACGCCCCCCTCCCTCCTTCCTTCCTTCCTCCTTCCTTCCTTCCTCCCTTCCCTCCTTCCCTTCGGCCCTGTTCACACTTGCGGTTTGAGCCACACGGGAACCGCGGCGGTACCGCATAGTCCAGGAAAAACTGCACGGTTGTGTGTGAACGTTTCCATTGACTTACTTTGTAATTGTACCGTCGCGGTTGGAACCGCTAGTGTGAACAGGACCTTATAAATGGGATAGGGGCGTTTTTTATATATGTATCATATATATGCCCCATGTGTGTGTGTGTGTGTGTGTGTGTGTGTGTGTGTGTGTGTGTGTGTGTGTGTGTGTGTGTGTGTACCTCATTGTTGTGTACCATGTTGGAGCTATACTCATAGGGTACCGTCTTTTTCCATTTGTCAAACCTTGGCGTGTATGTGTGTATGCATGTGTGATGCATTTGCCATATATGTGCGTGCGTGCATGTATGCATGTGTATGAAAAAACTTAGTATGTAACTAATCGAGAATAGACTCAGACCCTTGTCTTCCGTAAATGTATACATAATGTATGTACGTGTGTGTGTGTGTGTGTGTGTGTGTGTGTGTGTGTATCAAAACATTGATGGCTCAAAAGTGACTCATGATTGGTGAACGTTGGAGGTCCGAAGTGCTCCGCCGTCACTCAGGATACGCCGTCGTTCAGGTCATGGTAACGTTTTTGGAATAACCTAACATAACAACCCTCAATGCTCCCAAACCGTGAATGGAGTCCTAGAAAAACGTCACCACGACCTGAGTGACGGCGGAGCATTTAGGGTCTTTATCGATCAGTGTGTGTGTGTGTGCGTGTGTCGGGGGTGGGGGGTGGAGAGATTCTACAATTAGTCCCACGACTGGCTTTTAGAGGCTTTGGAATTGGCGCCATTATCCGCGCTCGCTCGTCGTCGTCATTTGCGGGTCGCCCGCTCGCTCGCTCGCTCTCCTTGCATGCAATGCACTCATGAACGGCCAAGTTCCTTGCTTGCTTGCATTAATGGCGCCGGAAGTGTGCCTGTGTGTGTGTGTAATTGCTCAGTGTGTGTGTGTGTGTGTGTGTAATTGCTCAGTGTGTGTGTGTAATTGCTCAGTGTGTGTGTGTGTGTGTGTGATTCACCATTATGCTCTTGGACCACGTGTTGGACTCGAGATCGACAGCTATTACCTTCCCGCATGAGAGCTCAGAGCTAATGACGGGCGTTCCTGTTCCTCCCGCAGGGCTGCACTCGTCAGATGGGAGGGAGGGAAAGGGAGAGAGGTGAGAGTTCGCCCTTTATTTGGACGGGACAGAATTAGACTGATTTATCTTTATCTGTTTATTCATTTATTTACTTATTTTATTTGTTTATATATTTATGTTTTAAGCGAGCTATGGTAGAGGCCGTCGTCACATTATTTACTTGTGGCCAAAGCCGTATATATACACCCCGTGGACAAGCTCCCGTGGTGCTAATTATCTCTAATTGCGATTGGGTTGAGTCAACGTCGGGTCACGTTGACCAGGCAGGTGTGTCAGGTCGCGAGCACACGTGGGCAATACAATGCGCGCCGAGTGGTCTATATACTCCACCTGCCTGCCTCCACTATTTACCTCCACACTTTGAAAGGCCTCTTGACCTCCACAACTTGCCACAATTCTATAGGGAGAGAGGAGATCTCTCCTCCGTTTTTCCGAAATGAACATAAGAATGGAGGAGACTCGAAGAGACTATAAGGCTTACACAAGGTTGTTGCATCTCCCGTACCAACTGTCATCCTCATCCATAACGTAATCTCACCATCTCATAAAATAACCAAATGTTTCAACGTTCCTCACATGGTTACCAAGTTAACCACTCTGTTAATAAACCAGTTCTTGCCTATTTGCTCCTTAAATATAATTTGTCCTGCTTAAAACCATGACCCGAGTTATTCCCTGTTGTCTTAATGGGGTGTAGGACAGTTGCTCACCGGACAGTTGCTCACCGGACAGTTGCTCACCGGAGAAGTGACAAATAGGACATTTGCTCACCAAAGGATTATATTTTATTTTTCTTGAACTTAATAACAAACAATATATATGTTTGTATATTATTGCTGTAATAAACTTCAATATAACTAAAATAATCCTTTGGTGAGCAAATGTCCTATTTGTTACTTCTCCGGTGAGCAACTGTCCGGTGAGCAATTATCCGCGTTTTACCCGGTCTTAATATGATGACCCTGTCTACATCGGTAACTTTTTTTTCCAGACTAAGAGTTCATATTTATAGGTCTATATCCACATACCAAAAGCTTCCCACTCCCCTTATAAGGTGGGTAGCCAAGTCAAAGGTACGCACACACTCCCCCACCCATTCCAATCGTTTCCCATTTATCTTGGCTCCTTGTGCAGGTTGTGGGCGACCCAATTTTATATATCATTTTCTTTCTTTTTTTTCCTTGAGTATTAATCATTTTCTGTACGACGCACATGCCCTTTTGACTTAAACTGCTTAGGCTAAACAATCAAAGGTTTTAGTGTTTTAGTATATTTTTATTACTTTTATTAGTAGTGGTAGTAGTAGTAGTAATATTATCAGTAAAAGATTTTAGTATTATTCATCTTAAATCTGTTTTCGGGACTTCTTTGTTAAGCTGGTTCCATCGTCAGAAGCGATCTGGCCTCGCATTCGTTTAGTTATGGGTTCGAGTCCTGCACTCGGTTAGTTAAAGGTTCGAATCCCGCACCCCGTCTTCGGTTCCCAATTGCAGTGAGTGGCGTGCGTGGAGGGATGGTATTGCCCTTTGTTGCGCGTGGCGAGCCGAGGACGATTTCGCAAACTAAACAAAAGCTTATTGTGTTTTGTGGCTTTCTGTCGCTTAGAGGCGCCATCACACTGGGCTATGTTTCCTCCGACTGTTGGACCAAACTTGCAGCCAGCCGCAGCTTTCGGGAAGGAATCTCATATGCTGGAGGAAACCAATTTTCCTCCAGCATAATATCAAATGACATTCTTGTGTAGATTGTTGAGAAAACCAAATATTCTGCCACGAGGATTTGACGGCGGAAGAAAGTGCTGGAGGTGGGCGATACGTACCGCCGATAAATCGGGGGTTGGAGGAAAATGGCCCAGTGCGATAAAGCCTTTAGTTACTTCATTGTCTACGAAAATCTTACGTGTTCTCTTCCATGGTGACGTCATCGAAGGCGTGCTAATCTCGCATTCTCATAATCGTGGGTTCGAATCCCGCACTCTCCTAGGAGACCGTGACTGGCAACACTGCTGGCAACACCTGACGGTGTCAGGTTCCGTTACAATGACCACAATCATTTCCTTCAACACCCACCCCATCTCCCCCCTTCCCCCCTCCCCCATTGGAGCATTTCCCCCCGGGGCCCAGGCTCACAGATCCCGGGGGGGGGGGGGAGTGAACCTTGGGTTGTCAGGTCCTTTTCCTCCTCCTCCCTCCACCCACTCTTCCTTCCAACACCACCTCCTCCCCAACCCTTCCTCCTCCTCAACCCTTCCTCCTCCTCAACCCTTCCTCCTCCTCAACCCTTCCTCCTCCCCCACCCCTCCTCCTCCCCCACCCCTCCTCCTCCCCCACCCCTCCTCCTTCCCCCACCCCTCCTTCCACCCACCCCTCCTCCTCCCCCCACCCCTCCTCCTCCCCCACCCCTCCTCCCCCACCCCTCCTCCCCCACCCCCTCCTCCCCCCCACCCCCCTCCTTCCCCCACCCATCATCCTCCCCCCACCCCTCCTCCCCCACCCCTCCTCCTCCCCCACCCCTCCTCCCCCCACCCCTCCTCCCCCCCACCCCTCCTCCCCCCACCCCTCCTCCCCCCACCCCTCCTCCCTCCTTCATCTGGTATAAATCGTTTGATGCCAAACCATAATATACTATCTAAGGCCCTGCTCACGCACCCTAAGTCCATGGAGGCGTTCACACGAAACCGCGCAGTTTTTCTTTGACTATGCAGTACCGCCGCGGTTTCCGCGCGGTTCAAACCACCAGTGTGAACAGGTTCTTGGTTGTCTCCATTTCTGTTCTCCCTCTTTCCCCTCTCCTCCTCCCGTTCTCCTCCTCCACCTTTCCTTGTCCTCTCCTCCTCCTCTCCTCCTTTTCTCCTCTTACCTCCTCCTCTCTTTCCTCTCCCTTCCCCTCCTCCTCTCTTTCCTCTCCCTTCCCCTCCTCCTCTCTTTCCTCTCCCTTCCCCTCCCCCTTCCCCCTTCCCCTTCCTTTCCCTTCCCCTCCTCCCCTTCCCCTTCCTTCTCCTCCCCCTTCCCCTTCCTTCTCCTCCCCATCCCTCTCCCTCTCCTCCCCATCCCTCTCCCTCTCCTCCCCTCCTCCCCCCTCTTCCTTCCTCTTCGATTCTTCCCTCCTCCTCTTTCCTCTCCCTTCCCCTCCTCCCCTTCCCCTTCCTTCTCCTCCCCATCCCTCTCCCTCTCTTCCCCATCCCTCTCCTTCTCCATCCCATCCCTCTCCCTCTCCTCCCCATCCCTCTCCCTCTCCTCCCCTTCTCCCTCTTCTTCCCCTTCTCCCTCCTCCCCTTCCCCTCCCCTTCCCCTCCCCTCTTCCTTCCCCTTCCCCTCCCCTCTTCCTTCCCCTTTCTCCCCCCTTCCCCTTCATAAAGACCGATAAACAAGCAAGCAAGCAAACAAGCCGACAAAAGTAGGGAATGGTCTCCGATTTGACCAAACGAAGATAGATGGCGGGTTACCCGCTTCTTGTTGTTGTTGTTGTTGCATTCTATGGGGGGAAGGGGGGAAAGGTCAAGAACTTCGGGAGAGTTGATTGGGGGTCGCAGGAATGCAATCCCCCCACCCACCCATCCACCTGTCCGTTGAGTTCCGGACAATCCTGCACAACTTCCTCTCTCTCTCTCTCTCTCTCTCTCTCTCTCTCTCTCTCTCTCTCTCTCTCTCTCTCTCTCTCTCTCTCTCTCTCTCTCTTTCTCTCTCTCTCTCCCCTCTTTCTCACTCTTTCTCCCTCTCATTCTCTCTCCCTCACTATCCCGCTCCCTCCCTCTCCCGCTCTCTCCCCTTCCCTCTCTCCCCCTCTCCCACACACCTCTAATAGCCACGACAGCTATATTACCGAAAACTTGGCCTGTTCCTCTCTCTCTCTCCCCCTCTCTCTCTCTCTTTTTCTCTCATTCTCTCTCTCCTCTCCCCTTCCCCCTCTCTCCCCTTCCCCCCTCTCTCCCACTCTCTCTCCCACTCTCTCTCCCCCCTCCCCCCCCCTCTCTCTCTCTCTCTCTCTCTCTCTCTCTCTCTCTCTCACTCTCTCTCTCTCTCTCTCTTTCTCTTTTCCCAGGAGGTCCTCCTTAGGTTTATGTTGTTGGTTTCGTTTATTTCGTTGTTTTTCTTATTTCTTCTTGTCCGTTGGAACTTATGTGCCTTCCTTTCCCCCCTTCTCTTCCCCCCTTCTCTCCCCCCCTTCTCTCCCCCTTCCCCCCTTCTCTCCCCTTCTCCCCCTTTCCCCCTTCTCTCCCCCTTTCCCTTCCCCCTGTCCCTTCTATCCTTCTTCGTAAAAAAAAAAAAAAATCCCCCATCCCTTCCTCCCCTTCTCCCTCCTCCCCTTCCTCCTCCCCTTCCTCGTCCCAATTCCTCCCCTCTTCACTCTCCCCCCTCCCCCACTTCCTTTCCCCTCTTTTCTTTCTCTCCTTTCCTGCTATCCCCCTCCCTCTTCCCACAACCCCTTCTCTCTCTCCCTCTCTTTCACCCCCTCTCTCTCACCCTTTCCCCCTCCCCCTCCCCAACCCTCAACACTCCCCCCTTTCACCCCCCATTTACCCCCCCCAGTCCTTTACTTTTAAATCATTTGTTTGCGGGAACCAGGCAGTTTGGAGAAAGTCTCTTTGGAGGGGAAGGGGGGAGGAGGGGAGGGGGGGAGGGGGGGAGGGGAGTGTTGGATTCCTTTTGTGCTCTTCCATAGTTTCCGGCCACAAATTACTTCTACCCCAATTCGCCCTCCTCCTCCTCCTCCTCCTCTTCCTCCTCCTCTTCCTCCTCCTCCTCCTCTTCCTCCTCCTCCTCCTCCTCTTCACACTCCTTCTCTTCACACTCCTCCTTTTCACACTCCTCTTCTTCTTCATTCTCCTCCTTTTACTCCTCCACCTCTTCCACTTCCACCTCTTCCTCCACCACCTGCTCCTCCTCCTCCTCCTCCACCTTCCCTCTCCACTTCATCTTTCCTCTTCCTCTTTTTCTACATCTCTTCCTAATGCTTTTCCTAATACTCCTCCTCCCTCCCTCCCTCCTTTCCCCCCTTTAGTCCTTATAATTGTGGTCTCTTGCAGTTTCGCCCCGCCCCCCATTCTTATGTTCTTCTGTTCTCTACTCACTGTTAGCTTAAGTTAGGTTAGCTCACGTACTGTACATGGCCCGATACCTACATGTGTTCTGTTCTGTGGAGGAGGAGGAGGAGGAGTGTTGCTCAACAAACAAACAAACAAACAAACAAACAAACAAAAGGATCCAGGCCCTCTCTTGAGTCAACCCTCCTCCTCATCCTCTTGTGTCGAGGGCCTCTCTCTTCCACCCCTCCTCATCCTCTCTTCCTCTCTTCCCCTCTTCCTCTCTTCCCCTCCTCTCTTCCTCTCTTCCCCCTCCTCTCTTCCTCTCTTCCCCCTCCTCTCTTCCTCTCTTCCCCCTCCTCTCTTCCTCTCTTCCCCCTCCTCTCTTCCTCTCCCCCTCTCTTCCTCTCTTCCTCTCCCCCTCCTCCCTTCTTCCTCTCCCCCTCCTCCTCTCTCCTCTCTTCCCCCTCCTCCTCTCTCCTCTCTTCCCCCTCCTCCTCTCTCCTCTCTTCCCCCTCCTCCTCTCTCCTCTCTTCCCCCTCCTCCTCTCTTCCCCCTCCTCCTCTCTCCTCTCTTCCCCCTCCTCCTCTCTTCCTCCTCCTCTCTTCCTCTCTTCCCCCTCCTCCTCTACCTTCACCTCAGCTTCCTCTACCTCAGCCTCCACTTCCTCCTTCTCCTCCTCTTCCTCCTCTCTTCCTCCTCTTCCTCCTCTCTTCCTCCTATTCCTCCCCCTCTGCCTCCTCTTCTTCCTCCTCCTGCTCCTTTTCCTTCTGATCCTTTTCCTCCTCCTCTTTTTCCTCCTCGACCTCCTCCTCCGCCTCCTCTTCATTTTCCTACTATTCCTCTTCCCTCTCCTCTTCCTCTTCCTTCTTCTCTTTCTCCTATTCCTCCTCCTCCTCCACCTCCTCCTCCTCCCTTCTCCCCCGCTCGCCTCTTACCAATGGAGAGGGAAATGCCAATAGATTTAGCCCCTAGCAGCGACGGCGCCCCCCCGATCTTAACCCTATCGCTCGGTCGAGTGGGACCTTTGACCTCTTTCGAGAGGAGGACGAGGAGGTGAGGAAGAGAAGTGGAGGCCGGATCTTCGACTCACTCTCGAGGAGGAGGAGGAGGAGGAGGAGGTAGTGGTGGTGGTGGTGTGTGTGTGTGTGTGTGTGTGTGTGTGTGTGTGTGTGTGTGTGTGTGTGTGTGTGTGTGTGTGTGTGTGTGTGCAAAAACGGTGGTTCTTATTTTTTTATTGAGTTAATTTGTTTATTCGTTTATTTGTTTGTTTGTTTGACATTGTACCTCGTGGCCAGGCAGGCTCCCATTTTTCGAGTCCGCACTCTCATGAACGCCGAGCATTCCGAGGAAAAATGAATAAAAACAAAAAAATGAAAAGGGGGAAGCAACTACAGGACAAGGCATTGCGGCATTTTTCATTTTCTTCCTCTTCTCCTTCTCATTGTTTATTATCATTATTATCATTATTATTCTCCTTATTCTCCTTATTCTTATTCTTCTTCCTCTTCTTAATCTTTTCCCACCTCTTCTTCCTTTTCTTTTTCCTCTCCCTCTTCTTCTCCCAGGCAAGAGTGGCCCTCCACTTGACATCCTTTAAGGGTGTGTTATCACACTGGGGTAATTTTCCAACACCCATTTGAATAACTAGAACAATACTTCGCTTACAGAAATCCAGACTTCTGGGCCATTTTACCTCCGACATCCTACTTCCAACCTCCATTTGAATTCAACTAGAATATGGTTTCGCGTACACAAATCTAGACTTCCTAGGAACATTTCAACAGTGTGTCTAACGTTCGTCTAGGTTGACAATCTTAGTTCATCCTTCGGCTTTGCTAGATGGAAAGATAATTTATATTTGAAGATTTGAAAATTTGAATTTTGTAACCGAAGTCGTTTTGTCTCCAACAAATTTTCAACGGTCGGCGCTGATGGTGAAGCCGTGTGTGATACCCCCCCATGCCGGCGGTTTGTCGGTCTGACCGACCCCATTCTTTGCCTCGCGGAGGAAGGGGGGGGGGCCACAGAGAAGGGGGATCACCGATGAATTGAAGTGCTCTTGTTGCTGTGGATGAGCTGTATCTTGCTGCATTGCTCCTGACCCAGGCAGTGGGCGGGAGACAGGGCTGACCCTTCATCCACGAGGAGCTTAGAGGAGAAGGGGGGAAAGGGTGGAATGGTTGGATGGGAGTGGGTGCGTGCCTTTGACTAGGCTACCTCCCTTGTAAGGAGGAAGAGGTCCTTGCTGTATATAGGCAATAATTATTATAATTTATCTATATACCAAGGTGGTAGGGGGAAGCTCCTAGCATATGAATAGATAGACCTCCCTTATAAAAGGGAGGGGGGGGGGAACCCTTGAAATACAGATTCTAATATTGCCTCAAATTTCTATCCATCTCTACAGCAAGGGCCTTATTTCTCCTTTCTAATATGGGTAGCCAAGTCAAAGTCACGCACCCACTCCCATCCTCCCATTTGTTTCCCCCCTCCTTACCTCTTAGCTCCTCGTGGATGACGGGTCATCCCTGCCTCCCGCCCAGCGCCTGGGTTCGAAACAAAGCAGCGAGACACCGAAAACATGTATTCTATATATGAACATAACATATGTAAATACGTACATTCATACATAAATACATACATTATGTATATACATAGATAACGTACATATATACATAACGTATATACATACATTACGTACATGCATAAGTACGTACATACATGCATTCGTGCATACATGCATAACATACATTACTTACATATGTATATACAGACACACATACAACACATCCACGATGAGCTAAGATGAGAGAGAAGCAGAGGGGTTACGAATGGGAGTGGGGGTTGGGGGGATGCCATGGACTTTGCCACCTCCCATTAAAGACACGGGGGAACCCCCTTGCACGGTTTCTTGGGCTTAAGGCCCGGACTCACTAGCACTCGTCTTCTTCGCATTCCGTTTTCTTTGAGACGGCAATATTGAAACCATCTGACACCCTGACGCCGCACTGTACATTTTTTTTTATTAATGTTTGTTGTCTACTTTTTTGTGTTTGTATCTATTTTGTGTATGTTGTGTATTGGCAAAAAATGTGTGGTTTGTCTTTATGTTTTGTGCATTCACTGTATCGTATTGAACAAGATTGTTATGCGGTCCGCGCACGCCATTCTCTCAGTCAGCCTAAGCGCCAACTGAGACGCAGGCGACGCAGCACAGGCAAAGGCAGACTTTCTATTGCTCAATTCAAGTAGTACACTCTGAACTCTCTCTCCCTCACTTGAAATGCTCATCTTGAATCATTTCAATTGAGAGAGAGAGGCGTTCGAACAATACTACTTGAATTCAGCAACAGGAAGTTTGCCTTTTCTCTGTGTCGCGTCGCCTATGCCGCCTGCCACCACCCCCACCCCCCACCCCCGATCTAAGACCAAGACGCCGCCTGCTTAAGCTCAGGACGATTCCTCTTGTGTTTTGCAGACGACGGTGCGCGTGGGCATGCGTTGCCTCCTGCAGGACATGGAGTACAAGACGGTCTGCGTTTCGTACGCCACCAGCTGCCGGGAGGTGGTGCACTCTCTCCTCTCCAAGTTCCGGATGAAGCATCGGGACCCCAACCTCTTCTACCTCACCATGGAGGTCACCGTTCGCAAGGCCGGTAAGACGCCCGACGCATCCAAGGCGTGGCACCTTTTGCCTTCGTTCACTCATTCATTCACTTAAGCCAGTGTTTCCCAACCTTTTTTGGCTGCGACCCTAAATCCACTCTTGGCCTGGAGTCGCGACCCTAATTGTAACAATAAATTCAACCATTTCATGTTATATTTCTACGTACTTGCATAATGTTTATAAACTTTCGTTTTTTATAGTTCAGTTTATAGTTACTAGCACAATGAATTTAAATACTTGAATAACTTGAATAAAAAACTTGAATAAAAAAAAAGTTAAAAAATACCCTCTGGCGACCCTCAAAAACACCCTCGCGACCCTAGTTTGGGTCGCGACCCTGGGGTTCGGAACCACTGATTTAAGATGACCTACTACACCGCACCAGTGATGTCGTTGGGGGAATGGCCTGGTCAAGCTTCTGGTCGTTCCTTTACCTCACAATCAGTCGTGGTGCAAGAGCGGTAGAGTCCTTGCCTTGCCTTGCCTTGCCTTGCCTTGCCTTGCCTTGTGGGGCGGGGTGTCAATTCTACAATTGATCCCATTTACACTTTTCTTTGTTTTCATTATTTCCTTATCAGTAATTTGATTTCTCTATTTATTTACTCGCTCATTTCCTTGTTTAATTGTTTGTTTAGTTGTATGCAGCCTGACCACCCCTTTTCTCTCTCTCTCTCACCCTCTCCTCTCTCTTTCTCTCTGTCTCTCTCATGCGAGTGTGTGTGTGTGTGTGTGCGTGCGTGCGCAACAATGCATGAAATATTTTCAATAAGTGTATATTGTTTAGAAGCCCTTTAAGTATGGATATATTGTTATTATCATTAACATTGTCATTTTTGTTAATGTTGTTATTGTTAGGCCCTGTTCACACTGGCGGTTTGGACCGCGGCGGTTCAATTACAACGTCAGCGGAGGCGTTCACCCACAAACGCAGTTTTCCCTTGACTATGAGATACCGCCGCGGTTTCCGCGCGGAAACTGCCCGGCTCAAGCTGCTAGTGTGAACAGGGCCTTATTATTGTTGTTTTTTGTTTTTCTCGATCGCAGGAGGCGCGGTGAGGACCTGCCTGACGCTGGAGGACGAGGCGCGCCCCGCCGAGCTCCAGATGTGTCACCCTAAGGGCGACTCCAGGTTCGCCCTCAAGATGCGCCCCGGAGGTCTGGTTCGAGTCTACGACGGGGCGCTGGTCCAAGGGGTAAGAAGCAGGGACTCGGGAGGGGGGGGGTGTATATGTAGCCCCTGTCACACGAGCGGTTTGAACCGCGGCTGTTCAATGACAGTGGAAGTCAGTGGAGGCGTTCACACACAACCGCGTTTTTTTTTTTTTTTTTACTATGCGGTGCCGCCACGGTTTCCGCGCGGTTCCAACCGCTAGTGTAAACAGGGCCTATTTCTTGCATATGTTCACACACAATGGGGGAGCTGGCCACCGGCGTCGGCTTCCCTTCCTCCTCCTCCTCTTTTGATCCGGGAAAGAGCCCCGCACTAACCAACACAGACAGTCCATAAGTCTCTTCCCAGAGAGATCTATCTGTGGTAGATAATGGACCCCCATAGAAAGTGGACCCCCACACTCAAAACACTTGAAAAGTGGATTTTTTTGTTCTATTTATAAACAAATAACCCATCAACATGTGTTACTAAATTTTGTTCATTAAAGTACCAAACTTAACGAAAGAGTTGCATATTTTAGTCAGGGTCCATTTTCCGCTATAGAAAATGGACCCTGGGTCCAATTCCAATGGGTCCATTTTCTGTCCCCCGCCGAGGTTTCCATTGAGTTAAACTAGAATCAGCACTGATTTGACTAAATGTCAATCAACTGATGGTTGTCAACTTCATCCTCCTCCTCCTCCTCCACCCACAGTCGCAGTACAAGTCTTTGCTGGTGACGGAGAGGACGACTTGCGACGAACTCATCGCGCTGGTCCTCAGCTGCAACAACATCTCTGACAGCATCAACAATTATTCCCTCTACGAGGTGAGTCCTTAGGGGGCCTCCGTCAAGGGGCTATCGCACTGGGCCAATTTTCCTCCGACATCCTACCTCCATTTGAATTCAACGAGACTATAACTTCACTTACAGAAGTATAGATTTGTCTAAGAACATTTCACCAGTGTGTCTAACATTTGTCTAGATTTACAATCTCTCAGTTCATCCTTCAGCTTTGCTATATTTATGGGGGAAAGATAATTTGATATTTGACAAACAGAATATTGTCATCGAAGTCGTTTTGCACTCAAAGGAATTTTCAACGGTCGGCGCTGCTGCTGCTGGTGAAGAAGCTCGTGGAAGAAGCCTAGTGCGATAAGCCCTTAATGCAGCGTTTCTCAACCTTTTTACCCTTACGTCGTAACCTTTGAAACAAATTGTATGTCTCAAGGAACCCCTGCGCTTAAAAAAAAAAAAAAATTACCATATCTTTCTCATTTTATTTTCATCGTAATAATAAATAGGT
The DNA here is from genome assembly GCF_046742065.1 of Oratosquilla oratoria. NCBI lineage: Eukaryota > Metazoa > Arthropoda > Malacostraca > Stomatopoda > Squillidae > Oratosquilla > Oratosquilla oratoria. The sequence continues at coordinate 46,950,225 of NC_134806.1, forward strand.
TGGATAGGATGGTGTCTATATTACATTATTACAATAACCAAGAATATGTCGTGCGTGTTTAATTATATTACGTATATGAAATTAAATAAACAAGATCAAAAGTGCATTAGCTTCTCACTTGTTCTTGCGGAACCCTTAAAGACATTTTGCGGAACCTTTAGGGACCTTTTGCGGAACCAATAAGGGTTCCCCGGAACCCTGATTGGTTGAGAAACGCTGCCTTAATGTCAGGCTTCTGATGTTTGTCCGCACGTCGTCTATGACTTCGAGTTGTTGTCATCGTTTCTAAATCTGTATATTCGTTTATTAATTTCTATTTTGATTAATATGCCTATTTTGATTTAACTTGTTTATGTTTATATAGTTGCTTTATGTTGTAACTTCGAATATGTTCTGCCACCGATTTTAATTTTATTTAGTTACCTATTCATTGTAATTAATGTATTTTGTTTTATATTTCTATTCTATTTTGGTACTGTAAGCTCCAAATTGGTGTTGTAATAGAATCTAATTTTATTTAGTCAATTGTCAATTTAAATTAATGTATATATTTGTTTTTTGTATATAGTGATATTTTGTTATTTTACCGTAGGGGCGCCTCCGTGTTTTTAATTTGAAATATGTGAATGTCAAAAAATGGCGTAACCTCAGAATGGGCTGGATAACAGAGGGTAAAATTATTCTAATAATTATTTATTCAACATTGTTGGACAACTACACAGACATGAACAACTAAGATTAGAGGAACCAGTAGATATCTAGTAAAACTTAAATGTTTTTCGATTCCTCTTAACATATTTTGTCACTTGCACTTCTTCTATCTATTGTGAATCGTTAAATATTACCTACGAGTAATAAGCCAAGATCCAAAAGACGACGCTTACATTGTCTCGTGTAGGGCGTCATAGAAAATGAAGTCAATCGTTCAACGTATTTAAAAAGAATGTAAGAGTAGTGTAGGGGTAACTATTTATTATATATATTTTGTCTCGTAAACACTTATTTTTATTTTTAGTCTATAAAAGCTATATTTTGTTTATTACATAAAGCAAAAGATATCAGACTTTACAAAGTGCTTGAAATATAATCTAGTAATGCATCTGCTATTGTGATTGATTGATTTATTTTATTATATATACATTTTTTATAAGGGTGGTACTGCCTACTGGTAATTGGGGCGATGGGGATATATTTATGAATGTGTGGTATGTTGATGTGTGTCTGTTGGTCACGCTAGGTCCGCCCCCAGGATCCTGACGACGAAAGGAAGCTGCACCCTGACGACCGGCCTCTGTGCGTCGTCTCCCGCTGGTCCTGCAAGAACGACACCTGCCTCGTCATCCGCCACAAGCCTTCTGCAGCCACTACCCCGAACGGCAACAACCCCAAATCGGGTGCTGATCACTATAACAACAACAACAACAACGTCAGTAATAGCGATGAGGTCAATGGCACTGACGAAGAGATCCACCTGCAGAGACTCTCGACTCTGAGGACATCGTCGTCCTCGTCGTCGTCGTCGTCGCAAGGTCCTGCGGGAGGAGGAGGAGGAGGAGACAGCAGCGGCAGCAGCAGCAGCAGGCTGAGTCGAAGCACTCCCACGTCGCCCTCGTCGAGGCCCAGCCACTGCAGCCTCTCGTCCTCGTCCTCGCTCCGGAAAGCGGCCCCCTCCCAGGAACCGAACCACCCAGGCACCTTCGCCTTGAGGTCGCCCTTGAACCTGACGCCCTCCACCACAATCACCATCGCCCTCAACGGCTCCACGACGGTCACCAACAACACTCCCGAGGGCTCGAGCAGCAGCAGCAGCAGCTGCAGCAACCTGACGAAGAATGCCAAAAGCCACAGCTTCGGCAGTCGCAGCAGCAGCCTGAGGAGGAGGAGGAGGCCCGGGAGCGAGCCCAGGAACATCAAAGAGGAGGACGAGGACGAGATAGAGGAAGAGGAGGAGGAGGAGGAAGAGGAAGAAGAAGAAGGGGGAGAGGTTGGGGTGGAGCATGAGGGGGGTGGCTTCTCCCCAACTCCAACTCCTCCTCCCCCGCTCCGACCCCCGCAGCCCCAGCCTCCACCACGAATACGGTCGGCAGTGAGAAGACAGGTGAGGTCCTCCTGGCGGGGGTAGTAGTAGTAGAAGTAGTAGTAGTAGTAGTAGTAGTTCGCCGACGACCTCAGTCACTGGCGAGAGAGTGGGGGGGAGGGGCAATGAACTATGCCTGTGGGAGACGGATCCTGATTACTTTCACTACGCACTTCCACGGGGATAGAGGTCGTTATAGAAAAAAAAGTAGTAGTAGCAGTAGTGGTATAGTCTGCGCTCCAAGGAGTCCGTTCAGGGTGTGGCATACTTCGGGCCAAAACATAAGAAATAAAGGAGACTGCAAAAGACCATAAGGCCTACACTAGGCAGCTCCGTATCCATCACCACCTGTCATCCCCATCCATAAAGTTGTATAATCGTTTTTTAAAACAATTGATGGTTTCAGCGCTTACTACATGGTTACTAAGTTTATTCCATTCATCGACCACCCTATTAGTAAACCAATTCTTGCCTATTTCCTTCTTAAACAACCCTAGTGCATCTCCCTCTCTCTTATTTCCCATGTATGTACTATGTGAAATTGTCTTATTTATTCTGTACGTAGTAAAGGAAACCGTCCTATGGTAGTACACATCAGCATCATCACTTTTGAGGATTATACCAACAACGATTACCTGTTGCCCATCCCACTCCACTGTCTCACCCATGATTCCTCGACGTTGCCACGTCTCATTGAACTTATGCAAATCAGTTATATTCCTAAAAATTATCTACATTATACTACTATAGGGCAGCTTCCTTTACTATATGCAAATATAAAGATAAAAGAAATTTTCAAATAGAACATAGAAGTGAAATAAGAGAGAGAGAGAGAGATAGGCTTGTACTAAGGTTAACGTTGCAGAATGGCTAGTGGTCTATGACGACGTCTGCCACAACTCGAATGGACTCCTTGGAGCGCACAGACAATAGTCCACTGCCCCCTTACGAGGGGTAAAGGCACTTTGGTAAAAATATGAAAAAAAAACAATGTTTCGGAACCAGCAATGTCACATCGACTTCCCTCGTTGGTTCGGCCTCCCGAAATGCCCTTCGGGTTCCTCCGCCACGGGGACTCGAACTCTTGCACGTGCGTGCGACTGCTTTCCACAGAGCAATGAAGAGCGTTACCCCCTGTGGTGAGCAGCCACACGTGCAACAGTCTTAATCCCCGTGGTCGAGCTTCTTAATCAATTTGTCCAAACTCTACAGCCTGTGGTTATGTGCGCAATTATAAAAATGTCTCCTTTTTTTAAGTAAAATTAAATGGACTTCCCTCTCGTGCAGCTGCCGTGGAGTCGAGGCTTGGAGTTGGTCGAAACGCCCGTGGACGACGAGGACGAGGACAAGATGGACGAAGCGGAGATTCGAACACGGAAAGCTCACTCGTACAACGACTATGAAAACTATTTCTACATTTGATTCGCTGCTCCTCACCCTACAACTGTGTCTGTGACACTAACTTGAGACAGCAAGTTCTCTTTCTTGGGAAGTATTGAAATTCAGATTTTTCTTTCTGTATCTGGATTATATAATATATATATATATATATATATATATATATATACACACATATGATTTTTTTTTTTTTTTTTTTTTTTTTTTCCAAATATTGGAGAGCATTCCAATAGAGAACAATCTGGTGAAAGTTCAGTTTTGCTGTAGCTTGTCTGCCTCTCGGCATTCCATGTTCCTGTGATCTGTGTTGAGCAGACAGAACACCCGTGTAATTTAGTCATTTGTCCACAGTGTCATAACATATAATTCAATTTTGTTACGTCATGTACGCTTGGGGACACCCAAACCTGACCCCTACTTTGCCAGAACTAAAAAGCAAACAATATTTTTCTTTTCTTTCATTTTTCTTTTTCTAACAAAAGAAATAACTTGTTGTGATGGAACTATGGTATATAGAAATATGTTTTAAAAAGTATTGGCAGTGATTTGCACAGTTTTCATTTCCCCTGGGTCAGGTTTGGTTGTCCCCAATTGTACAGGTCTGTGTACAGTTGGGAGGGCAGGAGGTCAAGTCACGACAGGGCTTGCAATGGACAAAATCATTGTGCCCAAAGTAGGTGACATTTTTCAAAATAATGAGAATACATCTAAAACACATTTGTAGACTTTCCGATGACTTGAAGGTAACGATGTCCAAGTGCTCCACTAATTCATTTGTGAATTGTCATAGCAGACTCAATTAGCCTTTGGTCTTTAACCTGATACAGGCATTGGTGACAAAAAAAGAAAATCTATATTTTGCTGCCTCGTCACGCTTCCCGGTGTGTTGTAATTTTTTTTGTTTTTTCGCAAATGTTTTTGGTGTCTTGCTGCTTTGTTTCAGACCCAGGCACTGGGCGGGAGGCAGGGATGACCTGTCATCCACGAGGAGCTAAGACGAGAGGGGGAGGAAACAAATGGGGAGTGGAATGGTTGGATGGGAATGTGATGTGTGCGTACCTTTGACTTGGCTACCCCTTAGAAAGGGGAAATAAGGCCCTTGCTGTAGAGATGTGTAGAAATTTGAGGCAATGAATATTATAATCTGTATTCCAAGGGTTCCCCCCCCCCTTTATAAGGGAGGTCTGTCTATCTATATGCTGGGAGCTTTTTCCCCCCTTAGTATGTAGATGGATGAACCTCCTTTATAATGGGGCAAAAACCCTTGGTTTATGGATAATAATAATAATATAGATTATAATAATAATTATTGCCTATGCACAGCAGACTTCTTCCCCCTTACAAGGGAGGTAGCCAGGTCAAAGACACGCACCCACTCCCGTCCACCCATTCCACACCCAATCCACCACCCTTTCCTCTCTCCTCCTCTTAGCTCCTCGTGGATGAAGGGGCATCCCTGTCTCCTGCCCACTGCCTCAGGTCAGAAGCAATGCAGCAAGACACAGTTCATCCACAGCAACAAGGGGGCTCCAATTAATCGGTAACACCTCTCTCTGTCCCCTTGTACAGAAAATAGAGAAGAGGAGAGAAATCCCTTGGAGCCGTGTCAAAGTATCTTCCATATACAGCCATTCTCCGCCCACCCCTCTCCCCTGCCTTCTTGTATTATATATAATAGTAATAATCATTGTTACAGTATGTATATTGGCCCCTTGGCATTAGTAGTATAGATACTAATCAGACATTCTGTCCTGTGGATACTTTTTTGTGACTGTCCTACTACATAAAATGTAATGGATTAACAGTCTCTGCCACTGGGACTCAAACCCTTGGGTGTGTGACTGCTTACCCCACAAGGGAAGGATTATGTCATTGCACCACGCTTGATCACATGAACAGTACCGATCCAAAACTTGACTTGGCCATTCCCAATGACACTCACGTGGTGCAGTAGGTTATCTTCGTTTCATCGAGTCTGATTACTTACTGTACTGTGCGAGTATCATTGACGAATGGTCAGGTCGAGCTCCAGGTCATCACTTTTATATGAACAGTGTGGCACAATGCTAATGTCCTTGTCTTGTGGAGTAAGCAGTTGCACAGCCAAGGGTTCAAGTCCCAGTGGCAGAGCTTGTTAATCAATTTGTCGTAACTTCACACATAAGATGTAATATATCTCATATGCAACAATAGTGCCTTATCAACATGTCATATCATCATCAAAGGTGCTTTCGTCAAAGTAGAGCCAAGAACCATGAGGTATGTGTATATATATATCCAAATTTCAAAACTTCACACACTTGTCTGATACCTCTCCAGCATAAAAGTCTCTATGAAACAAGTCTACATGCCATGCTGCGAGAGTTGATGTTTGGGAATGTGTAAGACAAGTTCCAAAACATTTGATTTAATGTCCTGCATAGCATGATAGTAGAGTCCTTGTCTAGTGGTAAAATAATGCACAGTCAAGGGTTCGAGTCCCAGTGGTAGAGCTGTTTAATCCTTAATCCACACACACACACTATATATATATATATTATGTTGTATACATTATTTTGTATATTGTAACATTTCATTGCACCCAGTATTGTTTATTCGGTCATGATCTAATGCTAATGTATTATACAGTGTTGTATTCACCTTTATTGTATAGTGAAATGTGTTGTAGTACTATATGAATTACAAATGACATCCGCTTCATTCTACTGCATTGTGCTCACTTAGAGACCCATGGCTTCTTTTCCAGAAATGTGTTTACTTAAAGGTGTATTGTTTCTTTTCTAGCAGTATGCTCACTTAGGGGCCCTCTGTTAACTACAATGAGCTCACCAAGGGGCCAGCTGCCCCTTTTTTTCAGCTGGGTGCTCTATTAAGGAGTTATCACACTGGGCTATATTTCCTCCAACATCCTACCTCCAACCTCCATTTGAATTCAACTAGAATATGACTTTGCTTTTAGAAACCTAGACTTCTAGGAACATTCCAAGAGTATGTCTAATATTCGTCTAGGTTTACAATCTCTTAGTTCATCCTTCAGCTTTGCTATATATGATGGAGAGTAATTTGATATTTGGAGATTTGAAAATTCAACTATTGTCACCAAAATGGTTTTTACCCAAAGGAACTGTCAGTGAAGCCAGTGGAAGCCCCGTGTAATAATTCCTTTAAGGAACCCTTTCTTCTCCAGAAATGTGCTCACTTAGGGGCCTTCTACCTCTTTACCAGCAATATGCTCACTTGGGGGCCTTATCCAGTATATTTTTTCATTGACAATATTCAAGTATTCTTAACATAATTATAACTGTTTCATGGTAATGTCTGTGAACAGAGAAAGGCCTTATGGTCCTTGATTGATATGATATTGATAGGGAGATATAATTGACAGTACATTTTATTATTGTCAACAAACATTTCCTATTGCAGGGCAATAAAAACACTCCCTTTTATTTTTCATCTTATTTATTTATTATTATTTTTGAACATAAGAACATAAGAACATAAGAAATAAAGGAGACTGCAAAAGACCATAAGGCCTACA
>NC_134806.1:46962237-46977237 GCF_046742065.1 Oratosquilla oratoria
TTATTTCAGAAATGCAGGTACCTGATTGCTACTGGGCAAACGTACAGGGAATACTGCTTTCACAGAGTGTAGGCCTCCGTTGCGATCGGTTTCATGCAACTGGTTGAGACGGCGTACGAGATGCCGTCGTGATGTAAACAAACCTTAGGATGATCGCCCCCGACTCTCCAAACATGGATGTTACGCAGGAATAAAGTTAATAATAAAAAGAAATTAGATACATAATATATTTATTTGGCAGACTAGATATCATAAAAGAGTGACCAGCATTCTTTTTTTTTATGTTTTTCTTAGAGTACAAGTTTGTGGTGCATTTAGGTGGGTGGTTGGGCATTTTGTGCAACATGTGTAATAGTTGTCGAATACATCAAAACGTAACAAATACCACAGTCAGAGCAAAAGGAAAAGACTGTTGACGGTTTTCCTATATATTCCTTCTGCTCCCACTAGTATTAGTTGTGATTTATAAATGCGTTACATTTTTCATCAGTGATGTCAAAACATGTTTAAAGATGGCATCTACTGAGAGTCTTGACAGAATAACATTAGAAGACGAAGCCTTGTAGTGATTGTTCAAGCTACTTGAAAAGGCTTCAGCAAGCAAAACGTTGTACTTCATCTTCAAATGGTATTTATTACAAAAAAATAATGTCAGCAAAGAAATTTCATTGTATATTAATTTTGGACATTTACTACAATGTTAAAACTGCTCCAGATTATTTTTTCCAAAATAATTACAAAGAGACAACCAGTTTTCCTGACGACACGTGCAAGTAAGATTTTGGGTGATTTTGTGTTTGCCGCTGTTCGTAGATCCGTCTTGTGTCAAATTGTCTACAAACTATTACATGTAAAAAAAAGAAACGCTGTGACTTGTGTTTAAGAATGCAGAAGTAACCAACTACTAGAGGAAATAAATTTCAAGCAAAGTGCTTTTGTATAATTACAGTGCTCTAATAATGAATATGTAATTTCACAAAGACCTTTGTTTTGTAGCCTCGCTGACACGAAGGAGGGGCTAGTTGAGTCGCCGCTGGCGCTAGTTCGAGCTGCAAGTCAACTTCCCTAAGGGCAAGTAAGTCTTGACACTAGGTTAGCTTGGAGGCAAGTGGACTAACTCTCCGTTCACATGGGTCAAGTAGAGGGCGAGTTGACAAGTCGCTTTCAGCACTAGCGGCTACTAAACTAGCCCCATCCACGTGTCAACGAGGCTGTAATTTTTTTTCTTTTAGTTACACCTACAAACCGGTACGTGCCCTGCTTCTTTTCCATAAGTCTGACCAGCCAGCTGGTTCTCCTTACCACCCGGAAATCCAACCACCTGCGGGCCTCTAATGGAGTCGACTGCTTTGTCAGTCCCAAAATATAATTTTTGTTGGTGTTGTCGTTCCCTAGACTGTCTGGCCGAGCAGCCCCGCCGTCCCCCAGAGGAACACCCGGTACGGCTGGTGGCCGCATCACCGCTCGCAGCGGTGAGTGGATTCGGAGGGATGGACGTCAGGGGGTCGGGCATGCAGCTGTCTAGTAGTCTGATATAGGAATCAGCGACGACGAAGAATAGCAACACTCGCGGTGATGAAAGTAAATGTTCATAATAGTGTAAGTGACATTAATTACTGGTGTTTATTAGCACTGCACTAGACAAAGCAAGTAACACGAGATAAACTATGAAGAAGGGGGTGTGCGAAAGGGGACAATTCAGATGGCGATACAGAAAAAAAAAGCATCTGCACAGGTTAGATCTGATGACAATGGTAGTAATTGTCAACACAATGAGGTCCTATTATAACGTTAGCTTGAATACAACTGACCTAATTATAAGTTGGGGAACGCAAGAGGACCTTGGTGCAGGCTCGGCCACTTCTTTGTTGATGTCTCCAATGTTTTGTGACTTGAGTTCTTCCATAGAACTATTTTATGCATCCATATGGGTTGTCGGATCAGTGTTCCCCAATCTATTAGGTTTGCTATACTTGAAAACCAAATGTGATACCTGTAAGTCACGTGACAGCATGTTTTTGACTTCTCAAATTGTGTATCATTTAGTGGTTTAGAAAATGTAGTGTGCGGTTGTCAAGATTTCGTCAGTAATTTTTTTTTGTTTTCGACCACACACTGGTCAAGAAGAATGTCCAAGTCTCTCTTGTCAGCTACAGTAAGGATCATACGAAACATTCTAGCCATTTCTAATGTTATTCAGAAATGGCAACGGCGTTGCCATGCAGTGCGTGAATTGGGTTCTATTCAAAGTACATTTTAGTCGGAAAAAACTTGGACTTGGGTATGTACATCCACATATCTTGTTCCTGCGTGCAACAGGAGAGAAATATACACTTTAAAAATATATATGTATATATATATAAATAGTTCTAATGTTGAATTCACCGAGTTATGACTCCTTGTGAAGGTAGGTAGGCCAAACTGTGGAAATGTTATCTATCACTTAAAGGTTTGGTAATATAGGTGTGGGTGTATACTCCAGTCCACACAACAAAGAACACAAACACAGTAGCTGCAGACATAAGACTCGCCGAGCGAGAAACCCATGGTAGGGAAAAGCCCTGGCAGTTGCGGCGAGCCGCTGTTTTTTATGTTTGGGTCACCTCCCCGCCTGACTAGGGTTGTCGGGCACCATCGCGGGAAGCCCGCAGTGGGTCCTGGGAATCGAACTCACGACCGCCTGCTCCCGAGTTTGACACGGTATCCACCAGACAAAGGCGCCGGGTCCTTCATCAAGAATAATATTCTCGCTTATGTCTGCAGACACTGTAGGATGTTGATATGGTGGACGGGGCTGAATGATTACGTTTTCTGTAAGTTACCGTGGACGGCCTTCTAAACAGGAAATAATCTTTGGAACCTTCTATTTCTTGCTAAGACAGGCACCGCTCAGTGTTAGATGCTAGATCAAAATTGCGAAAGGGAATCGAAACAATTTTACATGTTAGATGCTAGACCAAAATTGCGAAAGGGAATCTAAACAATTTTACATTAACAATATTATCGGTAACAATTTTCTAGTTCCAATGTATAGGAATCAGTTTTATAATTACGATTGCGTTCAAATGCATTGTTCCACAATTCTGCATGAAGAATGATTTATCAATATCAGTTCTAGTTCCAAAGATAGAAATCAGAGATGTTTTTGTCAGGTATTTTGTGTAGTTCTGCCATATTTCGGGTGGAAACACTGAATAAGATCAAAATATTGCGTTCAAATACAGTATTCCACAATTTTTCATTAATAATAATCTATCAATATCAGTTTTCTAGTTCCCAAAATAGAAATCAGTGTTTTATGATTTCAATGGAGTGTTTTGTGTCGCTCTTCCATATTTCGAACAAGATGGTGGTACCAAGTCGAAGTAAACACAAATATGGCGTTCGAATACCGACGAAAGAAAATTGTAAATATATAAAAAGGCAGTGTGGTTGGGTTCTCCTTCATCATGGAAAGATAAAATCTTCATTCAAAATAAATAATTGGTTATATTCTAATCACTAATATCACGTCAAGTTTGAACTTACGAACTAACGAATTTAGCATCGGAGTTAAGGCGTTATCACACTGGGGGGGCTATTTCTCCTCCAACCTCGAATTAATCGGCGGTACCGCCCACCTCCAGCAAGTTTATCGCCGTAAAACATTTCTCCTCCAACCTCGAATTAATCGGCACGTTTATCGCCGTAAAAGCACAATAGTAAACCAAATTGTTTCCTCAACAATTTACACGGAATGTCGTTTGACTTCGAATTTTCCTCCAGCATATCAGACTCCTTCCCGAGAGCTGCACATTTGCTCCAACAGTCGGAGGAAAAATAGACCAGTGTGATAAGGCCTATACCAGCAAAGATAGAATTCCTCCCCAAGGAAAGTCTTGAATACTGTAAACAAAGTCGTCTTCATGTTTTTTTTTTTCAAATTCACAACGGCTGTTCCGATGCGGTTGGGGGGGGGACCTATTATGAAAGAATTCTATTTTTGCGATTTCGCCCAAGATATCGAAATTTAGCCCAGGCGAAGAGGCAGTCCATATTATTGATAATCTACTGACTCAATATTACTTTCACGCCTACATCAATATCATGCCTACATTGTCAACAGTATTGTGGATTCCGGATTATCGAACAATGCTACCGATAGTGCATGGGGTCGCTTTAGTCGATTATGCGGACTGGAACAACTGTGCACAAATAAGCATTTTGAGATCATCTAGTGCATATTTATGCTTTCACATTACGTTAACTTTGCTTTCACAACGTTTACAATAATAACACACGTACTCACACAATGATCTACGATTACAGGTTATGAATCGCACACACACACACACACACACACACACGGGTAAATACTATTATAATCAAACAAGCACAACACGCACACAAACAAGGACAAGAGTAATATATCCAAACATCCACCTACTCCTGTAAACACGAGAAATGTTTACAAGCCAGCACTAACGACCTGTCTCACCAGAAACTCGTTGGCAGGGAGGTGAGGTTACTGTCAAGACTCCTTGGTAGCAGAGGTACGAAAAATCTCCTTTTTCTTCACCCCACGGGGTGGCGAGGGGGAAGGGCTCCCGGGGGAAGCTGGCTCAGTCCCTGGGGCAGAAGCACCCGTCCTTGATGTGCTCGTCGATGAAGTCGCGGTAGTAACTGATGCGGCAGTACACGCCAGGGTAGCCGGACCGGGCGCAGCCAAGACCCCACGAAACAATGCCTGGCACGAAAGGAAAGAAAAGAAAAAGAATTAGATCTACGTGAAACAACTCCATAAAAAAATGAATCGGTCTAATATCGCACTGGCGGCAGGTTCGAACTGCCGTCATCTCGACCTCCGCCGCAAGCAGCGACGCTCAAGCCTGTTCGGCCAGCGAACATCCTTCTGGGTGAGGTGACCAAATGAATAAAATACCTGTGAGCAATAATGATTCACACACACACACACACACACACACACACACACACACACACACACACACACACACACACACACACACCTACACACACACACACACACACACACACACACACACACACACACACACACTTGGGATGAAGAGGAGGGTGAAGGATGAGGGTTTGCAGGATCTCCCTCAAAGTAGGGGGTCACGACCCCCACTTTGAAAACCTCCGATCTAGGGAACGACAACAAGACTCCTTGTTCTGTGTCTAACATAACAATAATAAACATGACGTGAGCAATTCATGATATACCAATAACAAACAGACAATAATAATTTCAGAACGACTTGACAGACATCAGCTTTAAATGTACACAAACGTAGAGACTTCAGAGGTCAACAATGCCACGTACCAATGATGTCGATTTGGCTTTTCCCACCGTCGAGTTTGTTCTCAAACAGAAGAGGACCGCCACTGTCACCCTGCAATGAAGATCAAAATCTTGTGTACGGACAACGTCACTTTCGACCTTATCAACATTCAAATTCAACCTGGAATATACAGGTGGCGGCACACTAGGCAGGCTAGCATGCTACTTGCTTTTGCTACTAGGTTTGGGTAGCAACGACTTGGGCTACAATAATAGTCTGGACTAAGAACCCCTCAGCAATTTTGTGTCCGACATTTGTAAGCTAAGTTAATTAATTCCTCTTAGTTCGTACTTCAGCTTCTCAAGAATCATTTGACATTTGGACATTTGAAAAACAAACAAAAGGCGATCACCGCCACCACCTTCATATGTATATCGAGGACACGGGCAAATTATGTGAGAAGATCATCTATATCAAAAATAAATATATCAAAGGTGGATATGTGTGTATTTACGTGTGTGCACTCGTGTATGTATAGTATGTTCATGAGAGTAAAGTATGTGACCACATCTATGCATGTTCATCACCATCATCACCATCACCGATGATGTAAGTTAATGGAGAAACTTACCCTCCCCTTCCTCCAACCTCTCCCTTCACCTCCCCCCTCCCCCTGCCCCTCCCCCTGCCTCCCCAACTTCCCCCCCCCTCCACTCTCCCACTCCCCTCTCCCCAACCTTTGCCCAGAGAAAGTTCTCTTCGCAACTGACCTGACAAGCGTCGATCTTCCCCTCGTCGTACCCGGCACACATCATGTTCGACATGATTTCGTCCGGTCGGTAGTTCTTCTTCTTGCACTCCTCGTTGGTGATGATGGGCACCTGGACGTTCCTCAGGATGGGGCTGGATTTGCCGCTCTCCTTGGTCCGGCCCCAACCCGTCACGGTCCCCATCTCGCCGACGTAGCTCCGGTTTTCTGTCGGAAGAGGTTGAGTCAGTACGAGAAGGGCGGAGCGGCAGAGGACAGCCAGCAGGGGCAGGACTTGTGGTGATGGATTTGAATCTGATCAGTTTAGGTTCAAAGCTTCTGTCGTCACAAACGCGACTCGAGTGAATTCGTTCGAGGAGAAAAGACTTGGGTTCCAATATCTTATTTTTTTTATCTCCAAAAGTCAAAAGACATTTGCGTCATATACTGAGAATCTGAATGACACACTAAGAGATGTTAAACCTAGACGAACATTAGACACATTGTAGAACTGTCCTTCGGGAACTCTAGAGCACTGTAACCGAAGTCGTCAAGCTTTTGAAATTTACAAAATTTGACGAGAATCTTGAATATGTGGCCAGGGGCGTTTTGAGAAGGAAGTAAGAGGCAAAAACTGGTTCACCAACAAAGTGGTTAACAAATGGAATAGACTTAGTAATCATGCCCTGAGTGCTGAAACAATAATTTGTTGTTTTAAAAAGAAAATTTTATGCATTGGAGTAAAAGGTGGTCAGGGACATGGAACTACCTGGTGCAGGCCTCATGGTCTCTGACAATCTTGTCACTTGTCTTCTTGTGTTGGCAAGGAGCTTACTACACCAGGAGGCGCTGAATAGCTGCGGCCGAAGCCCTACTATGCACTTGGACTGTTGGGGCAGGCAACCGTCGCTTCTGGGAATGGGGGGGCGGTGCGGGATTCGTACCCAAAACTAAGTGAATGAGCATGCGAAAAAGCCAAGAAGTAGATCATACGAAGAAGCTGAAGATGAGCATAGAGAGCAAACGAACGAAAAAGCGAGTAAAAGACCGCGCGCGCGCGAGAGAGAGAGAGAGTCAGACAGAAACAGAACATAAGAAGAAGTCAAGTCGTCGAAAGAGAAGGACAGAACGAGAACTAAAAACTAAAAATAGAAAGTAAAACAACAGAGGTGGGGCGAGAGAGACAGCCAGACAGACAGAAACAGAGAACACAAGAAGCCAAATCGAAAAGAGAAAGAGAGAGAGAGGGAGAGAGGTTGGGAGACCCACCTTTCTTTGGGAGGCAGACAGGCCTGACGAAGTTGGTGAGGCTGACTGCCTTGTCCAGGAGAATGATCCCGATGTCGTTGTTGTACGTCTTTCTGTTGAAGCCCTTGTGAGCCCACCACTGGGAGACGGCCCGGCGTTGCCTCCGGGGGTCTGTTGGGTCCGTCATGTTGTGGGCCCCCAGGACAATCTCCACCCGGTCTTTGTTAACCCTGTGGGTTTATGTCAACGTTGAAAAAATGAAAAGAAATAGCGTCCCACTCCCACGCACTGGGAGGTGAGGCACCCATGGTAGGGTGCAGCACTGTCAGTTGCGGTGAGCCGTTGGGTTTCTCAAGGAAGCTTCCGCGGGCTTCACCAGCAGCCCCGACCGTTGAGAGTTCGTTGGAGTAAAAACGACTTCGGTTACAAAATTCAAATTTTCAAATCTTCAAATATCAAATTATCTTTCCGTCATCAAAATTGAACGATGAACTAAGCGATTGTAAATCTAGACGAATGTTAGATAGATAGATAGATAGATAGATAGACTTTATTTGGCAATGAATCAATGTGCATGAAGTGCAAATAATGACAAGAACACATAGTTCGGAATAATAAATGCAAATTGCCGACTGTTGAAATGCTCTTAGAGAATTCTAGATTTGTGTAAGCGAAGTCACATTCTAGTTATTAAAATGGACTTTTAGAGGTAGGATGTGGGAAGGATATTAGCCCAGTGGGATGAACCCTTTATGCCCGCGTTGGGTCACCTCCCCGCCTGGCCAGAGCTGTCGGGAGCCAGCGCGACACAGCCCATAGCGGGGCCCGGAAATCGAACTCACGACCACCTGGGAAGGAGTTCGACTCGTTATCCACTGGGCTAGCGCGCGGCCCTATATTAATGGTAACAACAAATTAAGCTAACATGATAAGATTGCTATGTTAGCATAATAAAATGGCCATGTTAACATGTTCATATCAACGCCTATGTCAATAAGATGTTAACATGATGTAAGATGGTCATGTTATGTAAATGTGATGTTCATGTTAACATGTTAATTCTAAGATGTTAGTAAAAATTTAATGTTAAAATTGTGATGTTAAAGTGGTAGTATCAATTAATCACATTTCAATGTTAACAGTGTTAATTACTGGTGTTTGATTTTAATGTGATTCAGGCAAAGAAATCGTGTAAATTATGTGAATCAGGTAATTGGGGGCAAGTCAGCTCAATCAGGTTGATTAGGTAAAATGGGGAAATCCTGGAAACAATAAATTATGCAAATCAAGTAATATTAAGTCTGACGTAATTTGGATTACTCAGGTAAAGTGGCTAAATCGGTTAAATTGGCCAAATATGGTGAAATGGGTATTTCAAGTCTGACGTAAATTGTGTAAATTGGGGACAATCAGGTAAAGTATCTAAGTTGGGTAAATTGGCTAAATGTGTCAAATTGTGTAAAACTGGTCAATTTGGCAACTCAGGTAAATCGGTGAGGTAAATCTGGTGAGTCGTGTAAATGTTGTAAATCTGAAAGATGGTGTAAATCGGATGACGTGTGTCAACGGTGCAAGACGTGACGAACGGTGTCGTCTGTTCCTCCTCACCCCTCGATGCAGTGGGCGGCAGTGACCAGGTACTTGTTGTTGACGAGGGAGGCTCCGCAGTACAGTTTGCCGCGGTACGACAGCGACGCCATCCAAGGGTACTCAGAACGGGCCGTTTCCGATCCACCTACGACCCGACCAGACCGGTTTGGCATCCCGCACTCTGGAGGGGGAGGAGGAGGAGGTGGTGGGAGGATGGTAAGCAATTAATCATCATCATTGTTAATGGCAATATCAGCATCATTATCCTCATCGTCATCAATCATCATCATCAGCAGCAGCAGCAGCAATTTCAAAATAGCATCAATATTATTATCATCATCAGCACCAGCACCAATATCAAAATATCATCGTCAATATCGTCATCATTGTCATCATCATCACTTTCACCAATAACGTCATCATCACAAAATCATCACCATTATTAATATTATTCATATTATATATATTTTTTCTAGTGCAAATATCCTCAACGTTGATACAGTATTGCTGCATTTCTTTACGGGGGTCTGTCTGTCTGTCTCTCTCAAGAACGTAATAGATGAATCCACGCGGAAAACTCACAGAATGTTCTCATAACTCTTATAAAAAGGATGAATAAGTAATACAAAATAAAATACGAATAACAAATAATAAAATAGATAACTAGAAAATAATAATAACAATAATAATAATGATAGATGATTAATGAATTTCCATTAGCAAAATAGAACAAAAGAAGGCCGAGTGTACTTACTGTATTGACAGCTGCAGATGGGTTGCTGCTTGGCTTTGTTCCTTTTGGGCTGTCACGAAGGCAGGAGAAGAAGAAAAATCACAATTAGAAAGACGCTTCCAAAACGTCTTCTCAACAATTTCTACTCATTAATTTCTTCGTTTACTTGTTTATCTGTTTCATTTGTCTTTCTCTTTTGGTTTGGGATAAAACCAGTGTTAGCCTGAACGTGAACTGTGACGCAGGCAGACTTCCTGTTGCTGAATGGAAGTAGTACACTCTGAACTTCTCTCTCTCTCACTTGAAGTACTTCCAGATGAACCCACATCTTCAGCATTTCAAATGAGAGAGAGAGAGAGAGTGAGAGAGAGAAGTTCAGAGTGTACTACTTGAATTCAGCAACAGGAAATCTGCCTTTGCCCTGTGCTGCGTCGCCTGTGTCACCTGCGTCTCAGTTGGCGCTTAGGCTTGTAACAATCTATACATATTTTATCCAGTATTACTCTCGGTATCGCTATCCCACCTTTATATATATTTTCAATCATGCATGTATGTATATATGGATGTATGTATGCATGCATGTATGTATGCATGTGTGTATGATTCTCCATGGTCTTGGATCACGTGTTGGTCTCGTGATCAACAGCTATTTCCCTCCCGAAAGAGAGCTCAGAGCTCATATATAACAATAAGCCTAGCCAGCACTTTAAAATTGGCGGCATTTCTTTACAGATCGCGAACATAATAATTACTATTTCAGTCAGAAATAAATAGATTCCACTCACGGAGTAGACGGTTAGTTAAAACTTTACTGTCTCCCTTGAGCATTTTATGTATGATTGTGTGTGTGTGTGTGTGTGTGTGTGTGTGTGTGTGTGTGTGAGAGTGTGTGTGTGTGTGTGTGTGTGTGTGTGTGTGTGTGTGTGTGTGTGTGTGTTTCACCATCACGGTCTTGGATCACGTGTTGGACTCGTGGTCGACAGCTATTTCCCTCCCGGAACAGAGCTCAAAGCTCATATATGACCGATCTATGGGTAATGCTGTGACTTTACACGCACACACACACCCAACTCCCCGCCCACGACAGTTGGAGTAACGACTCGCAGCGCAGCGAATACTGAAATTATTTCAGGCCTGGGGGTGATTCGAACCTGGACTGCCGTAGTGGCGCCCGGGAAATCTAACCACTACGCCAGCGAATATGTGTGCGTGTGCGTGTGTGTGTGTGTGTGTGTGTGTGTGTGTGTGTGTGTGTGTGTGTGTGTGTGTGTGTGTGTGTGTACTTACCTAGTTGTATTTACCTATTTGTATTTTACGGGAAGGGGAGCTACGCTCGTGGTGTCCCGCCTTTGTATCTCGCAGTGTCTAATTTACTCTTAAATTCGTGAATGGTTTTTGCACACACAATTGTTTCGTTCTGTTTGTTCCAAGTGTCCACCACTCTATGGGGAAAACCGTTCTTCTTCAGATCTCTTCTATAACTATCCTTTTTGAGTTTCTTTCCATGTCCTCTTGTGTTTCTCTTGTCCCAGTTTAGAAAGTCCTCTCTATCGAGTATTTCTGTGCCATTCATCATTCTGTAGATGTGCAGTAGTTCGCCTCTTTTCTTTGCTCCAGAGTCGGTAACTCCAATTCAGCCATCCTCTCCTCATGTGACAAGTTTGAAAGTGCAGGAGCCATTTTTGTGGCTGCTCTCTGGATTCTTTCTATTTTCTTTATATTCTTTTTTGTACTGGGTGACCACAATATCGCCGCATATTCTAGTCTAGGCCTTATCAGTGTGACCAATATTTTTTTTTAATAATTTCTTCGTCCAAATATGTAAATGCCACTTTTATTGATCTTAGCAAGTTGTAGGATTCTCCGAAATTTTTGTTTATTTGTTTATCAGAGGACAATTCGTTTGAGATAATTACTCCCAAATCTTTTTTTCAGATCACACTTTCTTTACCTCCTTAGTACCAATTTTATATTGTCCTGATATTCTATTTTTACTTTTTCCAAACTCCATTACGCTACACTTCTTAGAATTGAAGTCCATCCACTTCCCATTTCTGATTCCACTTCCAAACCTTATTCGCGCGCGCGAGCGTGTGTGTGTGTGTGTGTGTGTGTGTGTGTGTGTGTGTGTGTGTGTGTGTGTGTGTGTGTGTGTGTGTGTGTGTGTGTGTGTGTGTGTGTGTGTGTGTGTGTGTGTGTGTGTGTTTACCTATTTATAATATGCGGGAAGAAGAGCTATGCTGAGGAGGAAGGAAATGAGTAGGAGGGTGAAAGAGGGGGGGGGGAGAGGAAGGAAGAGGAGGAAACATTGCCCACAAGATAATATAAAACATATCTAAGAAAAATAAAAAAAATGTCTAGCCAGCCAATGGCCCACAAGTAATGATACACATCGTTAGTCATTGTCTGTTTATTTTCAAACGATTCGACAGTGACGTAATCGTCGTGGATGTGACGTCATGTCGAGCGCGTAAGTCGCTTCCTGGTGGCCAGACTCGGCAACAGCTTAATTACGCTGTGGTCTAGTCATATTAGTCACTGACATCTTGGGTAATCAGTTATATCATCTAAACTTTAAAGCATTTGTTGGTGTTCATTTACTTATTAATTTGTTGTTCATGTATTTATTTATTTGTTTGTTTGTTTATCTACCACTTAAATATTATCATATTTCCGTTTATTCATATATGTATATATTGAGTTATCATATATGCAACTCAATATTTCTATGAAATATTTATTTTGTAGTGGAGTAAGAACAGTTCTATATATATATTATATATATATATATATATATAATATATATATATATATATATATATATATATATATATATATATATCCTGATATCTATATCAAATATTCACAAATATAATTTAGCTACATAAGAGTATATCATTATCGCAATGCCGAATTAGGAAATGTGTTGCTAAACGAGGGATATGATTGCATGATGCAAAAATTATAAATGCGAGCAAACGTGCGTTTTACGAAATGCTATATAGGGGAGACTTTTGCGGTCAGTTGCGGTTTGGTAGCGTCGCACCGGGCGATGACGTCAAGTCGCGCGGTCGAGTGAGGGCAAACACAATTTGGCGTCATCATCTTACTTAAAAACGCCAAATTAATGAATCTATTGCGTAGTTACAAAAATCATCTCGTCACTTTTTATACGATTTTTATTTACACATTTTCTGTATCAAAACCACATCAAAGAGCGAAAGAATATAAAATTTTAGTTCTGTAAAGGACAATATAAAATAAAATTTAAGACAAACATAACTAGATTATTAGGCCAAATATAAGATAAATAAAACAAAAATAAGACCAGAGTAAACAAAATCAGATAAAATAATATTTAAGCGATGCAATGCGATACGCGATACGAAGTAATGCTTAGCTAAGCGAAGCGACGCGAAGCGAGTTCCCTAGACGTCCCAACACTTTCTCCGTCAATGCGAAAGGAGGAAAAACATATTTGTTGCAGAGGTTGTTTAATTTTCAACATTTTTGTTTTGTTTCGAATGTTTTATAAGTTATTTTTCTTCTTTCTCTTGTTTTGTTATAAATCCCTTATGTTTCTTTTGGCATAAGTGCACACACACACACAGAGGTACTCTTAAATTCTTAGAATAAAAAAAAAATAAGAATTCAAGAGTACACTTTCTTCACCTACGTACAAAAGTAGATATACAGATTATTTCACTTTTTCCCCCTCGCGAGAATCAAACACTGAATCAAGGAAAATTCTAAGGTCAATACAATAGTATTAAAACACTACACTTTTACTTTTACATTCTGCTGAATATTGATGAATAAAAATATTATCTATGCAAACAAAGTTGTTATGTCAAAGCGACATGACGTCAATACATTGTCGGAGGAACATTTGATGAAAATAAACATGATATATACTAAAACAATGACTCAGTTACATGCAAACAAACGCAGAGGAATATATTAAAAGAAAACGATAAGGTGTTATTAGAGCATTAAGAATTTTTTATATTTACGAAAGAAAAAAATATAATAACATGACATAAGTAAATTAATAAAGAACCTTGACTGCTGGTTAACACACACACACACACACACACACACACACACACACACACACACACACACACACACACACACACACACACACACACACACACACACACACACACACGTCTTGCTTGTAGACAGCGCTTCGGGGTACCACGCTTGAGGTCCTGAAAGAATAGCTTTCACCGACACTGCAAGCCGTTCATGCCCCCGTTGAGCAAGGGAATGGTAATAGTATGTGATTCACAGCCACTGTCTTGGATCACGTGCTGGTCTCGTGATCGGGAGCTAATATTACCCTCCCGAATGAGAGCTCAAAGCTCGTATATATCTGGCCCGATCTATGGGTCATGCTGTGACCTCACACACGCACACACGCACACACACACACACACACACACACACACACACACACACACACACACACACACACACACACACACACACACACACACACACACACACACACACACACACGTACACACACACACACACACACACACACACACACACACACACACGTACACACGTGAACACACATTGTAATGTCGATTTAATTGAATTTTTTTGTGAAAAAACAACTTCAAATTTATGACAAATTTCATATTTAATTTCAAGTATTTCATTGTAACTCAGCAAAACAAAATTGTTTCGGCAAATATAGAATTCTATTCTTAAGAAATATGATAATAATAATAATAATAATAATAATAATAATAATAATAATAATAATAATAATAATAATAATAATATTAATTATAATATAAATAATAGTAATTATTGATAGGGAAGGTAGCCAAGTCAAAGGCATCCACCCACTCCACATAATCCACTCATTCCACCATCCTTCCCCCCCCTTCCCATCTTAGCTCCTCCTGGATGAAGGGTCATCCCTGTATCCTGCCCACTACCTTGCCTAGTCATAAGCAATGCAGTAAGACACAGCACAATCACAAGAGCAAGGCCGCTTCATTTAATCGGCGACCTCCCTCCCCCTCTGCCCCCTCATGCAGAACAGGAGAAGACGGGGAGAAATCCCTTCGGGCTGCGTCAAAATGTAATTTACACATAACCACTCCCTAACCTCCCTCCCCCCGCCTCTCCCTTCCTTGCTCAACAGACATTCACCTCTTTCCCAATGCCCCTTTCACCCCATCCATCCATCTCATCCTTGGTCGCCCCCAAATGTTCACTCCTTCCACCTCTGCCTTCCACACCTCTTTTACTAGTCTTTCTTCACTCATTCTTTCCATATGTCCAAATCATCCCAATACTCTTTCATCAACCCTATCTCCCATCTCCCTTTCCATTCCCGCTCTCCACCTCAATTATTTCTCACTCTATCCAGTCTT
>NC_134806.1:46982237-46984737 GCF_046742065.1 Oratosquilla oratoria
CTAAGGCAACTAAATAATGAGAATAAATCGAGAAAAAAAAATGACAACATTAACCCAGGATTGAAGTTAGTGGAGTTCAACGAAGCCCTTCACACGGTGGCGGCGTGACGATGTTTGACCGAATGCGTGCACTGCCACCGCGCGCGGCAGCAGGAGATTTAGAATACTCAAGAAGTTTTCACCACGCAGCAGAGGTAGGGTATGCTGCTCTTACGTATTAGTATATCTTTATCATTATTGACGTTATTATTACTGTTCTTGTTATTATTACTATTGTTACTATTACTATTACTATTATAATTATTATTATTATTATTATTATTATTATTATTATTATTATCATTATTATTATTATTATTATTATTATCATTATCATTACTATTATCATTATTATTATTATTATTATTATTATTATTATTATTATTATTATTATTATTATTATTATTATTATTATTATTATTATTATTATTATTATTATTGTTGTTGTTGTTGTTGTTGTTGTTGTTGTTATTATTATTATTGTTATCATTACTATTATTATTATTATTATTATCATTATTATTATTATTATCTTATCATTATCATTATTATAATCATTACTATTATTATTATTATTATTGATGATGATAATATTATTATCATTATTATGATATACACTAGTAAAAGATGTACACTAAGGATAAAATAGTTTTACAGGTCATCATAACAAGAGCCTTCATCATTGTCGACAGAATCCGAAAGGACCAATCACAACAACATTAACCTAAAGAAACCTAATTCATCTTAATTCAACATTGTTTAACTTAATCTAAGTTTAACTAACCTTCCTCAACTAATCTTCTTTGCCTTTCAAAGCAAAGTGGAGCGTGTAGTGTGTTTTGTGGTCAACCAAAACAGGTAAATATCTTAAAAAACAAAAAAAGCGTTGCCTAGATTGAACCTGAAGAATTCGTAACTGGATGAAATAGGCTTGTGATGGAAATACTACATTTTATCCATACTAAAACAGTAAACAAAGAAAATAAAACAAGTAAAAGGGAATAAAACTTTACTAAAATAAAATAGATAAATTATAAAGGACAATGTAGTTAGGCAATCATAAGTTTTTCTTGATACCAATCTTGTCTTCGTTTTTCTTTTTTTAAAGTGGTTTCTCGTAGGTATTTTATCAATTGGGCCTTTGACTTCGTTTCTATTTTTTTCGCGATACCTTGTAATTATTTTTTCTCGTATGAATAAAGAATCTTTAATTCTAAGTTTAAGTCGTCGTCATTGAATGCAGACAGCTGCTTTTTTTTCGCCAGTCGTCGATCGTTGGTCAGTTTGAGCTTTGACATCGCAGTGTGATGGTGTGTTCCAACTACGTAAAAAGACTTCTGAAAAGACGTCAACAAGCGATAATTGACAACAGACATTGAAATTATCATAAAAAGTGTGTTTAAATTCAAAGCGAATGTAGTTAATTGGTGAATGAACAGTAATTATACAAATTGATATTGTGTAATTTAGGATTTGAAATTAAACGTAAAAGACAGATGGAATTTAAAAATATGTAATAATAGTTTTCTATCCTTTTAGGAGAGATTTGGCTAAAATCATAGTTCAAACCAGCGGGTAAGTGAAGTTTGGGAATACGGACGACTTTGACGGTACGTTATCACATTTATTATGTTACTCATTTTTGTCTCAGAGCTTACACTCATGTAATAAAGTGGAATGATAATAATTATGATAATGAAAAAATTATCTGAACCAGATGTAAGGCCAGGAATTATCATTTGCATTTATTTGCATATTTTTAGAAGATTCTATAAGTGAGATCGCTTAGGCATTGTGGGTAAACTCTCACTCCACTCCGCCGTGACGTCATTCGGATGTAAACATAAACTAGGAACCTTAAATTTAGAAGGAGAAAAATTTCCAACCTCCAGTTCAGAATTTCATTAGGGGAATAACTTAGGGAATTTATGATACATAAATGTTACATCAAGAAACGAGGTAACGGAACCTTGAATTGTAGAACAAAGTGTTAGTCGGGGTTTTACCCAGAGATATGAACGCTCAGAGGCATCGATGGGTACTGCATTTGAAAAATAGTCAGTGCTAACCCAGCGCCCTACTCCCTACCAGTTATGTGTCATTTTTTAATAGAATTCATTGAGAATAATGAAAGTATCTGCGTATAGATGCATATAATAGGTAATAATACAAGTTAATCATACCAGTGCTGACCCAGAACTGTACTCCCCACCAGGGGAAAGAGGGAGAAAAAACAAACACCAAGGATAAATTAATCACAGGAATCTGTCGGACTGATTCGAACAAACAAATTTTTTATTCAGGTTATAGGCATATAAATGATCAATCGTGAAAGGGATTGTGGCAAAGAGTGCTCTCTCCCAAAGAAAAAGTAATATATATATATATTATATATATATATATATATATATATATATATATATATATATATATATATATATATATATATTATTGAGGTTAA
>NC_134806.1:46989737-46997237 GCF_046742065.1 Oratosquilla oratoria
AATAGCCTTAAGGCGTTATCACACTGGGCTATTTTTCCTCCGACTGTCGGAGCAAATGTGCATCCTTTTGGGAAGGAGTCTGATGTGCTGGAGGAAACAAAATTTCCTCCAACATAATATCAAGTGACATTCTACGTCAATTGTTGAGAAAGCCAAAGAGTTTGCCAAAGGGGATTTGACGGTGGGAAAATTGTTGGAGGTGGGCGGTACCGCCGATGAATCGGAGGAGGTCGGAGGAAAAAAAAAATAGACCAATGTAATAACGCCTACACACAACCTTCCTCCACTCACACCTATCCCTTGCCTTCTCTCTTCCTTGCTCAACAGGCATGACCCTTCATCCACGAGGAGCTACGCGAAGAGGGAAAGAAGGGTGGTGGATGAGAGTGGAATGGATAGGAGTGGAATAGATGGGAGTGGAATGGGTGGAAGTAGAATAGATGGGAGTGGAATAGACGGGAGTGGAATAGACGGGGTAGAATAGACTGGTGTGGGATAGATCGGAGTGGGTGCGCGCCTTTGACTTGGCTAGCCCCCTTACGAGGGGGAAGAAGCCCTTGATGTATATAGATAATAATGATAATAATGATCAGTTTATTTAGCTCAGAGTGATACAGTGACAATGTACATTTTGAGTTAAGTCTAGGACTTCATTAAATTAACGAAGTAGTGCGCTCTAGAAGGAATGGCGCTGGTGGCTGTTCTCGTAGCGCTCAGTCCTCGACGCTCTGATGAACACGAGTTTGTTGCTGTCCCTGGTGGCGTGGCGTGGTAGGGGAGCGTTGTGTGCGTGTGTGTGTGTGTGTGTGTGTGAGTGAGTGTCTGTGTGTACATTTTACATAGGGTGATGAAGTTATAACGACTTAGGAGTACTCTCTATTCCTCCCAAACGCCATCCCCTTTTGTACGTTCGAATCCCGCACTCCTCTCCAGCTCCAAAGCGAATCCTTGGGCGAAGGTGACGGCTTCGGTCGCAGGTACTCAGCGCCAAGTACAGTCACTAATGAATGCACACACACACACACACGCACGCACACACACACACACACACACACACACACACACACACACACACACACACACACACACACACACACACACACGCACGCACGCACGCACGCACGCGCGCATGCACCGGACTAGATCTGTGATGGCTTGAGGACGTAGATTTGAGTTGACGGTATAAATGGAAAGACGCCTTTGGCGATCTGCACCGTCAGCCCATCTCATCAACTTTGAAGCTGAGTCGATGAAGTTCTATGCAGTTCTAAGTTCTAGAACTCGTTCGAATTGAAACAAAAATAACAGTAATAATAAGATAAATAGAAAAATAATAATAATAAAATTGAAATAAATTAAGTGTAAAACAAAAATAAAATAAAATTAAATTAGACTAAAACAAAAATAAAAGAGAATGAAAATAAAGATATAGTACAAATAGAATTAACTTGAAATATAAATAGATTATAATAACAAATAAATAAAAATAAGTAAAAAATAAAATGGAATAAAAATAAAATGGAGTAAAAATAAAAACAAGATAAAAGGTAATAAAAATATTGCAATGTCTCCTATCTAATTACCTCATCCTTATAACTATAACAGTCTCGAAAAAATAAAATTAAAATGGCATCAAATAACAATAAAACCTAAAAACAACATATATAAGCAACATAAGGAAAAAATAAGCAAAGAAAATAAATTTAAGCAAAATATTGTGATGCCTCCTGTCGGATTGCCTCACCATAACAGACGCACGTACGCACGCACGCACGCACTCTTTCCCCCCCCTCAACATGACCACATTGAGGTATGTTTTCACATACAAAATCTTACTCATCACGCGCGAGGCGAACTCTACTCACTTCTCGTAGGAAACACACACACACACACACACACACACACACACACACACACACACACATACACACACACACACACACACACACACACACATACACACACACACACACACACACACACACACACACACACACACACACACACACACACACACACACACACACACACACACACACACACACACACACACACACACACACACACACACACACACACACACACACACACACACACACACACACACACACACACACACTCTCTCTCTCTCTCTCTCTCGGTGGCGCAGTTGGTGGAGCGCTGGACTGGGAAGTACGGTAGTGCTCGCAGTACCCAGTTCGAATCCTGCCCAGGGCCGAAATTATTTCGGTACCGCTGCGCTTCGGGTCGTTACTCTGACTCTCGTGGGCGGGGAGTTGGGTGTGTGTGTGTGTGTGTGTGTGAAAGGTCATAGCATTACCCATAGATCGGTCATACGAGCTCTGAGCTCTCTTCCGGGAGGGAAATAGCTGTCGATCACGAGTCCAACACGTGATCCAAAGACCAAGGTGAATACACACCTCCCATGAACAAAATCTCATACACAAACATATGCACTTGTTTTTCATTCAGCTCGATTTAATTTCTTTTTCTCGTGATCAGACAATTCAGCTATTCTGAGTCCATCACTGGACAAAAGCCTCCCCCCCCATACCTTTCCATGACTCGCAAGACGACGGCGCCAACCTCTGCCACGCCACTCCTGCAAATTTCTCTCTATATCGTCACTCTCCACCTTCTGTCTGGTCTCCCTCTTGCACGCTTCCCGTCTCGCGGCGTCCAGTCAGCGAGACCAGTGCTCCATCGCTCATCAGTCGTTGGCGCTAGTTTAGAACCTGCACAATTTCACTTCCTCTCTTTTGCCAAAGTCTCCACAGTATTATCTTTCACTACAATCTGCTCTCTCTCTCTCTCTCTCTCTCTCTCTCTCTCTCTCTCTCTCTCTCTCTCTCTCTCTCTCTCTCTCTCTCTCTCTCTCTCTCTCACCCAACTTGCTCTCTTTCTCCCTTTCAACATCCTCTCATTTCAGTTTACCTTTCACAAAAACAAAAACAAACTACAACTGTCTCCGATCATGTTCCCCGATTTTGGTTTATATAGATAACTGTATGAATAGGGATAACAGGTAGTTATGGACGTAGGACTGCCTAGTGTAGGCCTTATGGTCTCTTGCCGTCTCTTCCATTCTTATGTTCTTCTGTTCTTAAGAGAAGATGAGTTAACTTCATGGATGGGGATGACAGGTGGACACAGACATAGAACTGCCTAGTGTAGGCCTTAGGGTCCCTTGCAGTCTCCTCCATTCATATATTCTTCTGTTCTTGAGAGAAGATAACTTTATGGATAGGGATGACAGGTAGTCATGGACATGGAACTGCCTAGTGTAGGCCTTAAGGTCTCTTGCAGTCTCTTTCATTCTTATGCTCTCATAGATGCAAGCCAGGACACAAGCCCTATCAAATATCCCTTTTATTAAAACTGCTCAGTGGCAACAACCCCATTTTATACACGACCCTCGTTTTTTTTTCCGGTAAGTGCAAAGCGCTTTCATGACTCTCCAACCCCTCTCTGCAACGGCGGGCATCAGAGGTGCGGTAGACCAGTGCCACATACACATATGTGTGCTAGCAACCCTTCACTAGGGTCGATCTGATGACATGGATTCCAAACTTCATTCACAGCCATTTGAACATAGCAACAACTTCATGCACAGTTCTCACCAGACACACCATGTCGGATAAAGCCACAGTGGTGAGATGCAGAGGTTGCATCGTCCCTCAGAAGATAGCCCGGTCTTGCAGTGGACCACTAAGGCTGAACTGCTACTTGAAGTACGACTATCATTTTATTTTCCTGCGAAGTTTTCTTCCCCTCCTGCAAAAGCCTATCCCGGGTAGGCGGGTGGTCTGTCCAAGGCAGACCAGACTTGGAGCGTTATCACGCTGGGCTTTTTTCCTCCGACTGTCGGAGCTGATTTACATCCCGCAGTTTTCGGGAAGGAAAAGGTGATATGCTGGAGGAAATAAAGTTTCCTCCAGCATAATATCAAATGAGATTCTATGTCAATTGTTGAGAAAACAAAATAGTTTACCATCGTCCTTTTACGGTGGCAGAAGTGCTGGAGGTGGACGGTATCGCCGATAAATCGGAGATTGGATAATCCCTTCATCTAAGCTCGCTAACAACGCAAATGGAGGATCAGACGTCACGGGACATTGGTGCACACGCACAAACACACACACACACACACACACACACACACACACACACACACACACACACACACACACACACACACACACACACACACAGTGGGAACGAAAGTGAAAGTGAAAAGCAAACAGTGTTTGGAGAGAGAGAGAGAGAGAGAGAGAGTGAAGGAGGAGGAGGAGGAAGGAGAGGGAAGGAGACAGAGCGCAGCGGCAAAAGGAGACACGAAATGGGTCATTTCCAGATGACATTGATAATAACAGTAATTACGATAATAATAGTAACAATGAAAATAATGATAATCATTGTAACTGATAATAACGTAATAATGATAATGAATGATAACTCTGATGGTAACAGTAAAAATGATGAATAGTAATAATTTTGATATAATAGTAATAATGAATATTAAGAGTAATGATAAATAGTGCTGTTAATGATAATGATGATAATGATAATATCGGTAACTATTAATGATGATAACGATAATAGTAGAAATTGATAATGATAATAGTAATAGATACTATTAACGACAACAGTATTTGTAACAGTGATAAAAACAATGATGATATTTGTATACCAAGAGACCTTAGGTCCTCCATATGAGAGTCCGTGCGTGCTGCACACCCACATTCCCCGCCACTCAATCCCCATTCTCCATCCTAAGGGGTCATCACATTGGTCTATTTTTTTCCTCCAACCTCAGAATCACCTCCAGCACATTTTTCCGCCGTCAAATCCCCTCTGGCAAACTATTTTGTTTTTTCAACAATTGGCATAGAATGTCACTTGATATTGTGCTGGAGGGAAATTGGTTTCCTCCAGTAGTTATCAGATTCCTTCCCGAAAGCTGCGGGCTGCAGGTTTGCTCCAACAGTTGGAGGAAAAATAGCCCAGTGTGATATCGCCTTAACTCCATATGGAGGAGTGTGGAGTGGAGGGAATGAGTGGGGAGGGAAGATGGGGCGAGGGAGTGGGAGGAAGGTGGAGGAGGTGATGGGGAAGAAGGGAAGATTGGGGGAGAAGGAGAGGGGGGAGAAGGGGAGTAGGAGGAGGAGAAGGGGTGAAGGTAATGGAGAGGATGGTGGCAGAGGAGTGGGAGGAGCGGGAGGGGGAGGGGAGGGGAGGGGGGTAATGGAGGGGGAGGGGGAGGGGGGTCAGGGTCAGAGGTCGCCACAAGGTCTCCCCGGGTGACGAGCGTCGAGTGTCGGCAGGTGTTGCATCATCACTCGCGACGTCACACCTCATCCGTGACGTCATCGACCGGACGGAAATGAGGGAATCTCTGTCATCCTTCGTCGTCGTCGCGAACGTGCGCTCACACACACACACACGCACACACACGCAATACTACAATACTGAATATTGTAATCATATCATCTCTTTCACTTCGATCTTTCAACGTTGGTAGACCCAGTGCTTTTAGTCTCTCCTCATAGGGTTTATCTGTCAGGTTGGACACCAGTTTGATTGCTGCCCTTTGTATCTTCTCGACCTTGCTTATGTCCTTCACTCTGTGTGGGGGGCCATGCCACTGACGCATGTTCCAGTCTTGGACAGATCAGCGTTTCAATGAGTTTTTCCCATCATCTTTTCATCCACATAGTGAGAAGCAACTTTAATAATCGGTAGCACTCCGCACGTCTCTCCCACTGTCCTCTCGAGATGTCTTTCAGGTGGCAGATTGTCTTTTGTCAACACTCCCAAATATTTCTCCTTTTTGCGTTTATTATGAGTTCACACCCCCTTGAGGAATAGTTTAAGGGGCTTGGATCCTTTATAAAGGGGTTGAATCCCTCTTAAGGGGATTGGATTCTTTTTAGAAGACTCAGATCCCTTAAAAGGAATCCAACGCCATTTAGAGGGATCAAACCCCATTAACAACATCTAACCCGATTAAGAATTATCCAATCCCATTTATAGAATCCAATCCCCGTAAGATTTTTTTTATCCTTTGTAGTTATTGCTCATTTCCAGTACTTTTGTCACTGCCCATTCTTGGCTCCACGCGATAACAACGTCGTGGATATCATTAAATATTTCCCATTTCCTTATCATTCCCGTGTTAAAGGTACGTTTTTCACGGTGCGATGACGAACATGCCACAGCTAAAATGGCGTGACGCGCATCCTCCTACCTACTGGCATCGTCGTCATTATTTGGGTCAACGCGTTGGTTGGTTGTTTGGTTGTAAGTCTGGATCAAATGATGGTTGTCATTATCATCCTCGTTCGTACTTTGCAGCAGCAGTTCGAAGCCATACAATCCCACCAAATGATGGCTGTCATTATCATCCTCGTTCGTACTTTGCAGCAGCAGTTCGAAGCCATACAATCCCACCAAATGATGGCTGTCATTATCATCCTCGTTCGTACTTTGCAGCAGCAGTTCGAAGCCAAACAATCCCACCAAATGATGGTTGTCATTATCATCCTCGTTCGTACTTTGCAGCAGCAGTTCGAAGCCAAACAATCCCACCAAATGATGGTTGTCATTATCATCCTCGTTCGTACTTTGCAGCAGCGGTTCGAAGCCAAACAATCCCATTCCATCCAATGACAAAGAATTCGTGCTCTAGAGCAGTGGTTCCCAAACTTTTTTCTGACATTTCCCCCCTGCACCCAGTTCAACCATCCAGATTTCCCCCTTCATGTGTATGAGGGAAAGAGTAGTTAAAACACAATGTGACTATTTACTAATTCATTTTTCAAATGTACATATACACTGATAAACTGGCATTCTCTCTCTCTCTCTCTCTCTCTCTCTCTCTCTCTCTCTCTCTCTCTCTCTCTCTCTCTCTCTCTCTCTCTCTCTCTCTCTCTCTCTCTCTCTCTCTCTCTCTCTCTCTCTCTCTCTCTCTCAGACATGAGAAAATTCATCTGAGATTTTTTTAGTTAGTAGGTAGTGTAATTATTTCCCCCCTGGTAGGTTCAAATTTCCCCCTGGGGGGGAAATTTCCCCCAGTTTGGGAACCACTGTTCTAGACCATCGTTGGGCGATCATCGTTGAGCGATCATCGCAGGGAGCCAAACGTACCTTAAAGTGTTATCTTTCCTCCCAAATCCTACCCCAAACTTCCATTTGAATAACTGAACTATGACTTCGACGACAGAAGCCTGGGCTTCTCTAAGGACATTTCAAAAGTATATCTAACATTCGTATTAATTGGTTTACAATCTCTTAATTCATCATTCAGCTTTGCTACGTATGACGGAAAGATAATCTGACAGTTGGAGATTTGAAAATTCAAATATTGTCGTCACCGAAGTCGTTTTTACACCAGCGAACTTTCAACGGTCGGCGCGGAGGGTGGTGAAGCCCTTAGAAGAAGCCTAGAGTGATAACCTTGTTAATCATGAATTCCTCCCAGTCTGCTTCTTCGAAGAATTT
>NC_134806.1:47009737-47052237 GCF_046742065.1 Oratosquilla oratoria
TCGAGCTCGCTCCACCCATCCATGTGTGAAATGCTTATATCTGTTTTAAACTTCAGATTATGACAAGATGGGTAGCCGAGGCCGCTTTCCTCCCACCAAAGTTGAAGAACTGTATTTTCGCATGTACTCTGACAAAGATATTGAGAATATATCTGTTATGCGAGTAACCAGTGATGTATCATTCAATGAACTTGAGCATGCCGATCCAGAAGGAGTATATGGATTACGAATGGGTAAGTTAAAAATATAGATTTTGGCATCGTTGACCGTGTGATATTTTGATAGCAAAAACTTTATCTGGCATCTAAATTTATTTAAAAATTTGGGTAAAATTCCTGAATTATGCTGATATGGATATATAACTTGAAACTAACAATCATCAATGTCCAAAAGCTCCTAACCTAACCTAAGTTAGATCCCAGAATTTGCTTAAAGCACAAGTATGATTAGCTTAAGTTGTTCAGTAGCTCCTAACCCAATAGAACCTAAACTAATATAACTATAACTATTCCATAGAAAGAAATTAGTTCTTTAAACTGCAGTAAAGAAAGAAGTGAAAAATGTGCTTGCATGGTACTGGATTAGAACCACTAAATGTAACAAAATTAAAAATATAATTTTTCAGAAGTTGCATTAGTGTTAGGTGATTTACCTTTCTGGTTAGAAATTGAACATGGTCTGGTACCTTATCCTGAGATGCCAGACTCTAGTGCCGTAAGCTGTTCCACATTTTAGAGTGTATGGTACTTCATGGATGAATTATACCAGGTAGTTTGAGACCGAAAATGACTATGACTTCTGGTACTGGGGCAAAGTGCCCAGTTGCATTAGGGGTTGGGAGTTACACCACCCCTTAGAAGTTGTTGTAGACCATAGCCTATCATATCTTAAGAAACGCCATGTTAGGATAAAACCTTATTAGTAAGACATTTTGCTTGTTACAGGTTAATCAAATACATGAACAAGCAAAATGTACAAATTAAGGTTCCATCCTCGCATGTTTTTCTTTTGATAGAATTGTCAGCAACTGCTAATTATATACTATAATTTCTTCTTTGCACAGGACCAATGTCTGGCAGAGAAATTGACCTCTGCAAGACATGTGGACTCAACAGTATGCGGTGTATGGGCCACTGCGGTCACATTGATCTTCCTCTACCTGTGTTTAATCCAAATTTCTATGATATACTGAAACAATTTTTGGAGAAAGTTTGCTTCCATTGTCACAGATTTCAAGCCAAAGGTTAGTGTCTGTAAATTGAATTTAATTACATACCTTGGTTTTCCCTATGTTGTTATTGATAGCTTGTGTGAATTAAGTAATGATCTGTTTATTATTATTTCTTCTTTATATATTTGCTTTTTCTTGATTCCTAGTTCATTAATTCATTTTGAATCAGAATAGTTTTTATTATATTTTTGGTGTGTTATCACATATGTAGAAACATCCATAAGTTATAATTGGATGCAACTAAGCCAATCAGTACCCCAAGCTGAAGATTCTAAAGATTCATTGGAAGATTTATAGTTTTACAGTCATTCAAAATTTTCATGCTGATATTCAATAACTTTTTCTTTAATTCCATGGATATCAGCTGTAAATGTTCTACAGTTGATATATGAGGTGCGCCTTGCACGTGCCGGATATGGCAAAGAGGCCCTTGAGATCGGTGACATTACGTCCAGGATTATCAATGGCTCTTGGGATGAAGCCATTGAGGTGAGTTGTCATTCTTTCTTTCTAGTATTTGAGAGATTAAACCCACTGATGTGTTTGTGCCATATTTTATACTCATAGATATCAGAAAATTTCTTGTGATAAGGAATTACAGTAAACTTCCACTTATCCGAACTCCAAGGGGGATTAGAAATGTTCGGTTAATCCGACGTTGTATGTTTCATTCCCGTAGAGTTTTATGCGGTAATGTCGGCTGCAATATTCGTACCTGTAAACTTAACATACACATAAATGCTTATAATAGTTCATAAACATATGCTATAGAGTATAAAGAGAAAATGTTTAAGGAGAGCTTGTGATATTGTATCGTCACCGAGAGGACTCACGAATGTATGTACCGCCAAACAGCCGATCAGGTGTAAATATGGAGTGTGCTGCCACCGTGTGAGCACTTGGTGAAGCTTGCGGGTGGCACGGGGGTGATGGAAGAGGCGGCAGGGTGTTTGAATGTTCGGTTGAGATCCAAATACGTTCGGTTAAAGTGATGGCTACCGTATTGAGAAAATGTTTGGTTAATGCGGTTATTCGGTAAGAACGCGTTCAGATAAGCGCGAGTTTACTGTACTCCCCTTCTTCTCTCTTTTCTCCATGAGGGAAGGGGGTTTGCCAATTAAGTGGAGTGGCATTGCTGTGGATGTACTGTGTCTTGCTGCATTTCCTCTGATCCAGGGCAGTGGACAGGAGACAAGAGGTGACCCTTCATCCAAGAGGAGCTGAAAGGAGAGGATGGTGGATGGGAGTGGGTCTATGCCATTTGAATTGACTATCTCCCTTATAAGGAGACCCCTTGGTATATAGATGGATAGAAGACCCATTTTCTCTAATTTATGCAGCTAGGGGTTGTTTTGCAATATGAAACTGATTCATCAATTATAAAGGGTAAACTTTTTTTAATATGATGACTTTTTAGGTTTTGTTAAAAGTGTCATATTTATGTATATATTCTCTTTACCAGTGGGTGGTGGTGGATAGGAGTGAAATGGGTGGGAGTGGAGACAAGCCTTTTGACTTCAGTACCTCTCCCCCTATAAGGGAGAAAAGCCCTTGAAGTATATTGAAGTAGGTAGATCAGTGGGTGACAGGTGGGAGTGGTCTAGGTTGGGGGTAGGTGCTTGCCTTGGCTTGTTGCCATCCCATATAAGGGAGAAGAAGCCTCGTGATATACAGATAGAGTCCTGATGCACTCTTTACCTTTCCTTCCATTATTTCTACACACTCGATTTGTCGTGGCATATTTGGAAATATCTTTTTATTTACATTGATTTATTTTCCATAGTCTATCTACCTGTATACCAAGAGCTTTTTCCCCTTATAAGGGAGGTAGCCAAGTCAAAGGCACGTACTTACTCCCACCGTTTCCTCCCCTCTCATCTTAGCTCCTTGTGGATGAAGGGTCATCCCTATATCCTGCCCACTGCTCTGATCCAAAGCAATGCAGCAAGACACAGTGCATCCACAGCAAGGTTTCTTCACTTAATGGGCACCCCCCACTCCCTGTACCCACTTTCAGGAAAAGAAAGAGATGCTGAGAAGAAATCCCTTCATGCTGCATCACGTTACCTCTCCATAGTTCCTTCTGTTGTTGCCGATGTGTTTTACCACGTAAACATATTTTTTAGGTTTCTGCTGGACCAGGGGACGGCAAGGACAGACTGGACATAAATGTACTGAAGGCTCTAAAACGGGGATTAGAGAAATATTATAAGAAAGTGATCAAAGGTTAGTTTTTGAATGTTCCTTGTATCTGAAGTAACACATGTATACATATGCCCAGGGCTTCTTTCCCCCTTACAAGGAAGGAAGCCAAAGTCAAAAGGCATAATTACACTCCCCCACCCATTTCATCCACACACAACACCTAAAAGTGGTTGCACATTAGGCATTTCTCACTAGCATGCTACTTTGTTTGAGTAGAAATGACTTTAATTGTGATCTTTTGTCTTTCAAGTTTCCGACAAATTACTCTTGCATCGTACAGTGAGAAGTTCAACCTGTATGAATGTTTGACACAATGTGGAGATGCTCTTACGGAAGTCTAAAATGTCATAACTGAAGTTGGTTCCACTTGAGCTAAGTAGCAAAAGCAAGTAGCATGCTGGCCTAGTGTGTCACCACCTGCATAGTACAATACCCCACACGAACAAACCTCAGACAACAACACAATATCTCTTTCCCGAGGGACTTATGGGTCCGCCTGGAGGCTGTTGCCGGCTTCCTGGTGGCCACGAGTCTTCTGCTAGAGAGACCAGTGGCAGTGGATCAATTGACACCCAATAGAGCAGAGTTGTGCTGCTTTTGTTTATCATTGGAAATTGTTTTCAGTTAAGAAAAGAACAGCAATAACTCTTTGATTTGTACCATCCTTCTTTTCCATCTCTATGACTTGATGACCGTCTTGGCATGATCTTGTCCCCAAGAAAAGATTAATTACGAGAGTATTCTCATTCCCTATGTCTCTCATGAAGTATATACATCTATCTATATTCCAAGAGTTTTTTCTCCCCCCTTATAAGGGAGGTACATACATACATACATATACCAAAGGCTTTTTTCCCCCTTATAATGGAGGTAGCTAAGTCAAAGGCATGTACCTACTCCCATCCATTCCACTCCCCTCCACCACCCTTTCCTCCTCCTCATCATAGCTCCTCATGGATGACAGGTTATCTCTGTATTCCACCCACTGTACTGGGTCAGACGTAATGTAGCAAGGTGCAGTACATCCACAGCAAGGCTGCCTCACTTCATTGGCAGCCCTCCCCACCCTCCATCCCTTCATGCAGAAAAAGATAATACAGACTAGGGAAAAGTTGTCCAGGGCAGTTGAGTTTTTACGAGAGTCGTACGAGTCTGTGTTAGAATGGGAAATGTGTCAGAGTGGGAAATGGAGAGGGCGAGTGGTTTGAGGTAAAGGCAGGACTGTGTTAGGGATGTTTCATGTCACTGTGGTTGTTCAGTGTGTACGTGGATGGGGTGGTGCAGGAGGTAAAGGCCAGGGTAATGGGCAGGGGACTGGAGATGATTAACCCCTTCCATACGGTGCCACATAAATAGGCGGCATGAGGAGCAAGTGGATACGCGAGGCTGCCATATTGGCATCTTGATTATATTTATTGTAGTTGCCCCTGCGCAAAGGGGGACGGAGAGGGGGGGTCGCCGATTAAATGAAGCGGCCTTGCTGTGGATGTACTGTGTCTTGCGACACTGCTTCTGACCCAGGGCGGTGGGCAGGGTGCAGGGATGACCCGTCATCCAGGAGGTGCTCAGATGAGAGGAGGGGTGGGAGGGGTGTGGAGTGTATTTAGGGATGAAATGGGTGGGAGTGTTTTTGTGCCTTTCCTTTTGTGGCTACCTCCCTTGGAAGGGGGAAAAGGCCTTGGTATATGTATGTATGTATGCCCCTGCATAATGACAAACTCTCTAAACTGTCTTCATCACATTTTCTATGGTTATCAAAATTCACGGGTGAAAGAGAGAACAATCGATATAAGCGGTGACTATATTTTATGATGCGAGTATTATTACGACACATCGTATGTCTGGCAGCTAATGCTGCCCGCGAGATTTTGGCCCGGAGTGAAGAGGTTAAAGAAAATGGAGAGAAGTGAGAGGTGAGCCAGTCATTGTTTGCTGATGACACTGTGCTTGTGGCAGGATAAGGGGAAGGATTAAAGGAGTTAGTGATGGATTTTGGGAAGGTATGATGGAAGCTCCCTGGCTGAGCAGGTTAGAGTGTCATTACTTGCAGTGAAGGTTGAGGGGATGGTGGTTCAAACCCTGCCACCGGTGAAGTTGGACCAAGGGCATTGTTCATTAAATTCCACGCTACAAAGTCCTCTATGAGGGGCACCATCCTAGCCCTCTGATAGGGGAGAGTTTGTGACGTTAAGCCATATCATCATGCTATAGGAGGAAGTTGGAGGTGGAGGGGAGTGGGAGTAGGTATGTGCCTTTGACTTTGGCGACTTCCCTTCTAAGGTGGAGGAAGCTTATAGTATAATGATAGGAAGAGTTGAGATGATTTCCCCATAGGAGATCATATGTGGTGCCTAATCACGACATATATATATATATATATATATATATATATATATATATATATATGTATATATATATGTGATGGGGGTTACTAGGCTTGATAGAGTGAGAAATGAGGTGAGGAGGAGAACAGGGGTGGAAAGGGAGCTGGGAGATAGGGTTGATGAAAGAGTATTAGGATGGTTTGGACACATGGAAAGAATGAGTGAAGAAAGACTAGTAAAGGAGGTATGGAAGGCAGATGTGGAGGGAGTGAACATGAGGGGACGTCCTAGGATGAGATGGATGGATGGGGTGAAGGGGGCTTTGGGGAAGAGGGGAATGTCTGTTGAGGAAGGACGGGAGAGGACAGAAGACAGGGGTGAATGGAGAATGGTTGTATATGGAAAATGTTGTGATGCATGAGGTGGAATGGACGGGGGAATGGGGGGTGAGGTAGTGTGTGTGAGCAAAAATTTTGACGCAGCCCGAAGGGATTTCTCCCCGTCCTCTCCTTTATATGGGGGGACGGAGAGGGGGGGTCGCTGATTTAATGAAGCGGCCTTGCTGTGGATGTGCTGTGTCCTGCGACACTGCTTCTGACCCTGGGCAGTGGACAGGGTGCAGGGATGACCCGTCATCTAGGAGGTGCTAAGATGGGAGGGAGGGTGGAGGGGTGTGGAGTGTTTTCGGGGATGGAATGGGTGGGAATGATTTTATGCCTTGTCCTTTTTGGCTACCTCCCTTGTAAGGGGAAAAAAGCCTTGGTATATGTATGTATGTATATATATTTATATATATATATGTATGTATGTATGTGTATGTATACACACACAGACACCTAGTAGGTCTCTTTATCCAACAGTCACCAACTGCCACTTGTGTGGATGTTTGGTGCCCAGGAGGACATAAACCCACTTTTGGAATTGGTGGTGTTTTTTATGTCCTCCTGGGCCCAAATGTCCACTCAAGAGTTGGATGGCAAGTGTTGGATAAAGAGACCAAGGTGTATATACCTAGTTGTAATATACAGCAACACTCGTTGGGCCCTGTCCCCTATTCTCTAATTTTATAACATACCTAGACTCAAGTTCATGGGCATGTGTTTGTATTTTTATTTAAATATATACATGTGTGTATTCACCTAGTTGTATTTTACAGGACGAGAGCTATGCTCGTAGTGACCCATTTTCGTATCTCTGCATCCAATTTTTTCTTAAAATCGTGTATAGTTCTGGCATTTACTGTTTCTCTGTTCAGTTTGTTATAGACATCGATCACTCTATGTGGGAAGCTATTCTTTTTCAGGTCTCTTCTGTAAACGTCCTTCCCTAGTTTCTTTTCATGTCCTCTTGTTTCTCTTCTGTCCCACTTTAATAGGTCATCTCTATCGAGAACTTCCATCCCTTTCATAATTCTGAACTTTGAAAGGGATATATATATATATATATTTCTCTCCATTAAAGAAGGCAACAGCACCAGAAGTAGTGTGACCACAGCTTCAAACTCATCTGTGAATGCCATATACCAGCAAGCAGTGAGGCGCTTCTTCAGTAATTCATCAAATGTGGGCAAGGTGAAATGCTGCTTCTGCAAAGCGCCCATGTTACGTCTTCGTGTACAAAACTCGAGGTTTTTGATCGTCAACAGAGGAAGAAAGAAGAATGAGGATGACAAGGAGGATGAGGAAGTTGAAGAAAGTGCAATTGGAAACACTCAGTCTTACATTACTCCTGATCAGGTAAGCGGGGGGAGTGGATGTCTGGATGCTATGAAACAACTCAAAGGAATTTCTCCCCATCTTTTCTCTCCTGCATGAGGGGATGGGGGGTGAGGTAGTATGTGTGAGAAAAATTTGACGCAGCCCAAAGTGATTTCACCCCGTCTTCTCCTTTTCTGCATGAGGGGATGGAGAGGGGGGTTCGCCGATATAATGAAGTGGCCTTGCTGTGGATGTGTTGTGTCTTGCAACACTGCCTCTGACCCAGGGCAGTGGACAAGATGCAGGGATGACCCGTCATCCAAGAGGTGCCAAGATAAGAGTGAAGGTGGAGGGGAGTGGAGTGTATTAGGGATGGAGTTGGTGGGAATGGTTTGTATGCCTCTTTCTTTTTGGCTACCTCCCTTATAAGAGGGAAAAAGCCTTTGGTATATGTATGTATACATGAGAGGACAGAGGGGGGAGGTTATCGTGTAAGTGAAGCCTTGCTCCGTCTTGCTGCATTGCTTCTGACCTGAGGCAGTGGGCAGGAGACGGGGATGACCCTTCATTCACAAGGAGCTAAGAGGAGAGGTGAAGAAAAGGTGGTGGATTGGGTGGGAGTGTGTGCGTGCCTTTTGACTGGGTTACCCCCCCCCCCCCTGAAAAAAGGGAAAGAAGCCCTTGAAGTATATAGATAGATTACTTATACCTTGACTTTTCTTAGGGGAAAGCACGCAGAGCTGGGCATTGGTAGTCCCCTCGTTCCATTTCATTTCCATATATGAAAGTGGTTCCTTACCTTCCTGGCAGTAACCCAAAATCCTGTCCAGATCGACCATGGCAACCTCCCTCATAAAAATTTCATTTAAATTTTGAAACAATTGTGCTTCAAAAAATATGCAACAGAAACAAAAATCAAATAGAGGGATTTTTATGAATGCGCTTAGATGTTAATGATTTAGGTATTCAAATACAGTATTATTCAACACATACCAAGGGCTTCTTCCCCCCTTATAAGGGAGGTAGCCAAGTCAAAAGGCACACATCCACTCCCATCCACCCATTCCACTCACATCCACCACTCTTGTTTCCCTCTCATCTTAACTCCTTGTGGATGAGGAGTATTATTACTTAGGGTAATGTTTTTTGTAGGAATTTTGGGGGAATAAGAAGACCATGATGTTGTGTAAGAAGTCCACACATTCTTTGTAACCTGTTCAAATGACTTGGTGACCCAACTTTGGCTCACAAACCTGAGGTTAAGATCCACTGATCTATT
Source organism: Oratosquilla oratoria (assembly GCF_046742065.1). NCBI lineage: Eukaryota > Metazoa > Arthropoda > Malacostraca > Stomatopoda > Squillidae > Oratosquilla > Oratosquilla oratoria. Next base: position 47,018,474 of record NC_134806.1, read on the forward strand.
ACATACATGTGAACATTGTGGCTGCATTCTTCACCCCCCCACCACCACCACCACCACACCACCACCACAGGGGCAAGGGATAAGTATGAGTGGAGAGCGATTGTAAAGGGAGGGTACATTATCGAGTTCTTAAGGGATTTCTTGTCCATTCTACAAGTTCTCAAGTGGATGAGACAGGAGGGTTGCCATGTGATATTGGGTGGTAAAGGTATGTTTTTGCTCGGTGCGATTATTGCTCAACGATGATCATTCATGGCTCTCTGATGATTGTCTCGAATGGGGTTGTTTTGTTTCAAGCTGCAAGGTATGAGACTGGTAATCCTTTTAACAGAACCTATAACCAACGTGTTGACCCACATCACATATGAGGATGCCAGGAGGTAGGATGTGGGTCATCCAGCATTGGCTGTGGTAAGCCAATAATTGCACCGAGCAAGACATACCTAAAACCTACTTTGGCTGTCAGGGCCTGTTCTTGAGGTGCTGTGCCTCACTGCAGTGCCTCTGACCCGAGGAGTGTGGCAGGTGACAGGGATGGCCTTTCATCCACAAGGTGCTAAGGTGGAAGTGGCGGGAAATGAGTTTGGATGGGAGTGGAATGAGTGAAACTTGGGGTATTTACTTTGACACATCCACCATCCCATTTAACATGAGAATGAAGGAGACTAAAAGAGACCATAAGGCCTACACTAGGCAGTGTTGTATAATTTTTTTTTTTTTTTTTTTTTTTTTTTTTTTTTTGTAATTTATATATTCATTACTGTTTATTTATTTATTTTGTCCAACTTGGGCTGTTAGGGTTAAACAAGATTCTTCTACCAAATCTGCATTTCAAGTGAATGAGATTGTATGGTGTTAGAAAAACCAGTATGAATGTTTTCATTATGTTTTAGGGGTCAAAAACATCTTGATGCAACAGAAATTCATCCTTAAATGTGCTTCACGGATGCTCTTTCCAGGCCCGCTCTTGCCTTCGTAACTGTTGGACGAAAGACAAGGAACTTTTGTCGCACTTGTATCCCATCCTCGCTTGCTCTGACCACGAGTACCCAACGGACTTATTCTTCATGCAGAAGATTCTCGTCATCCCCCCCAAATACCGACCCTGCAACTTCCAGGACGGGATGATGGTCGAGCATGAGATGAGCACTTTGTTAAAGGTCAGTATTCCCTTCAAGCCCGTCGGACTGCGTCAAAACATTGTGCAAATAATATTTTGATACAGCCCAAAGGGATTCCTCCCTGTTTTATCTATTTTTTGCATAAGGGGACAGAGAAGGAGATTACCTATTTAAGTGAAGTGGGCGGGAGACAGGGATGCCCCTTCATCCACAAGGAGCTAAGAGGAGAGGAAATAAGGGTGATGGAGGGGATTGGAATGGGTGGGAGTGGGTGCTTGCCTTTTGACTTGGATACCTCCCTTGTAAGGGGGAAAAATCCCTTGAAGTGTATAGATAGACTATATACCTAAAGGTCTTTTCCCCCTTATAAGGGAGGTAGCCAAGTCAAGACACATATCCCCTTAATATGGTAATAGAATCATTAGATATTAAGTTAGTTCAGGATGGTGATGAGAATGATTAGGTGTAACGTCGTGACCTCCCCCTATTTGTAGACTAGGACAGTGTCCCATGCAGAGGACTTTTTAGCATGGAATTTAACAAATCACACCCTTGGTCCAACTCACTAGCATCAGATTTCATACTGCCATCACCTTGACCTCTGCCACAAGTAGTTATGCTCTAAACTGCTCGGACAGTAAGCATCTATGGTTAGTTCATAAATGGTAAATATATTTTCTATCTTCCACCAGAATATCGTCAAGTATTCCAAGTGCCTCTTCTTCCTCATTTCGGTCCTGAACAAAACCATGGAGGATATACCCGAGGCTTTGACGTACATTTTGTCCGAAGTACCAGGAAAGACCAACCAGGAAAAGATGCAGAACGTGTGGTACCAAGTGCAGGGTAATGTCGACAATATCTTGGACGCCAAGCTCAATAACATGGTCAAAATAACCACCAAAGGTATTAAACAGGTACGGAAGATGCAGTGTGGATACACTGATAAATATTGTAATATTGACGTATAACAAAGGATTACAAAGGTGGAGCATGCCGACAGGAGACCTTTTGATCCATATCTAAGTCGGATGCGAAAAAAAATTATATTAATAATAAAATAATAAATAAAAATATAATAATGTAAATAACAAATAAAAACTATAATATTGTAAATAACAAATAAAATACAAATAAATGCATAGGTATAGTTAAATAATAAACAAACAGGTAAATAGTAAATAATAATAGGTTGACATATAACTAATAATAAATGAAATCAGACAGACAAATGATAAATCAAAAACAAATAATATGAAATAAATTATAATCATTAAATCATATTGATTAGGTGTTTATCTAAATGATTCTTAAAGATTCTAACTGAAATACATTGAAATACATTTTCAGTAAGTTTATTACATTCATTAACTAAAAGTTTATTCCATTCATTAACTAAAAGTTTATTCCATTCATTAACTAAAGTTTATTCCATTCATTAACTAAGTTTATTCCATTCATTAACAATTGTATTTGTGTGCAATTGGCCATTGCTGGTGAGTCTATCAACAGAAATACCACATAAGGATAGAGCCTTTATTAGAATGATGTTTCTCTTGTTAAAGATTTGTTGCACTATTAAAACCTCTGTCCTCACGTGGAATTTCTTTTGATTCATTTATTTATTGAATTGAGTAAATGTGGTTAAAAGCAAGGTGATGAGATGTACAAGGGGAGAGGATGGCAGCGAGGTAGAAGTCTTGAAGGAGAGAGGCTGGAGGAAGCGGATAGTTTTAAGTATTTGGGGTCGCATGTAGCAGGAGATGGAGGAGTGGAGGTGGAGGTAAACTGTAGATTGAGAGAAGCAAGTAAACGTCTTGAGGGATTGAAAAGTGTCATGAGAAATAGGCACCTGGTATGGTAGGGGTGACAAGGCTGGATAGTGTGAGGAGAGCAGGGGATAAATAGGGAGCTGGCAGATGTTACTGAGGAAAGAGCACTGGGATGGTTTGGAGACGTGGAAAGAATGAGTGAAAAAGAGGTGTGGAAGGCAGAGGTGGATGGAATGAACTTGAGGGGATGATCAATGATGGGATGGATGGGGTGAAAGTGGCTTTGAGCAAGAGGGAAAAGGCAAGGGATAGGGGTGAGGGGAGAATGGTCATATATGGATGATATTTTGACACAGTCCAACGGGCTTTCTCCCTGTCTGTTTTCTGCATGAGAGGTCAAGGAAGGAGGGTTACTGTGTAAATGAAGCTGCCCTGCTGTGGATGTGCTGTGTCTTGCTGCATTGCTTCTGACCCAGGCAGTGGGGAGGAGACAGGGAAGACCCTTCATCCAGAAGGAGCTAAGATGAGAAAGAAACAAGGGAGTGTATATGTGTTGTGACTGGCTACCTCCCTTACAAGGGGGAAGAAGCCCTTGGTATATGTTTGTATGTATGTATATGGAAAACCATTTCTTCACATCCTGTAGTGTTTTTTAATTTGCTCTCATGACCTCTTAGAGCCCTCCTATCTTTAATCAGAAGGTCTGTGTGTGTGCGTAAGAAGTAACCACATATTAAATTAATTTATCAATTACTTCCGTTAGGTAATCGAAAAGAAGGAAGGGCTTTTCCGCAACAACCTGATGGGAAAGAGAGTCAACTTCTCTGCACGATCAGTTGCTGCCCCGGATCCAAATCTTGCCGTAGATGAAGTGGGCGTTCCCCGTGACTTTGCCATCCGGCTGACTTACCCTGTTCCTGTCACATCATGGAATTCGGAAGAATTAAGGAATTTAGTAAGTATTCTAATCTGTGTTTTTATTTATATAGAAACTGTCATGTACCATGTCCTTATTTTGTTAGTTTTTCTTAATATATATATATATATATATATATATATATATATATATTTTTTTTTTTTTAAGAAAGACTAGCAAAAAAGTGGAAGGTAAAGGTGAATAGAGTGAAAAGGACTGAGCAAAAAGAGGAATGTCTGTTGAGTAGGAAAGGGAGAAAGCAAGAGATAAGTGTAAGTGGAAAATAGATTGATGTGGCCTGAAGAGATTTCAACTTGTCTTCTCTGTTCTTGCGGGCTGAGCTGGTTAGAGCATCGCTACTTGCAGTGGAGGTCAAAATGACAACTGCTGTTCAAACCCTGCCATCAGCAAGTTGGACCAAGGGCATAGTTGATATTCCACACCACGAAGTCCTCTGTAAAGGGTACCATCCTAGCCTCCTGATAGGGGAAGTTCACGACTTTAAACCGAATCATTCAATCATCATTGTCTCTATTTTTGCATGAGGGGACAAGGAGGTAGGGTTACCATGTAAATAAAGCAGCTGGCCCTGCTCTGGATGTGCTGTGTCCTGCTGCATTGCTTCTGACCCCAGCAAGGCAGTGGGCAGGAGACAGGGATGACCTGTCATCCACAAGGAGCTAAGAGGAGAGTGGGAGAAAGGGTGGTGGAATGGGTGAAGTTGGGTGCACAGCTTGGACTTGGCTACCCCTCTTATAAGGGGGAAGAAGCTTCTTGGTGTACGGAATAGAAGTTTTATGATGACGATTCGGTTTAGCGTCACAAAACTCCTCATTTTCAGGAGGCTAGGATGGTGCCCCTTACAGAGGGCTTTGTAGCCTGGAATTTAACAAACCATGCCTCTGGTTCAACTTGCCGGTGGCAAGGTTTGAACTGTCGTCACTGCAACCTCCGTCACTAGTAGAGATACCCTAATCTGCTTGGCCAGCGAGTATCCAAGAATTGTTATGACTTTGTGAAATTTTACGTTGATATTTCAGGTCCTGAATGGTCCTGCCATCTACCCTGGTGCTTTGATTGTGGAAGACGAAGAGGGACGGAAGACTCTCTTGAAAGAAAACGACTTCAATCAACGCCAAGGTGTGGCAAAGAAACTCCTGACCCCCACAGAGTCTCATGTTCGCAAGGTTCACGCATCAAAGATCGTCTACCGGCACTTAAAGGATGGCGACTTTGTCCTCATGAACCGACAACCCACTCTACATAGACCGAGTATACAAGCACATCGGGCCAGGGTGATGAACAAGGAACGTGTACTCAGGATGCCGTATGCAAACTGCAAGGCTTACAATGCCGACTTTGACGGCGATGAACTGAACTTGCACTTCCCCCAGAACGAGATGGCGCGAAGCGAAGCCTTCCACCTTGTCACCACACACAACCAATACCTCACTCCAAAAGACGGTTCACCTCTAGCAGGCTTGATTCAAGACTGCGTCGTATCCAGCGTGATGGTGACCATGCGAGGAACTTATTTCAATAAAGAAGATTACCAACAGCTTGTGTTCTCGGGCTTGGTGGACCAGATGAGCCACATCCGAACGCAGGCCCCCTCGATTTTGAAGCCGCTGCAGCTGTGGTCGGGCAAACAGGTGATATCCACCATCCTACAGAACATCATCCCATCGAACAAGGCCAAACCAACATTTACATTTAGGACAAATGTGAAACATGAGGTAAATGTAGTATATAAACTTTATATATACTAAAGTATAGTATGATTTTTTATGATAATTTTTTTTTAGTTAAAAAATAGAGAGTTGTACTGTACATAGGTAGTGTTTTTGAACATGTTAAGATTCTTGCATTTTTAGCAACCAGAAGTACTTTATCTAAATTGTCATTGGTATTAGATGTTCTACATAGTTTTTCTGGTAACTTTGGGGTATCTTTGTGCTAAAAAGGACGAAGACTGTTTATATGCTATGCCTCGAATGATGCCCAGCACTGTAATATTCAGCTATAGTAGGCCCACTAGTAATGTTCAAAAGCTGGGGTCACATCACACACCAGGTATATGAGAAAATCAGTTTTTAAAAAATATATATTGAGTACACTCACAAAGCTGGTGGGTTGAATCAACTTATTCTCTTACTTTATGTCATTTTTTTCTTCGAATGCAGATGTGGCAGAAAGTGGCACCGAGGGAATGGCGAGGCGGAGGAACTCCGGAGAAGAGGAAGGAATCCATGACAGAATCCGAGTTCATCATGCGTGATGGGGACCTGCTCTGCGGAGTTATTGACAAGTGTGCCATTGGATCTACTAGCCATGGGCTCATCCACACCTGCTATGATGTTAGTTTAAGAATCTTTAGGTCCATGTGGGATAGGGTTGCAGAGAGCAGGATATCTAGTCCCATCATTCTGTCCCATTTGGACAGGAAACAGGGATGACCCTTCATCCACGAGGAGCTAAGGGGAGAGGGAGGGAATGGGTGGTGCTTTGGCAGACAACCTCCCTTGCAAGGGAGAAAAAACCCTTGGTATGTAGATAGGTAGATCACAGTATAGCAGTGCATGTAGTCTGGCATAGATCTTTCACTTTATCAATTATTTACTGAATTGCACGTCTTGTTTCAGCTTTATGGCGGGGCTGTGGCCACAGGGGTGTTGACGGCCATCAACCGCCTCTGCACGTACTACCTCCAGTGGGTTGGCCACACGATTGGGGCCAAGGAGTTTGTCACACCAAAGGTGGTCAGCAGTAAGCGTCGGAAAGCACTTAATGTTCTTGTGGAAGTGAGTATTATTCAGATTAGTTTAATCATTTTAGTAGTAGAAGCCTTGATTACTGTTTTTCCTTTATCTCTGCTCTTTGATGAAGAAGTCTTTATGATTTAAAAAAACTGTACTATGCACATACATTATCAGGCATGTAGAATTTCTGCATTTCTGTGAAATTCCACACATTTAAAAATGCTTAATTGCAGTTTCATCTTCTTTGACTGGGCTACCTTCCTTATAAAGCCCCCCTTCCCCCAGCTGCTCTGCTTGGGAGTGGAAGTGGATACATGCCTTTGACTGGGCTACCTCCCTCATAAGGGGAAAAGAAACATCTTCTTCTTCTTCTTCTTCTTCTTTCTTTTTCTTTTATTTTCTCTTCTTTTTCTTTTCTCTTCTTCTTTCTTTCTTTTACTTTTGTTTTCTTCAGACCCCACTCACATACCTGGTGCCATGTCAGTTTATTGTCCCTTCACAATCATTCTCCACTCGTACTCTTATCGCTGTTTTTTTTCTTAACCCTTTGAGACATGTGCCAAGGAAGTTGCCCCAAAGCTTGGAGTCCCCCTAGAGAAGTTGCAGGACCACTTTGAGGCGGCGCATGTCACCAATAACGAAAAGGAAATGGCAGCCATTGATGCGGCATACACCTCTGTCTTGGGTCCAGTTACGTCACAGGTTACAGCGTGAGTCCTATTTTTGTTGTCTTCATTAACCCATTAGTGAGGGACAAGAATACTACTATAGTGTTATTGTTGTCACCTAGACTTTCTGGCCAAGCAGTCCTGTCTCCATCAGGAACAATGTAGCTAGAACAGGTTTTCCCACAAATCCGTAACAGAGTGTACTATAGGAAGGGGCAAAAGTAGCCCATTAATGTGGTAAAACTGGCCATTGTCTTTGTTACATACCTGATTATGTTTTTCAATTAGATAAAAGGAGGAATTATACAAAACACATAATAGTCGGTGGTTTTATTTCCCTGTCTATCTGTCATTAGGTATGTAACAAAAGACAATGTTTTACCCCATGTGGCTACTTTTGCCCATTCCTGTGATATATTATGTTGTTGGTGTGTGTGATTGTGTACAATGCAGTCCTCCATAATGTACAGGAAGAGGGTGAAGTGTTGCATCCTGGACAGATATCTGCATTGTATTCATCCAGCTACCTCTGGTAATTTAAGGGCTGGTCTCACCTCTCGCAGCCTGGCCAGGTGGACTCTGTCCTCTCGTGGGGGGGAGAGAGGGTCAATCATGCAGCTACAGTGTTCACTTGCCTGCTGTAAAAAGTGGTTAGATAGGGTAGAGGCGACAAGGTACCCCATTGTTTTGTGTTTTTTCCCTCACAGAGAGTTGGAGCAAAAGCACATATTTACACACACACACACCTGTGGATTACAGTTCAGGCAGTAGAAATACTGCTCATGGCCATGCTGATGCACCACTACTAGTAGAATCTGTCTGTCCTCCTCAAAAACAGCCAGTTGATACACACACACACACACACATGTGCACACACACATGCACACACACACAGACAAATGAGGAAAGACTGAAGAAATTGGGACAATCCACCTTGGAGGAGAGAAGAGCAGAAGGCAACATTGTAATGATGTTTAAACTGGAAGCAGGTTTGGAGGAAGTGGACAGGAAAGAATTAATGGTACAAGAAGAAAGATTGACAAAAGGTCATAATATAAAACAAAAAACAAACTTGAATAAAAGATGTCAGGAAGTATAGCTTTCCACAGAGAAGTGTTGACTTGTGGAATAAGTTTGATGAAAATATAACCTAATCCAATACTAAGGAAGAATTCAGGGAAATTTTGACAAATGGAGGAAAAGAGATGGGACCCCATGAGCATAGTTCCAACCCTGTACATTAGAACTAGATAAACATGCACGCATACACAAATTTAAGAGCAAATTAGATATGGCGAGATACAGAGACGGGACACCATGAGCATAGCTCCCCTTCCTGTAAGATACAACTAAGTAAATACACACACACATACAATTGCACACTGTGAAAAGGGGCATCTCTCAAGGCTCTGTTTTGGCTCCTTTAATGTTTGCCATATACATAAATGATATGGATGAAGGAGTAAATTGTTACGTGAACTTTTTTGCTGACGATGCCAAATTACTGAAGAGAGTAAGAACAGAAGAAGATTGCAGATCACTGCAAGATGACCTGGATAAAATATGGGAATGGAGCCGAAGATAAGAGATACATACATACATATACCAGGCTTTTTCCCCCTTCCAAGGGAGGTAGCCAAAAAGGGAAAGGCATAAAAACACTCCCACCCATTTCATCCCCAAATACACTCCACACCCCTCCCACCCTTCCTCTCATCTGAGCACCTCCTGGATGACGGGTCATCCCTGCACCCCGCCCACCGCCCTGGGTCAGAAGCAGTGTCGCAAGACACAGTACGTCCACAGCAAGGCCGCTTCATTTAATCGGCGACCCCCCCTCCCCGTCCCCCTTTGCATATAAGGAGAGGACAGGGAGAAATCCCTTCGGGCTGCGTCAAAATTTACTCACACATACTACCCCACCCCCCACCCCCCCGCCCATTCCTCCTCATGCAGTCACAACATCATCCATATACAACCATTCTCCACTCACCTCTGTCTTCCGTCCTCTCCCTTCCTTCCTCAACAGACATTCCCCTCTTCCCCAAAGCCCCCTTCACCCCATCCATCCACCTCATCCTAGGACGTCCCCTCATGTTCACTCCCTCTACATCTGCCTTCCATACCTCTTTTACTAGTCTTTCTTCACTCATTCTTTCCATGTGTCCAAACCATCCTAATATTCTTTCATCAACCCTCTCTCCCAAATCCTTTTTCACCCCTGTTCTCCTCCTCACCTCCTCATTTCTCACTCTATCTAGCCTAGTAACCCCCGCCATACTTCTCAGACACCTCATCTCAAACACATTCAAACTCCTTCTCTCTTCTTCTCTTATGTTCCACGTTTCTGCCCCATACAGTGCTGTTGGCACAATCACTCCTTCATACAGTCTCCTCTTCGCATCCATTCCCAAAAGATGAACTTCAAAATAAAAAAATGCATAATGGAATTTGGAAAAGGTAAAAAAAGAGTTTCAGGACAATATAAGATTCGAAACAAAGAAGTCAAAAAAGTAAACTCAGAGAGGGATCTAGGAGTAATCATCTCAAGTGACTTGACACCTGACAAACATGTAAATAAATTATTTGGAGAAACTTACAACTTATTAAGATCAATGAAAGTGGCCTTTGATTATGTATATGAGGAGATGGTTAAAAAAATAGTTGTTACACTGATACGACCGAAATTAGAATATGCTGTATCAATGTGGGCACCTAGCACAAAAAGAACATAGGAAAATTAAAAAGAATCCAAAGAGCAGCAACAAAAATGGCACCCACACTGTCAAATCTGACATATGAACAAAGATTGGAGAAATTACAGTTGTCAAAACTAGAACAGAGAAGGGAAAGAAGTGATTTGTTGACCATTTTCAGAATTATGAAAGGGATGGAAGTTCTTGATAGAGACAACCTATTAAAGTGGGACAGAAGAGAAACAAAAGGACACGAAAAGAAACTAAAGAAAGACAGTTACAGAAGAGACCTGAAAAAAAAAAAAAGCTTCCCACATAGAGTGATCGATGTCTGGAACAAACTGAAGGGAAACAGTAAATTCCAGAATTATACATGAATTTAAGAACAAACTGGACGTGGAGAGATATGAAAACAGGTCACTATGAGCATAGGTCTTGTCCCGTAAAATACAACTAAGTAAATACAAGTATTATCCATCTTGATAGCAAGGGCTGCTTATTCCCCATTACATAGGGGTAGCCAAGTCAAAAGCACACACCCACTCCCACCCATTGCACTCCCCTCCACAACCCTGGTCTCCCCCTTAGCTCCTTGTGAGTATAGATTTTACTCCAACATAGACAAATGATATATGATTCCAGTTGGTAGGGGTACCTCAGAACAGTCCCTAGAGCATGGGTTGCAGGCTCCCATGCAATCACGACTGCCAGTGCTTAAGTACAGGGTTACTCCTGCACATAAGGTGGTGCCGTTATTCTCTCATCCATTCCTTTCACTGCTAAATGTAGTTTTGTAAAATGTGAATTAATGGTAGAATACACTGGTAACACAGATGCATAAGTAGCAGTTCAATAGGAGCCTTGTTCATTGATAAGATAGAAAGGGAAATTTGATAGGAAATTAGACATTATTTCAAGCACATATTTACACACACACACCTGTGGATTACAGTTCAGGCAGTAGAAATACTGCTCATGGCCATGCTGATGCACCACCACTAGTAGAATCTGTCTGTCCTCCTCAAAAACAGCCAGTTGATACACACACACACACACACACATGTATGTGTGTAATTGGCAGTTGCCAATAGGTCCATCTAAAGCAACACTATGTGAGTATGGAGCCTTTATTAGTGTGATGTTTCACTTGTTACACCTTTCTCAAGCACAGTTGGATCTGGTGATTCTGTAACAAGTGAAAAGTTGTACTTATAAAGGCTCTGTCTTTGCATTGTGTGTCTAGTATTTCAAGTTTTTTGTTTCAAGTAGTATTTCAGTTCAACTTAGAAATTTTATACCTGTTTATTGATACAGCGAAAATGAACGAGGATTATACCGAAGAGGCTTGGACAACAACATGAAGATGATGGTCGACACAGGTGCTAAAGGATCCAAGGTAGGTTTGTTCCACCTTTTCCGTTCAAGAATGTCTCATGACAAATTTTCATAGCTAATGCGTAACAGTTGTATATACAGTAAGTGCTGTAGTAGATGCATAAGCACCACCAAAAGAATGAAAAAAAAAATAAAAATACTAGCAGTATACAGGTATTCATGTATTTGTGCACATTGTAGTAACATGTTTTTGCTTTAGTGCACTGTGTAATACTAGGAATTTATCTCTTAATTATCCCAAGTTATTTCAACATTTTGCTTTATGCCTTTGCTGGCTGTATAAGACATTGATGGTACACAAAGCTGAAAACTCACGGGTATTTCAGGGCTCACTAGACCATAAGAAAATATCCAGAAGGGCATATATGACTAATATTGGATAGAGGAAGATATGAGGAAAAATGCTTAACTGATAACACGGATCTTGGCCTGGTAGTACACGTGACCTTATGACGTACACCTCGTGTGAATTGATATGAATTAAATAAACAAAAACGTTTCATTTTGCAGGTCAACATGAACCAGATGGCATCTCTCTTCGGTTCCTTGGCCATAGATGGTAAACGTATGCCACAAAGTATTACAGGCAAGACACTTCCGTCCTTCAAGCCATATGATATCAACCCGAGAGCTGGAGGATACATCCCGAAGAGGTTCATGACAGGAATAGATCCTCAGTCATACTTCTTCCTTTGCATTGTAGGACGTGATGTAAGTTGTGAATGAGAGAGTTAAAGATATATGTGTATATTATTATAAAATATTTTTAATGTATTTTTGAGTATATGTCTTTTGTTTGTATTTACTTAATTGTAGTATACAGGAAAGGAAAATTGCTCGTTGGGTCCCTTCTTTTTTCTTCTTCTTCTTCTTCTTTCTTCTTTCTTCTTCTTCTTCTTCTTCTTCTTCTTCTTCTTCTTCTTCTTCTTCTTCTTCTTCTTCTTCTTCTTCTTCTTCTTCTTCTTCTTCTTCTTCTTCTTCTTCTTCTTCTTCTTCTTCTTCTTCTTCTTCTTCTTTTCTTCTTCTTCTTCTTCTTCTTCTTCTTCTTCTTCTTCTTCTTCTTCTTCTTCTTCTTTCTTCTTCTTCTTCTTCTTCTTCTTCTTCTTCTTCTTCTTCTTCTTCTTCTTCTTCTTCTTCTTGCCTCAAAGTCATTTACAATTCCAGTTTAATCTGTATCCTTGATTTCCAATTATTATATTTAGATTTAAACTCGCATATTGTTTGAGCTTGGGCTATATCACTTTCTAAGCTATTTCACTTATCTATGCATCTATGAGGGGGATACGGGGTGAGGAAGTATGTATGAGAAAAGAATTGATGATACCCGAAGGGATTTCTCCCTGTCTTCTCCTCTTCTGCATGAAGGGACAGGGGTCGCCGAATTTATGAAGCAGCCTTGCTGTGGATGTGCTATGTCTTGTGGCACTGCTTCTGACCCAGGGCAGTGGACAGGATGCAGGGATGACCCATCATCCAGGAGGTGCCAAGATAAGAGGGAGGGTGAAGGGGAGTGGAATATATAGGAAATGGAATGGGTGGGAGTGATTTCTGTACCTTTTTCTTTTTGGCTACCCCCTATGTAGGGGGAAAAAGCCTTTGGTATATGTATGTATGTATGTACGTGTGCATCTATATGGGAAACAATTTCTTCACATCCTTTAGACACGTGGTCTTTCTTGATTTGCTCCTATGATCTCTTATAGACCTCCCATCTTTAATCAGATCTCTTCTGTCAATGTGTGTGTTTGTGAGTGTTAGGTTATGCAGATATTTTGGTTACAGAGAGGGAAAAGAAATTATCTCGGTAAATAAAATGGCATCAGGTAGCTTTGCCTCATAAACAATTGTTCTTTGACTATAAATGCAATGATTTGGATCAAATATTCGTTATGATTTTATATTGCAGAGTTTGCAACACACTGCCGTGAAGACGGCAAGTAGTGGTTACGTTCAGCGGTGTCTCATCAAGCACTTGGAGGGCATCCAGGTCATGTACGACATGACTGTCCGGAACAGTGACGGTCTTGTGCTCCAGGTTAGTTTCGTAACCTTCTCAGCACGGTATACCCTTTTTGGCAATATTCTGCCAAAACTCGGATCATTTAATACTTCCCTGGTACTTGTGTTCATCTGGTGCCATTTGCCCTCACACGTCATTGTATTGTTATCTGTATATGACTTCTTGTTCAGGTTGTTCTTAAGCCTCGTTGACATGGTGCTAGTTTAGTTGCCACGAGCTGTAAGTTAACTCCCGTCACATAAGTCTTGACACTAGGATAGCTTGGAGGCGAGTGGACTAACTTTCTGTTGACATTGAGGAAGAAGAGGGTTAGCTGACAAGTCGCTTTTAGCACTAGTGGCTACTAAACTAGCCCCATGTCAAGGAGGCTTAATTACTGTGATTTAAGAGAGGGGAATAATTTCTCTCTTTTTCTTTCTCTCTTTTTTTCTTTTCTTTCTTTATATCTTTTTTTAACCTCTTTGTCTTTTTCAGTTTGATTTTGGAGAGGATGGCCAGGATGTGAGCAAAGTTCCCTTCTTGAAGGAACCCAGGGCCCTCGACATCCTAGTGGACAATTACTCCCGGCTCCTGGACCCCAAGGCTCTCGCTGCGACTTCCTCCAGGGGCGAGAATGAGGAGGCCAAGAAGTACAAAGAAAAGGTAATCAGGATAATCTTATCTGACCATCAGACAAAGACAAAGGGATTAACAAATGGAATGTACTTAGTAATCGAGATGTAGTGAACACTGAAACTAGCTTGTTTTTAGAGAAGATGAGATAATTATAGTTAGGGATGACAGGTGGTAATCGACATGGAACTGCCTTGTGTAGACCCCATGGTCTTTGCTGTTTCCTTCATTCATATGTTCTTCTGTTCTTAACCCCTTCCATACGGTGCCGCATACGTAGGCGGCATGAGGAGCAAGTGGATACGCGAGGCTGCCATATCGGCGTCTTGATTATATTTATTGTAGTTGCCCCTGCGTAATGACATACTCTCTAAACTGTCTTCATCACATTTTCTATGCTTATCAAAATTCACGGGTGAAAGAGAGAAAGATCGATATAAGCGGTGACTATATTTTATGATGCGATTATTATTACGACACATCGTACGTCTGGCAGCTAATGCTGTCCGCGAGATTTTGGCCCGTACTGAAGAGGTTAAGAGAAGATGAGAGGTCTTTATAGATGGGGATGACAGGTGGTAAGGGACATGGAACTGCCTGGTGTAGGCCATATGGTCTTGCAGTCTCCATTATTATGCTGTAGATGACACAATAAGGGACATTGCATCATGTTATTGTTACTTTACAGATAAAGAAGTGGCAGAAGAAGAACAAATCAAACAGAGGAGATCGACGGAGCGGGTTCTTGCACTTCTGCCACAAGACGAGTCATAAGGTGGAGGAGTCCAACTTCTGCCCCAAGACGGGGAGGTCCCTCAAGGCCCTGAAGCTGGAAGGAATGTGGCGAGATCTGTCCGAGGAAGAGAAGCTCAAGTAATTTATGTGTTACGTGTTTCATTGCCTCTGACCCAGGCCGTGGATGGATGGGGGATAGGGAAGACAATTCATCAATCAATCTATTTGTCTACCAAGAGTTTTTCCCCCTTATACAGGAGGTAGCCATGTCAAAGGGCATGTACCCTCTCCCAGCCATTCCACTCCCTATCCACCAGCCTTTCCTCCCTCTTATTAGTTCCCCGTGGATGAAGGGTTGTGGCTGTCTCCCACCCACGCTCCTCCTGGGAGGAGGGTGGGGGTCAGAAGCTAAGATAAATGGGAGTGGGATGGGTGGATCCCTGGGCTGGCTCCCTTGCTACCTTAACAGGGAGGGAAGAGGCCTTTTGGTATATAGAGAGATAGATAGGGGTCGCATGTGACAGTGGAAGGAGTCGGGGTGGTTTTCATTGTGGCAATTGCACCTGTGGCACAGACAGCTTCTGCGGGCCAGATTGTTTCACCCCTTCCGCACGGTGACGTATCTCGTAGGTTTTGTTATGGTCAAGGAACTGATGTCGTGAACCGAAGGAGCAAACTGACTGGCTTCAGTGGGCTTGATCAGGACCCACATCTGGCCACCTAGACCCATCAGCTGAATAAGACGGCCTGTCATTAGACGGAGAGATTCCGCAAAGTGGGACCCTGTGCAGAGGGAGTTACATGAGAATTGAAATGTATGTATTGGGTGTGTGTTTTGAACTGGTCACCTCAGTTGCAAAAGAGGAAAGGGCCTTTGATATGTATATACAGATACAGAAGTTAGACAATTTTTTTTTTTTTTTAAACTTAATCAAATCATTGTTAGAAGGGAGAGGGCAGGGGATGGGGGAAGTGGTTGTTTGTAGATGATATTTTGATACAGCCCAAAGGGATTGCTCCCTGTCATGAGGGGATGGAGAGGGGGAGGGGGGTCGGCATGTAAATGACATGGCTAAGTGGGTGTGCTGCATCTTGCTGCCTTGCTCCTGACCTGAGCAGGGGACAGGAGAAAGGGATGACCCTTCATCCATGAGGAGAGGGAGGAAAGGGCGGTGGATGGGAGTGGAATGGGTGTGTGCCTTTGTCTTAGCTACCATCCTTGTAAGGTTTTTATTTTATTTATTATATTAATTTTTTATTTTTTTATTTTATCATGAATTGTTTTATAGATATTTGATAAGAAAAATATTTAGGTAATAAAAAAAACATCATCTTTAAAACTTTGTTTTTAGACACGCAAAGAAAACAGGAAGGTGTCCAGATCCAGTCGCATCAAAATTCAGTGCTTCCTCCACACTTGGGGTCGTATCTGAAGCATTGGACGACCTGATAGACAACTATTACAACAATTTTTATAAAAAGCGTACAAAGAGCGAACAGTATTTGAGCAAGGACCAGCTACGTGAGACGATCCACATGAAGGCCCTGACGTCCAGGGTCGACCCGGGAGAGGCAGTTGGAGCCATCTGTGCTCAGGTAAGTGAAGGAAGGAATAACAGTATTCAGTGGGACATGGTCTAGCACCAAACTGATTAGTTGGTTTATTTTATTTTATATATTTTTTATTTTAATTTTGTTTAGATATTTAATTTATGAGTGTGTATGTGTATATATATGTTTTAAGTGTTTCTTCACAGTGGGTGGGGAAGATCCTTTATCCATGAGTAGCTATATAAAGGTATAAGGGAAACATACATACATATACCAAGGGCTTTTTCCTCCTTACAAGGGAGGTAGCCAAAAAACAAAGGCATAAAAGCCACTCCCACTCATTCCATTCCCATCACACTCCACTCCCCTCCACCCTCTTCTCTCCCTCTTATCTTGGCACCTCCTGGATGATGGGTCATCCCTGCATCTCACCAAGATCCTTCATCCACGAGGAGCTATATAAGGGAAACAAATGGGTGACGGATGCGAGTGGGATGGGTGGGGGTGAGTGGAGTATGCCTTGGCAGGCAACTTTCCTTACAAAGGGGGAGAAACCTATTGCTATATATACATTATATAGCAATAGGGAGGGAGGTGGAGGGGAGTGGAGTATGTGGGAATGGAACAGGTGGGAGTGGATTTTTTTTTTTTTTTTTTTTTTTTTTTGAATTTTTTTTTTTTTCTCCTACCTCCCTTGTAAGGGGGGGAAAGCCTTTGGTATATGTGTGTTATGTATGTATTTTGTCTACTTAAGTGCTATTATGTGCAAGCACAGCACCTAGGTACAGGAGAGCAACTTCCTCTCCTTGTGCACTCTTTTTATCATGTGAAAATTGCACCCCTTTCTGAAGTACATTTCTTTTGTTTTTATCTTCCAGGCCTTGGGAGAACCCTTGACTCAGATGACACTCAACACTTTCCATTTTGCTGGAAAGGATGAACTAAATGTAACTTTAGGTAAGTGTGCATTGTGAATAACTGAGACACTTTAAGCACATACTTTAGATCAAGATCCAATTGGACCATACAGGCAATATGCTTGGTCTGAAAAGTTTTGAGATGTCTAACTGAACTAACCATATACCTCATTGTATTTAGTGGTGAATTGATAGAATTAATTCTCATAGAATAATTCTAAGTTCTCCAAAGATTTTAATAGTTAAAGGAAAATGTTAGTTAATGACTAAGTGGATTAGGATGTTGTTACCTTCAGCGAAGGTCAAGGGGATGGTGGTTTGAACCCTGCCACCGGCAAAGTTGTTTAAGAGTATTTTCATTTGCAGGTGTACCACGCATGATTGAGATATTGCGCACTGGGACGCCCCATATATCCACACCAATCATGGAGGTTCCTTTCCGCTCCCATATCAGCAAAGCACAAGCAGAAGCCATGAAAATGAAGCTGTCTCAGGTTCCCCTCTCAAAGGTACGTTTCCCCCACCCACAGCAAGAGGATGGTTGAAAGGGTATTAATAGCATCTGTAGTGGATCCCAAAGGGAGGACTAGAAGATTTTTGGATGTAAATGTATTGAGGGGGAGTTTAGAATCCATCCTTTGTACACAGATTATTCCCATCAGTTTTAACCTACTATGCACATTGTCATATATTTTATTTTATTTATTTAGGAGGTGGATGGGAGGGAGGGTGGAGGGGTGTGGAGTGTTTTCAGGGATGGAATGGGTGGGAATGATTTTATGCCTTTTCCTTTTTGGCCACCTCCCTAGTAAGGGGGAAAAAGCCTTGGTATATGTATGTATGTATTTATTTATTTATTTTTTGCCCACAGGTTCTCAATCGCATGGATGTGACAGTAAGCCTTGAACTGAACCAATCAAAGCGTCTCCTTCGTCGGGTGAAAGTCTGTTTCCACTTCCTCCCACAACGAGAGTATCGCCACACATATGCCGTCAAACCACGTCAGATTATCGATTATGTGTACAAGCATTACATCAGTCAGGTTCTGCTTGCAGGAATAAAGAAGGCGTATGGCCGAAGTAAACCAAAGCTGGTGTAAGTATTATGTACATACAAGATCTCTGGATTAAGGATGGGAGGGCTGGAAGAGGTCATGAGAACAAATTAACCCCTTCCATACAGTGCCGCATACGTAGGCGACATGAGGAGCAAGTGGATACGCGAGGCTGCCATATCGGCATCTTGATTATATTTATTGTAGTTGCCTCTGCGTAATGACATACTCTCTAAACTGTCTTCATCACATTTTCTATGGTTATCAAAATTTACGGGTGAAAGAGAGAACGATCGATATAAGCGGTGACTATATTTCATGATGCGAGTATTATTACGACACATCGTACGTCTGGCAGCTAATGCTGCCCGCGAGATTTTGAACCGTACTGAAGAGGTTAAGGATAGGAGGGCTGGAAGAGAATGACAATGGCAAAAAGAACGTCCCTTGTAAAGGGGATGATGATGGTGGTGATGATGTTCCCTAGGCTGTCTGGCCGAGCGGTCCCATCTCCCAGAGGAACATGATGGCGGGAATGGGGTTTTCCCACAAATCCCTTGTAGAGTGTATTTTGTATTGTTAGCATGCATGATTGCATACAATGCAACCTTTTGTAATGTGTTGTATGGTATGAGCTGAAGTGATACATCCAGGACAGTCATCCGTGATAGGGTCATCCAGCCTCTTCGGGTAGATTGGAAGGGCTGGATGATGGCCCACAATGCTTGCAGCCTGGCCAGGTGGACTCTGTCCTCTCAAAGGAAAGTGGATTAAGAGGGATGGATGTCAGGGGGCTGGGCATGCATTAATTGTGTTGTCTTTCAGTCTGTTGATATGTAAGGGGGGAGGGCCTTGGCGTGCAGATAAACAATACATTCCCAGCTGTGAAAAGCTCCTCATCAGGAGGCACCATCATGGTCTTCTCTGACGGGAAGTTTGTGACATTATACCTAATCAGTCATCACAACAAATATGTCAGAACGGAAGAAAAGACTGGAGACAGATTGTTTCTATATTTTAACTACTAACTGCAGTCCTCTTCAGTAGTGCAATCCATCCTCAGTCTTTTCTTCCACTATGACTGTGGAAATGCAGTAACACATTTATGAATCACAGTCATACATACATACATACATATACCAAGGCTTTTTCCCCCTTACTAGGGAGGTAGCCAAAAATAATTTTATGCCTTTTCCTTTTTGGCTACCTCCCTAGTAAGGGGGAAAAAGCCTTGGTATATGTATGTATGTATGACTGTGATTCATGAATGTGTTACTGCATTTTTCATCACCAATCAATCATATATATATTTTGGTTTTATCAGTTTGCATAGCTCTAGATTGTTGATTTTATGTAGTTTTGGAAATGCCATATGCCCAGTTAAGGGGTTATCACAACGGGCAGCTTCCACAGGCTTCACCAGCACCAACAATTGAGAGTTCATTTTGATTAAAACCAACTTTGGTTACAATACTTTATTTTTCATACCTCCAAATATCAAATTATCTTTCCATCGTGTATACTAAAGCTGAACGATGTACAATTGTAAACTTATACAAATGTTAGACATACTATTGAAATGTTCTTAGGCAAGTCTAGATTCTCGTAAGCGAAGTCATATTCTAGTTGAATTCAAATTGAGGTTAGAGGTCGGATGTCGGAGGAAAAATTCCCCAGTGTGATAACCCCTTTAACCACTTCCATACGGTGAAGCCTACGTAGGCGGCATGAGGAGCAAGTGGGTACTCGATGATGCCGATGTCGCCATCTTGATTATATTTATTATAGTCGTACCTATGTAATTTCTCCCATAAGCCTTCCCTACTACACTCAACAGGCTAATCCCTCTGAAATTACTACATTCACACTTGTCCCCTTTTCCCTTGTAAAGAGGAACTATACAGGCACTACTCCAGTCCTCCGGTACTCTACCCTCTCTCCAGCAAACATTAAATAACCTCACCAACCAGTCCACCATCACTGAACCTCCCTTTTTCAGACATTCTGCATGACATCCATCCAGACCAGGTGCCTTACCTGCTTTCATCATCTTTACAACTGCCTTCACCTCATCCTTCCTTATTTCTCCTCCATTCTCCTCACTCAATTAAATGAAGCGGCCTTGCTGTGGATGTACTGTGTCTTGCGACACTGCTTCTGACCCAGGGCGGTGGGCAGGGTGCAGGGATGACCCGTCATCCAGGAGGTGCTCAGATGAGAGGAAGGGTGGGAGGGGTGTGGAGTGTATTCAGGGATGAAATGGGTGGGAGTGTTTTTATGCCTTTCCCTTTTTGGCTACCTCCCTTGGAAGGGGGAAAAAGCCTTGGTATATGTATGTATGTATGTACCTATGTAATTTCAATTCTCTCTAAACTGGCTTCATCAATTTTCTATGGTTATGAAAATACACGGGTGAAAGAGAACGAACGATTGAGCACTGACTTTATTTTTTATAATGCGATTATTATGACGCAACATCGCACGTCGGGCAGCTAATGCTACCAGATGTGCGATGTGCCCCAGAGTGAAGAGGTTAATGGCTATGTCACAGGATGCCAGTTTATAACCCATCTTGTGTCCATCCGCAGGGACACGGGAAATGAAGGAAAGGAGACTGAGAATGACTCGAGAGATGTTGTTGACGACGAAGAATTTGGTCTGAGCAGGAAAGGGGCACCTCAGGCCAAAGAAGAGGAGGCGAACTCAGAGTCTGAAGTAAGTTGAAGTCTGAATGATGAACGTAGTGACTTGCTGTCATTTGATCTGTTGCCCCATTTTTATTTTGCAAGAGGCCTGTAGCTCACAGATTGCAATTCTCTGTCTCTTTGCTTTCACGAGATAGGGTGAATTGCATTATGGTTTCTTCCATTATTCATTTATTTGTAATCTGCTTTAAAGGATGAAGTTGAAGACAACGAAGCTGATGCAGCAACTGCAGCCAGACAGAAAAGGGCAAACGAGCAAGATTATTCCGAGGATGAAGAGGAGGAGGAGGAGAAGGACCAAGCCATGTCGGAGGACGAAGGCCTCGGAGAAGAAAAACTGGAAAGTGCTGACGAAAGAGAAGTGAGTTAAAAGAACCATTGACTCTGCTGGTGTACCTGTTCAAAGCAGGCTTGTGGAGGGAGATTTACCAAAAAAACCCAAGAACACCCCAGTACAGTTGTGATGTTATAATGATCCTGTTAGATTAAAAGGGTAGATAAGTATTTTCCACTCTGGATATTAGTTTAGACATCTGGCTTTTGTCTTTGCTATATGTAGTTTCAACTTGTTCATACATACATATACCAAAGGCTTTTTTCCCCTTACAAGGGAGGTAGCCAAAAGACAAAGGCACAAAAACCACTCCCATCCATTCCATCCCCATCACACTCCACCTCCCTCCACCTTCTTCCCTCCCTCTTACCTTGGCACCTCCTGGATGACAGGTCATCCCTGCATCTTGTCCACTGCCCTGGTTCAGAAGCAGTGTCGCAAGACACAGCACATCCATAGCAAGGTCGCTTCATTAAATTGGCAATCCCTCTCTGTCTCCTCATGCAGAAAAGGAGAAGACAGGGAGAAATCCCTTTGGACTGCATCAAAATATTCTCTCATATACTCCCTCACCCCTCATCCCCCACCCATTCCATTCCACTTCATGGGTCACAACAGAACTTGTTCATAATTCTATTTTATCTATTTTATTTTCTCACAGGAACAAGAGGATGGGCTTTCAAAACCCAAAGTGTATTCGAAAAATCCGCTGACAGAAAACGAAGTCTCAAAGATGAAGAATTATGTACTTAGTTTGGATCGCTGGATTGTAGATTTCACGCTGGATGCGAAGAACTATTCTTCCTGTGAAGTAAGTTGTGTGTTTGGAACAATGTTTATTAATTTGTGGTTGTTGTCGTTCTCAAGGCTGTCTGGCCAATCAGTCCCAATTTGGTAATTTGTGGTTGTTCCCTAGACTCTTGCCAAGCAGTTACGATCTATTAATTTGTGGTTGTTGTTGGTGTTAAATATCTGGCAGGGTTGATGTCAGGAGGATGACAGTTGTATGGTGGGAGATTATGAGGAACATCCACAGGAATTTTTGTGTGTGTGTGGGGCGGGGTGGGGGTTAGTTAAAGATATTATTCATACAGCATATGGTTAATGGTATATAGAATCTGATATTGAAATTTTTTATGTATGACTATATATGTATTATTCTTACACAGGTCACCTTGATGCTTCCAACCGCACAGGGGAAAATGGACATTGCAACTGTGGTGCGGAAGACCACAGAGAAGGCGCTCGTCCACCATGTTTCCAACATTAAGAGAGCATTTGTGGTAGAGAAAGATAATGGGCTGCTACTCAGAACTGAAGGAGTCAATGTTCAAGTAAGATATTTGATTTATCTGTTTTGTTTATTTGTCTTATTCATTTATGTATGGTATTTATTTTATTTACTTATTTATTTATTTTTCTTTTACATGTGTGAGACATATTTATACATTCACCATAGATATTGCCTTGACATCACACACACATACACACAAAAAGCTTTTGATAAAGTACCACATAGAAAACTGTTAGGAAAACTGAAAACCATAGGAAGGGTACAAGGTAAACAGGTAAACTACTAGGATGGATGGACGAGGGTGTGGACAGTTATACAAGAGGTTCTTTGCTGGTGATGCAAAGTTGTTGAGAAAAGTGAGCACTGAAATAGACCTGAGTTGCTGCAGAAAGATCTGAACAGGGTTTGGGAATGGAGTCAGAAGTGGGAAGTGGACTTTACCTTTAAGAAATGTAGCACAGTGGAATTTGGAAAAAGTAAAAAAAGGATATCAGCACAAAATAAAATTGGTGAAAAGGAAGTAAAGAAAGTGGGATTTGAAAAAGACCTGGGAATAATCATCACAGGACCTGTCCCCTGATAACAGATAAACAAAATTGTTGGAGAAACCTACTACTTGTTGAGATCAATAATAAAGCAACTACAAAGATGGCTGTCACACTTTCAAAACTGTCATATGAAGAGAGATTGTCAAAACTAGAGTTACTGACCCCGGAACAAAGAAGAGAAAGAGGTGACTTGTTGACCATCTACAGAATCATGAGAGATGTGGAAGTCCTTGATAGAGATGACATACTAAAGTGGGATAAGAGAAACACAAGAGGACATGGAAGGAAACTCAAAAAGGACAGTTATAGAAGAAACCTGGAAAAGAACAGCTTTCCCCACAGAGTGGTGGATGTATGGAACAAACAGGACGAAATGATAGTGTGTGCAAAAACCAAACCCGAATTTAAGAACAATTTAGATCTGCCAGATACAGAGATGGGACACCACGAGCATAGCTTCCCTTCCTGTAACATACAACTAGGTAAATACACACACACACACATGAATTTAAGAGCAAATTAGACATGGCGAGATACAAAGATGGGACACCACGAGCATAGTTCCCCTTCCCTTAAGATATAACTAGGTAAATACATACACACAAGTGTATAGATTAAGTTGGAACTTTAGGTGAATTTGAGTCTAGGTATGATACTGGAAAAAAAAAAAAATAGGGAATAGGAGATGGGACCCAACAAGCGTTGCTCCTTTCCTTTATACTACAAATAGGTAAATACACACACACACACACACACACACACATCCATATAGATGCATAGATACATGGAATAGCTTAGAAGGTGATATAGCCCAAGCTCAAACAAAACATGAGTTGAAATCTACATACATACATACATACATACATATACCAAAGGCTTTTTCCCCCATACAAGGGAAGTAGCCAAATTTAACATGTATAATTCCACTCCCACCCATTTCCTCCCTACCCATTCCACCACTCCTCCCTTCCTCCCTCTCATTTTGGGTCCTCCTGGATGATGGGTTATCCCTACATCTTGTCCATGGCCCTGGGTCAGAAGTAATGTAGCAAGGCCACTTCATTTAATGAGCGACCCCCCCCCCCCCCTTTGCTGTCCCCTCATGCAATAACATTGAAGATGGGGAGAAATCCCTTTGGCTGCATCAAAATATCATTCACACATAACCACTTGCCATCCCCCACACCCTCCCTTCCATGCAACACAGTATCATTCATACACAACTATTCTCCACTCATCCTTATCTTCTCCCTTTCTCAACAGACATCCTTTTTCACCCCATCCATCCATCTCATCCTTGATCATCCACTCATGTTCACTCGATCCACCTCTGCCTTTTATATTTCTTTTACTAATCTTTCTTCACTCATTCTTCCCATGTGTCCAAACCATCCCAATACTCTTTCATCAGCCTTATCTCCCATCTCTTTTTCCACTGCTCTCCTCCTCACCTCCTCATTTCTTACTCTATCCAACCTTGTAACTCCTACCATACTCCTTAGACATTTCATCTTGAACAATTTAAACTGTTCCTCACCTTCTCTCTTGTTTCCAAGTCTCTGCCCCATAGAGCTCAAATCTAAATATGATAATTGGAAATCAAGGATGTAGATTAAATTGGAACTGTACATGAATACAAGGCTAGGTATGATAAAAATGGGAAAATAGGAGACAGGACCCAACAAGTGTCAATCCTTTCATGTATACTGCAGTGAGGTAAATACACACATGCACACACAGAATATTCTATCTTACCATGTCATCCTCTCATCCCTTGACAATCTCTGTCCCTCCGTTCCTTTGCATTAAACAGATCAAATGTTATTTTCTCTCGTTCTTCCAGAAAATGTTCGAATATGAGCACATCCTTGACATAAACCGTCTGTATACGAATGACATCCACATGGTCGCCCACATGTATGGTATCGAAGCTGCCCAGCGTTCCATCATCAGGGAAATTCAGTCGGTACACTCTGCTTATGATATCAAGGTAAGGATGGAGATGGTTTTGTTTGTAGCTCCATTGTCAGGGAAATTCACTCGGTGCACTCCAGCCAGGTGGACTTCATCCTCTCAGGGGGTGAGTGGATTCAGAAGGATGGATATCTGGGGGTTGGGCCTGGAGCAGTGTGTTGTCCTTCCGTGATTGACTTGTGGACCCCCGCCTGGAGGCTGGTGCCACCTGAAGGCCATGGGTCTTTGCTATAGAGACCAAGGGTAATGGAATGATTGATTTGTATGGTCCAAGTGGGATGGAGATATTCCTCTCCTATGCCAAGACATTTGGTTGTGATTCACCTACCAGCAGTAGGAGCAAGGAGGAGGAGGAGAAGGCAGCGGTGGAGGGGGAGGCAGAGGAGGAGACTTTGTTGCCACTGTAGTGATGCTACTTTGGCGAAGAGAAAGAAGCTTTGGTGAGTTTGTCTCCTTTATCATAAGGTACGAGTGAACTGATTTTACATGCGGCGGGAGCCGGTATATATACTCGCGGGCAAGTTACCTGTGGTGTGTAATTAGGTAATTACGCTAGGTTTGGTCGGGTCAAGCACGCTTCGCGCTGGCAGAGGGCGTCAGGTCGTGGGCGTCAGTCACGTTTCCTGCCACGTGGCTGTACAATACTCCCCTCTTGTACAGCCACGTGGCTTCACAAGTCACGTGGCTATACACCACCGTCACCAGTTGCCTCCACCCTGCTGGCAATGGGAATAATCCTAACTGTTGTTTGTTTGTTTGTTTGTGCAGGTGGACTTTCGCCATTTGAGTCTCCTGGCCGACTACTTCACGTGTGAGGGCATGTACAAGGCGTGTTCGCGGCACCATATCACCTCCTGCATCTCGCCCATTCAGAAAATGTCCTACGAAACAAGTACACAGTTCTTGAAAAAGGCTATTCTGAGCAGTAAGTAACATGTTAATTCATGCCTTGAGTGTTCCATCTATATACCAAGGGCCTCATCCCCCTCATAAGGAGTTTTCTATCTATACACTTCAAGGGCTTTCTCCTTCTTACAAGGGAGACAGCCAAAGTCAAAGGCATGCACCCACTCCCACCCATTCGTCTCCCATCCACCACCCTTTCATCCCTTTTATCGTAGCTCCTCATGGATGATGAGTCATCCCCGTATCCCACCCATTGCCCTGGGTCAGTGGCAAGGTAGCAAGACACAGGGCATCCACAGCAAGACCACTTCACTTCATCGGCAACCCCCCCTCTCTGTTTTCTAATGAGTTTTACTAAGTAGAAAACCCAGATCCCCACCAAGGCTGGCATGGATCCTTGGAACCTTGTACAGATATCTCTGGGAAGACACTTTGGACTGTTGTCTGGTTTGTATTATTGTGGGAATGTTTTTATATTGCCAGTTTGAAGTGGAAAGAGTGGGCAGGAGACAGGGATGACCCCTTATCCACGAGGAGCTAAGAGGAGAGGGAGGGAAGGGTGGTGGATGGGAGTGGGCGAGTGACTTTGACTTGACTACCTCACTTATAAAGGGGAAGAACCCCCTGGTATATAGAATAGTCTTTGTTGTTGTTATTCCCTACACTGTCTGCCTTAGCAGTCCTGCCAACTCCCTGAGGAACGCCATGGCAAGAAAGGGAGTTTTCCCACAAATCCCTTATAGTGTATGTTGTGTTGTTGGTGTCCATGATTGTGAACAAAGAAGTCTTCCATGATGTGTCATGGAGTGAAGTGTTGCATCCTAGACAGTCATCCACGATGGGGTGGTCATCCAGCCTCTTCTGGTAGCTCAGAAGGGCTGGATGGTGGTCGCACCGCAACCCAGTCAGATGGACTCTGTTCTCTCAGGGGAGAGAGGAGAGGACAGGGTGTGGTGGGGTACAGGTATGTATATGCCTGTCCTGTTGCAAAGCATGTATTCATCACAAAGCTGGTGTGGTTCCATGTGTAAATCTCATTGGGTATTGTAAAGCTCTGGCTCTTTCATAATAGTATGTCAGGTTCATTATTATTCACTTTTAATGTCCACTCTCAGGCCGAGCATGTTGGAGTGTCACTACTTTAAGCAGAAATTGAGGTGATGGCAGTCCGAACTCTGCCACCAGCAAGTTGGACCAAGGGCATGGTTCATTAATTCCACTTTACAAAGTCCTCAGTAAGGAGCACTGTCCTAGCCTTCTGAAAGTGGGGATTCGTGACATTAAACCGAATCAATATCCCGTTAATTTTTAGTCTATTTTCTTTGCCTTGCCCATCGCTGAGGTTAGTTTCCAATTTTTTTGTTTCCTTTGCAGATGAATCAGACCACATGTGTTCACCGTCGGCAAATATTGCTGTTGGACAAACTGTGAAAGTGGGGACCAACATTATGCACATCATGCCCATCTTGAAGCTCTGATGATGGATCAGTTGTCAGATGTACTAATGTACAGTACTTCAGTGATGCCGGAGTTATAGTCATGAACATTTCTCGTTTCATCAATGAAAATTTCTCTTTCATTTTCCTTTCTTGATTTCTTCTTTTATATGTTTTCCATGGCAGGCTTTATATGCAATACCAATGTCTTTCTCAGAGGAATTTAAAGAAAGTTTGTAATTGTATTTGAATATATCTAGATTAATTCTTATTTCATTTATCCTTATATACATCAGGAAGCTCATTGGCTGAGCGGCATTGTTTCTTGTGGCAGAGTTTGAGAGGATGGCGGTTCGAATCCTGCCATCGACAAAATTGAAGCAAGGGCATTATGGTTCATTAAATTCCAGGCCACAAAATCCTCTCTAAGGGGCACCATCCTAGTCTCTTGATAGTGGGAAGTTTGCGATATTAAACTGAATTGATACTTTAGACACTTGGATTGTTTCTGACCCAGGGCAATGGGGAGATGTTTGATGACCCATCCAGGAGGAGTTAAGATAAGAGTGAGGGAGGGGTGGTGAATCAGAGTGGAATTATGACTTTGGCTACCTCCCTTGTAAGGGGAAAAAAACCTGTGATGTATGTATGTAAATACAGTGGGCAAGATGCAGGAATGACCTGTCATCCAGGAAAAAGCCAAGATGAGAGGGAGGGGTTGGGGGTGGAATTATGCTTTTTGACTTTGTCTACCTCCCAAGTAAGGGGGGAAAAAGCCTTTGGTGTATGTATGCATAGGGTAAAGGAAGCTGTTTAGTGTAATGAGTATCACTTTTTGGATGATAACGATTTGAATCAATTCTATGATGACGTGGCAACACTTTTCCATGTTGAAGGTTCATGTGTGAGTAATTGTTGTTATAATCCTAAGAAGTTACACTCCTTGAACTACTATAGAGCCTCCTTTACCAGAGATGGGCATGTTACCACCAGACAGGTACTATGTTACTGAAAAATCTGGGGTGCATTTCCATCAATGCATTAATGATTTTTATTTCTTTAACCCATTCAACTCCGATGACAAGATGTCTTGTCATTTGGTCAAATAAAACAAAAAATCATAAAACACCAAAATGTTTGATCAAACACCAGAAAAATATGACGTCAGTCCTCGCCTCGCTGCGAGCGAAGTGAGGACTGACGTCATATTTTTCTGGTGTTTGATCAAACATTTTGGTGTTTTATGATTTTTTGTTTTATTTGACCAAATGACAAGACATCTTGTCATCGGAGTTGAATGGGTTAAGGTGGTCTGCATTACTGTGTATGTATATATATATATATATATATACTGCTCTAAGGAATTTAAAATCTGTAATGCTTTGATGGAAATGCACCCCAGATTTTTTGGTAATGCACTACCTGCCCGGTGGTAATGCGCTCCATTCTGTCCTTCACTATATATATAAAAAAGAATCAAATGTCATATAGATGGGAAATAACAGAAAGGGAACATGTACTTAAGTTTGTGTAGAAAGGCTATTAGTAAATCCTGGCATGTGCCACACTCAGAATGGACTCCTTGGAGTGCCCAGCCTTTAATGTGGTTCTTACTTTTCTTGAGAGAGATTTTTCTGCGTGTGTTGTTAATGGAGTTTTGAGTCTGGTGGTCTTTCTAAAAGAACTTGTTTAGTGATGCAAGTGTGAATGTGTTCTTATGTTGTGCAAACTGTAGATGAACTGTGTCTTCCTGCACTGCTTCTGACCCAGGGCAGTCGGCAGTAGACATCCACAAGAAGCTAAGATTGAAAGGGACACTTGGGGTGGGAGTGGATGTATGCCCTCGACTTGGCTACACCTTCCTTATAAGGGGGAAGAAGCCTTTGGTATACAGATAGATGCAAGTGACAAGTCTCTAGATTGGAGTTGGTTTGGGGGCATTCTGTAACTACAGTCGTTGCTTCATTCTGTACTGTTTGTTTGTTTCTTGCGTTTGTCCACTGAGAACTGGGAACATGCCGTGGAAATGAAGGAAAACGCCTTTGATGTATGTTGACGCACTCATATGGGACAATTTGTTGCGTTACATGCCTCCGCATTGACTTGGCCACCTCTCGTGTAAAGGGGAAATACCTTTTGTGATATGGACAAATTTAGCAATAGGGCAGGATAGATAAGATGGGGGTTTAGTGGAAGGAAGAATAGAGCTATGATAGGTGTGGGACAGACCCACTTGCTCAGTAAAATTTATAGTCTTGTGGATTTTTTTTTTTTTATATAAATAATAATAATAAAATTATCATTGAATAAAACTATTAGAAAAAAATACAAAGTCGTATCGACCTAGTGAGCCCCGTTAAAAATGGTCAGTTTATTTGTATTTATTTGTTTATTTTATATTTATCTTAAAAATTTATTATATATATATAGCTTTTAGGAAGGGCGGAAACTATATGCTTATAAAATTTCACGTTAGGTACCAAATGCGGCATTTTATTTCAAACTATATCGTAAGCATGATAGTTGCGCTGAAATTACCGTCTGTGACATCAAAACGGTGACTTCTGGTGAAGGCATCTCCACGGCCTTTTATCAATTAATTAAGGAAGACTCTAAATAGACATTGACTAATTTTTAATAAAAGGCAGACTAATTTTTCATATCAAACGTTAATTACATTTAGAACAATATACAGGGAGCATATGTCAGGTACATGAGCAAGCTCTCATGCAGCTACCCTTCCCACTTTAAATCACACTCGACAGTGAAATCGCAAAATAATATGAATAAGTTGGAGAAAAGATGAATTTACACCTCCGAAATATCAATAACATACGTTTTCTTTTACAACTCACCTAGCATAAAAGAAAACGAGATCAAAGGGTCAACAAAAGTAAAAAATACCATGTTCCTGTTAATAAAAAAAATAAAGTCGTGGAGTTTCTTAGTGCATGGCTGGAGAGGGGGAGTAGACAAATTAACAGTTATTGATGGACATTTAGATTTGTAGCAATATATCAAAATCCTTAAAAACTTTATTATCTTTAGTGTGAGTTTATGTCATCTTTGAGGACAAGCTTATCTATCTAGTTCAAAACCAATCACCAATACAAACCATCAGGACAGTCATAGAAGTGTTATCACACTGGGCTATTTTCCCTCGGACTGTTAGAGCAAATCTTCAGCTCCCAGCTTTCGGGAAGGAATATGATATGGTGGAGGAAAATAGTGTTCCTCCAGTATAATATCAGGTGACATTCTATGTCAATTGTTGAGAAAACAAAATAGTTTGCCAGAAGGGATTTGACGGTGGGAAAATTGCTGGAGGTGGGCGGTACAGATTACAAAGGCGGAGCATGCCGAGGGAGACCTTTTGATCCATATCTAGGTCGAATGCGAAAAAAAAATCATCATAATAAAAAATATAAATAAAAATTATAATAATGTAAATAACAAATAAAATACATAAATAAACGCATAGGTATAGTTAAATAATAAACAGGGAAATAGTAAATAATGATAAATTGACATATAACTAATAATGAATGAAAATCAGACAGACAAATGATAACAAAACAAAAACAAATAATATAAAATAGATTATAATCATTACAGCAGATCAGATGAGTAGAGTGGCCAACTATAAAGGGGTTATCACTTTGGGCTTCTACGGGCTACATCCACGTCAACAAAGCTGCAGGGTGAACTAAGACATTGTCAACCTATTATACGAATGTTAGACAAACTGTTGAAATGCTCTTGGAGAAGCCTAGATTTCTGTAAGCGAACTAATATTTTAGTGATTCAAATAGAGGTTGGAGGAAGGATGTCGGAGGAAAAATGGCCCAGTGTGATAAAGTTTGCGACTGTGACACCATAGATAATCTGTGGGCGTAGCTGATGCAGAAGTCTTGAGCTCGAGGAAAGTAGAGAGACATTGAGCAAACGGAGGTAGGCTAAAGGTCCATTTACACGGCCAAACAGTTTGACAAACCCGATTTGTCAGACAAGTGTTTGAAGTGATGCTTGACCGTGTGAATGGGGTGTTTGGTTGTCGAACACGTTTGTCGAACGTGTTTGACAACCAAATACCCCATTCACACGGTCAAACATCACTTCAAACACTTGTTTGACAAACCGGGTTTGTCAAACCGTTTGGCCGTCAAATGCCCCTTAAGGGAGAGAAACGCCAAACCTCTGGAGTAAAACTGGTGCAGGACTTTTCAAAGCTTACTGACTGCGACCCTGACTACAAAGGACTTCGATAGTTTCGCGACCCCCCCCCCTTCAGCAATAAAGCATTTCTGACAAGCACTAAAATACGTTTCCCTGTTTCCGTGTATCTGTATAATAGGGTGATCAACGAATGGAATAGTAACCATGTAGTGAGCGCTGAAACTATCAGTTGTTTTAAGAAACGGTTAAACAACTTTATGGATGGGGATGACAGGTGATGATGGATATGGAGATTAACATTTATTCCCATCAAAGTTTGTACAGATTAGATAGTTATATTTGCCATGAAATTTCAAAATGATTTACATTGTGATATACCAGTTATGAGCAATTGTCCCATACTTGTTGGTTACCAGGACGGTATCAAACGTCACGTGTATTTCTTCCACTACCTCTCCGAATCCTCTCTTCACCATGCCTCACTCAGTCATATATTCTGTACCTCGTTTCTTCATTTTATAATTCCTTCTTTGTATCAGCACTGAAGATGTAATTATACGAAAGCGCTCTGCTTCGTTAGTAATTATCCCAATGTTTACTTACGCATTTGTGAACACACGCTCCTAGTGTTTTTATTGCATATGTATGTATGTCTGTATATATGTATGTATGTATATATGTATGTATATATATATATATATATATATATATATATATGCATATATGTTTGTATATGTGTATGTATATATACACAGACATAACATAATTGAATAGACACCAAGAGAAATCGTTTGATTTATACAAACGATTGATACAATTAAAGTGCTTATAAATGGTCACATTGTGAATAACTAATACTTGGTTGGCATTCCACTAGCATGCCTAGAAGGGTCCTTACCCTTCTAGGCATGCTAGTGATTAGTTCACGAATATCATCTTGGGGGATTTCTTGCCATGTTTCCCGTAGTAATCCTAAGAGTTCGGGCATTGAAGATGGGTTCCTGTTCTTCTTGTGAGGTTGTCCAAGTCATATCTGGGGACTGACTTGGCCATGGAAGTTTCCTAATCCCATTTTGGCTCAACCAATTTTATGTTACTTGAGCAGTGTGACAAGGAGCTCCATCTTCCATAAATAGGAAGACATTTTTACGCAATCTACCACTGGATAATATTGGAATGAGTCCTTACTTTAATATAGAAACATGTTTGCCTGAATTGATGTTTCCTTGACACTCCACAAGCTCTGATCGACTATCACTCCAAATTGCACCCCACACCATTACCGAAATGCCCCCATGTTCCACTGTCTTTTGAGGTCAGACTCTTGACTACAGAGTCTCCAGACCCACACTCTTCCTCTGTCAAAAAATGTGAATCGTGACTCAGAGAAAATGAGTGCTTCAAAGGCCACAGGTATCTCCACCATTTCAACAGCCCAATCATTTCTGCGCTTGATATTGGCTGGACGAAGGAGTGGGTTCCTTCTTGCAGCTCTGCCATAGTGTAGTGGTAAGTTACCACTACATTAGTATCTGAGTTCGTCCACTAGAGAAGGAATAAGAAAATTCCAATCCTCTCGAGACTTGTTTATTGCAAATACAATGCGACTCTAGGTAAATCAGGCTTCTGTCGTGACACTGAAACACAAGAAGGGCATACGTCACATATTGGAGCACTGTACACAAATTAATTCGTAAGATATACTTTTAACTATACAACATATTACTACAAATATTGATATACATTTACACATTGATATGAGAGATATAAAACTGTTAATCAATATATGTTTCCATAACTACTAGTTCGAACGAGTGACATTAATTAATACAGGAAATTAATGGTGCGCGTACATTATAGAAAACGAATTCTTTAAGGCACGACCTTGTTGCATTATTCCCCCTAGTGACGAGGGATGAGGAACGAGATTGCAGTCTCGAGGCGCGACGAGCTGTCAGCAGGGTCGGAAGTCACCGACATGGGAAGTGTGAGGTCTGTTGTTAGCGCGTAGGCGTCCGTAGACGGCAGGCGGTTCGGCTGGCAATCCGGAAGCGGCGGTTAGCGGCTGCTCGGTAGGACAGGTGGCATTGCAATGGGAGCGGCCGGCATTAGTCCGTGGACGAAAAGGCGGTGGGTCACCGTGCAGTGGTCTGTGGCAGGCGGTTGCGACGCGGC
>NC_134806.1:47057237-47059737 GCF_046742065.1 Oratosquilla oratoria
GGAGGGTAAGTTAACACGTCAACATGGGTAGTTTTAGGACCCTCGACTCGCTTGAACAATCTATTTATTTAGTAACTGTCAAATCTGTGCGCTCCGAACTATTCAGGATTTCGCTTGTCTGTTTGTTCTACAAGAGTGCGCACCTCTCCCCGCACGTAGACAAGATTACATATAGTGGACGGGCGTTACTGCTTAACATTGTTACAATACATACATAGACAAGAAATATGAACATAGTTATGTAATACAAAGGAACACAATTCTATAACATAATTACACATATGACGTAATATCTAATATTACGTTACAGTATATATATATATATGTATATATATATGTATATATATATATGTATATATATATATATATATATATGTGTGTGTGTGTGTGTGTGTGTGTGTGTGTGTGTGTGTGTATATCTTTATATATATATATATATATATATATATATATATATATATATATATATATAGATAGATAGATAGATAGATATATCGAATTGGCGTGGGGAAAGCTCGGAATGATGGCAGAGGTACTTTATTCTCTTGCGTTTCGGTTGTATACCTTCCTCAGAGAGAATGACAGACATGCGTACATATTCGCCTCATATACGTATGCCCCGGGGATTCTGTCTCACTGGTTGTCACAAGGGATTTTAGCTAGTTGGATGTCTTGTGGAGTTATGTCTCGCTGGTTGTCACCGTGACCCGTGATTGTCCACCGCCTTTTCTTTGTTAGTTTTGTTTCCGCTGTGGTGTACATGTACCCGACAGGCATGTGATCGGGACTTGGATGGTACTAGGACCTGAGGCTGGTATTGACAATGGCCAGAAAGGGTCACCGCAATTAGGTCGCGTCTAGTCATGGCGTCGGGTCAGTCCCGCGTATATATACTGCCTGCCCCGAACGGGCAGGCCAGTCAGTTAGTTCTTCTCTGTGCTGAACTTGTTACGCGTATCTAGGCCTTCGCGGTCGGTCATCCCCCACTTTGGTGGGCACCACCAAGCCACGTCTGCCTCTGACACACGTATTAACTTCAGTAGAATAAAATATACAAACGAAAATGCGCATCACTCTCTCCCTACGTCTCCTAGCCCAAGCTACACACACATATGTTACACCGCTACTATGACCTTCCCGGTTGTTCTTTGCCAACCTAGCCAGGATTTAGATATGGAAATGGAGGAAAAGAAAACAGTGGAAAGCGCGACAACAGCAGATTGCGCCTTTTCTACGCCTCCTCTTCCACCACCACCTTAAAGAGGTTATCACACTAAGCTTATTTTCCTCCGACACCCTACCTCCAACTTCCATTTGAACTCAACTAAATATGACTTCGCTTACAGAAGTATAGGCTTTTCTAAGAACACTTCAACAGTGTGTCTAACATTCGTCTAGGTTGACACTCTCCCAGTTCATCATTTAGCTTTGCTAGGCGGGAAGTTAAATTGACAGTTGGAGATTTGAAAATTCAAATATTGTCACCGTTTTGACTCCAACGAACTCTCAACGGTCGGCGCTACTGGTGGTGAAGCCTGTGGAAGCTGCCCAGTGTGATAAAAACTTAAGGCGAAACATACACACACAAGGGACATTAGCTTTTTTTTTTTTTTTTTTTCCACACACACTTCCCCTCAAATCATCACCCCAGCTGTCTGGGTTCACTTCACATGTCAAACTCCCCCGCACTCAGCCTGTCTTGGGGGCTCAATCATGAACTTGTGCGGGGACGCCTTCAGCTGACCCCCCTCCACGGGCTCAAACAAGGCCCGTGGAAGTGACATTCAAAAAAAAAAAAAGAAAAAAAAAAAAATCTGTTGGAACAGATTTGCAGCCCGCAGTTTTCGGGAAGGAATCTGATAGCTGCTGGAGGAAATTTGATTTGCTCCAGCATAATATCAAACGATATTCCATGTCATTTGTTGAGAAAACGAAATAGATTGCCAGAGGGGGATTTGATGACGGAAAAGGTGCTGGAGGTGGCCGGCACCGCCGATAAATCGGAGGTTGGAGGAAAAATAGCCCCCCAGTGTGATCACCCCTTTAGCCTCTCCCCCTTATAAAAAACTGACACCACAGAAGTGCCAAGAAAAGCATGACAAGTTATTATTATGACAATACCATAGTAAGCAATACAATAAGAACATAATGAAGGAGACTGCATGAGACCATAAGGCCTACACTAGGCAGTTCCATACCCATTACCACCTGGCATCCCCATCTATAAAGTTGTCTAACCGTTTCTTAAAACAACCGATAGTTTTAGCGCTTACTACATGGTTACCAAGTCTATTCCATTCGTTAATTAACCACTCGGTTAGGTAAACCAGTTCTTGCCTTTTTCCTTCTTATATTGTCCAGTTTAAGTCCACTACTGCGACTCCTGCCTTGTCGTCTTAATATGATGACCTTGTTTGCGTCACAGTTGTTAAAACCTTTGATCCCCTTAAACACCTCTATGAGATCACCCCGCACTCTTTCCAGTTTAATAAAAATTACA
>NC_134806.1:47082237-47087237 GCF_046742065.1 Oratosquilla oratoria
CATCAATATCGTCCTTACACCGATATGACGTCACCAACATCGCCCAGGTCCCGACCGACATGATGTCATCAGTGTTGCCCTGGGGCCGATATGACGTCACTTATAATATATACATACGTACACACACACACACACACACACACACACACACACACACACACACATATATATATATATATATATGTGTGTGTGTGTGTGTGTGTGTATATGTATATGATGGACTGGCTGGTGAGGTTATTTAATGTTTGCTGGAGAGAGGGTAGAGTGCCGGAGGACTGGAGGAGTGCCTGTGTTGTTCCACTTTACAAGGGAAAAGGGGACAAGTGTGAATGTAGTAGTTGCAGAGGGATTAGCTTGTTAAGTGTAGTTAGGAAGGCTTATGGGAGGATCTTGATTGAGAGGATTAGGAGAGGAACAGAGGGAGTAATTGGTGAGGAACAGTGTGGATTTAGGACGGGTAGAGTTGTGTAGATCAGATTTTTGTGGTAAGACAGATATGTGAGAAAGCTATAGGAAAGGGGAAGGATTTTTTTTGGGCCTTTATGGACCTGGAAAAGGCTTACGACAGGGTAGACAGAAAGGCACTGTGGGAGGTTTTGCGGATATGCGGGATAGGAGGAAAGCTTCTCGGCGCTGTCAAGAGTTTTTATGAGAGTAGTAGAGCTTGTGTCAGGATTAGAAATGGAGAGAGTGAGTGGTTCGAGGTAAAGGTGGGACTTCGTCAAGGATGCGTTATGTCGCCCTGGCTGTTCAACTTATACATGGATGGGGTAGTGTGAGAGGTAAATGCAAGGGTAGTGGGTCAGGGATTGGAGATGGTTAAAGAAAATGGAGAAAAGTGGGAGGTGAGCCAGCTGTTGTTTGCGGACGACACTGCGCTTGTGGCAAGATCGGAGGAGGGATTGAGGAAGTTGGTGACAGAGTTTGGGAAAGTGTGTGATAGAAGAAAGCTGAAGATGAATGTAGGTAAATGTAAGGTGATGAGATGTACAAAGGGTGAAAGTGGCAGTAGTCTGGAAGTGAGCATTAAGGGAGAGCGACTGAAGGAAGTGGATAGTTTTAGATACTTGGGTGTAAATGTGGTAGGAAAAGGTGGAGTGAAGGTGGAGGTAGAATGTAGATTGAGAGAAGCGAGTAAATGCCTTGATGGATTAAAAAGTGTAATGAGGAATAGACATTTGGGAATGGATGCTAAGAGGAGACTATATGAAGGAGTGATTGTGCTAACAGCACTGTATGGGGCAGAAACATGGAACATAAGAGAAGAAGAGAGGAGATTGAATGTGTTTGAGATGAGGTGTCTGAGAAGTATGATGGGGGTTACTAGGCTAGATAGAGTGAGAAATGAGGAGGTGAGGAGGAGAACAGGGGTGGAAAGGGGGTCGGGAGATAGGGTTGATGAAAGAGTATTAGGATGGTTTGGACACATGGAAAGAATGAGTGAAGAAAGACTAGTAAAAGAGGTATGGAAGGGAGATGTGGGGGGAGTGAACATGAAGGGACGTCCTAGGATGAGGTGGATGGATAGGGTGAAGGGGGCTTTGGGGAAGAGGGGAATGTCTGTTGAGGAAGGATGGGAGAGGACAGAAGACAGGGGTGAATGGAGAATGGTTGTATATGGATGATGTTGTGATGCATGAGGTGGAATGGGTGGGGGGATGGAGGGTGAGGTAGTATGTGTGAGCAATTTTTGGCGCAGCCCGAAGGGATTT
Source organism: Oratosquilla oratoria (assembly GCF_046742065.1). Classification (NCBI taxonomy): domain Eukaryota; kingdom Metazoa; phylum Arthropoda; class Malacostraca; order Stomatopoda; family Squillidae; genus Oratosquilla; species Oratosquilla oratoria. Next base: position 47,083,950 of record NC_134806.1, read on the forward strand.
CTCCCCGTCTTCTCCTTAATGCATGGGGGGACGGAGGGGGGGGGGCGATTTAATGAAGCGTCCTTGCTGTGGATGCGCTGTGTCTTGCGACACTGCTTCTAACCCAGGGCAGTGGACAAGGTGCAGGAACGACCCGTCATCCAGGAGGTGCTAAGATAAGAGAGAGGGTGGAGGGGTGTGGAGTGTATTCAGGGATGGAATGGGTGGGAATGATTTTATGCCTTTTCCTTTTTGGCTACCTCCCTTGTAAGGGGGAAAAAGCCTTGGTATATGTATGTATATATATATATATATATATATATATATATATATATATATATATATATAATATTCTTTAATGATAATGCGAGCACATATAACTTTAGCAAATATAGAATGGCGTAATTAGTAATATTTCTTTTAAAATGTCGAAATTCTTCCATATATTTAAAAGAAAAGTTGTACAAGCTCAATATTAAAAGTTGTTAACAAATTCTTCTAACGTCACGACCGTGAGCTCTTTGTCTGACTTAGTCCTACAAAGGGAGAGAGAGAGAAATTAAGAGAGAACGTGGAGATACTAAGAGAGAGAAATTAAGAGAGAACGTGGAGATACTAAGAGAGAGAAATCAAGAGGGAGAGAAAGAGAAATTAAGAGAGAGAGAGGAGATGTGAAGAGGGAGAGAGAGAACGAGAAAGATTTTAAGAGAAAGAGAAATTAAAAGAGAGAGAAGATGTGAAGAGGGAGAGAACGAGAGAGATTTTAAGAGAAAGAGAAATTAAGAGAGAAAGAAATTAATATAGAGAGAGAGGGAGAGAGAAATGGAAAGAGAGAGAGTACAGTGGTACACGCGAGCAGCATGTTATCTGATGGGTGGACATCGATTAGAAGCGGGTCCTCAAGGCGGCGTGACGCTCGAGTGGCGCATTTACCTTAACATCGTTGAGACACAAGCACAAACACACAAGCGCGCGCGCGCGTGTGTGTGCGTGTACGTGTATGTGTGGAAGCGTGCGTGCGTGTGTGTGTGTATGTGGTCAGAGCATTACCCATGAATCGAGCAATACACGAACTCTGAGCTCATCCGGGAGGATAAGAACTGTTGATCACAAGACCAGCACGTGATCCAACACACACACGCATTACACACACACACACACACACACACGTGTGTGTGTGTGTTTACCCGTTGTCATGGGGTGTATATTTTTTGTCAATGGTCACACTAGCGGTGGTACCCCATAGTCCAGAAAAAAGTACTGGTTATGTGTGAACTCCTCCATTGATTTACACTGTACTTGAATCGCCGCGGTTGAAACCACTAATGTGAACAGGGTTTTTCTTTGCGTACAGGAAATGTGAGGTTAGCGCGGTTATCCGGCCCGCGTGGAAAAAAAAAAAAAAAAAAGAGACGCTGCGCACAAAAAGTCTTGTCACGCGACGTCACTTGGCGCCCAATGGACTCCCATGGCTACAAAGGGGAGTGCTTGCTTGTGTATATGTGTACATACACACACACGTGTGTATATATATATATATATATATATATATATATATATATATATATGTGTGTGTGTGTGTGTGTTTAAGAAGTGGGCAACCCTTGGCACGCGTGCCAAAACTGGCACACTAAGGACTTTTTCTGCTGCAGGCGAAAGCCGGAGCTCACCTTAAAACGCACAATAACCAACGAATCTCCAACTTCTTTCGGTTGTAGAACCACTGGTCACTCGCCGCCTGCTGCGGGACCCCTCCTGGGAGCTGAAGGGAGGGGGGGGGGGGTCGGTACATACTCTATTGGCACGCGAGACAATGTTATCAAAGATTTGACTGATTTTGGCACACTCGAAAAGGTTGCCCACCCCTGGTGTGTGCGTGTGTGTGTGTGTGTGCGCCACCCCAGTTTGCTCCGCGCCTGAGTGAGGTCAACTGTCCACATCTCTTCTTACTGTAATTTATAAGTCCCCTCTGTTCTCTATCTTATGTACTTTCCTGAAGAGGGCTACAGTTGGTAGCCGAAATATAGGATTATTCTTTATTCGAAGTTTATTCTTTCTCCGACTGTGGGTTCCTGTGTGTCATTTACAAATGTGCTACTACATTTCTATTTATATATATATATATATATATATATATATATATATATATATATATATATATATATATAATATATTTAATATAAACTTTGACGTCCTGTTTCCAAATGATTGGTGATGAATATGGTAATTAAGCAGTAATGAAACGTACAATGTTTTGTCTAATAATTTCACTAATCGCTAGAAATTAATTCGCGCGTCCAAACGCACGTCAGGTTATCGACGTGTACTACACGAGGAGGATGCGGTCGCCCTCTCCCCCTTATCAGGAGGCTAGGACTGTGCCCCTCACAGAAGAATTTGTAGCGTGGATATTGAAATGAACCATAATGCCCTTGGTCCAACTCGCTGGCAGCAGGGGTCGAACTGACGTCACCCTGGCCTCCGCCGCAGGCAGTGACGCTCTAACCCGCTCGGACAGCAGGACTTGTTCGATGCTTGTATACAGTGTGGCTGTCGGCGGGCGATTTTATTCATTGGAATTAAATAATGATGAATGTATTTTCCCTAAATACCCTTTTTTCTTGTTCCATGTCAGTTCTTTTCATTATTAACTTTGCTAATTCGATTATCCCTTTTGTCGAAGGAATCCGCTTCATTTCTGCGGAAGGAGCGGATTTGAGTTGCGGTTGATTGTGCGGTTGAGTGCGTGGGAGGGGGCGGTCCCCGCCCTTGAGGGCAGTTTATCATTTATCCATTTATTTGATTATTATTATTCTTTAGATATATTAAATTTAGTTATTTACCTGATATTTATCTATTTGATATTATTTATATTTTGTTATATTTTTTTATTCTTTACTATTTATTACTTATCCATTTATTGGACATTTGTTATTTGTTTGTATATACTATTTTGTCTTGTTTTGTGTATTTGCTTCTTTACTATTTATTTGTTTATGTATTTGATATTTATTCTTTGTTTATATATATATATATTATATATATACATATATGTATACATATATATACATATATATACGTATATATATGTGTATATATATATATATATATATATATATATATATATATATGTTATTGCCAACGCGACTTGACCTGACCCGAACTCGCTTATACTAATCTAACCAGACCTTTATCTAACCTAATGTAACGTAACATGACCTAAACCAACCTTAACTCGAAACCCAACCCAAATTAACTCGACCTAACCTAACCTTTCTTTCACCAGCGCTTCTGTCCAGCCGCATACGT
>NC_134806.1:47092237-47102237 GCF_046742065.1 Oratosquilla oratoria
GATGAGATGTACAAGGGGAGAAAGTGGCAGCAGACTGGAAGTGAGCATTAAGGGAGAGAGACTGGAGGAAGTGGATAGTTTTAGATACTTGGGTGCGAATGTGGCAGGAAAGGGAGGAATGGAGGTGGAGGTAAAATGTAGATTGAGAGAAGCGAGTAAATGCCTTGGTGGATTAAAAAGTGTAATGAGAAATAGACATTTGGGAATGGATGCTAAGAGGAGATTATACGAAGTAATGATAGTGCCGACAGTACTAATTCTATTGTATTTATTTATTTATTTATCTATTTGTTTATTTGATTATTTCGGTGCAGATTCGAATGCTGTGTCTTGGTCATTGGAGATTAGATTTTTTTTTTCTTTTCTCCGTTTTATCTCTGTTTTGACCTTCGGCGAGCTGATAGACCAGCTTGTCTGGCTCGCCTCTTATTTTTGCTTGTTTCCTTGTTCTCTTTGGTATTTAGATTTTATTCATTCATTCATTTATTTATTATTTCTTTTTACTAAGAAATCCCCAGTCGTAACAGGATGTTGCGTGACCCTGGTCCGTAAGGACGCCCTTTGAGAATTTGTGATTTTTATTTTCTATTTATTTATTTATTTGTCTATTTATTCATTTTTTTTTTTTTTTACTAAGAAGTCTCCAGTCATAAAATAATTCTGCGTGCTTCTGGTCCGTAGGGGGGATGTCCCTAGAGAAGGTACGATTTCCCATTTTTTGTTATGGTACACTTTATTGTGACAACCGGCGACTGATCACTGTATCCAACACTGGTACAACGTTTCGTCCCGGAGAGATTTATCTGCGTGACTCTGGGCCTGAGGACTGTTGGCGGACGCCGTGAGGCTGCGGGTTTCGATCCAGTGAAACTCAAGGCACCAATTGTCTCCTCTCTCTCTCTCTCTCTCTCTCTCTCTCTCTCTCTCTCTCTCTCTCTTCTTTGTTACTCTTTCTTCCTCTTCCTCTCTGATCTCTTCATTCTCACTCTATCGCTCTTCTCTCTTTCTCCTGTCTTCTCTCTGGTCTCTCTTCATTCTCACTCTTCCTTCTCCTCTCTTCTCTCCATTCTCACTCTCTCTCTCCTCTCTCCTCTCTTCTCTCTCTTCGTTCTCACTCTTTCTCTCTCCCTTCTCTCCTCTCATCCTCTCTCTCTCTCTCTTCTTTTTTACTCTCTCTTCATTCTCACTCTCTCTCTCCTCTCTCCTCTCTTCTCTCTCTTCATTCTCTCTTTCTCCCTTCTCTCCTCTCTTCCTCTCTCTCTTCTTTTTTACTCTCTCTTCCTCTTCCTTTCTTTTCTCTCTTCATTCTCATTCTCTCTCTCTCCCTCTCTCCCTCCCTGTCTCCCTCCCTCCTCCTTTGGCTCCAAAACACTTCTCGTGTGCCAGTAGTCGTCCTCCATCCTTCCTATCGCCTTCTTCTTATCTCCTCCCCCCTCCCCCCTCCCCCCTCCCGGCCGTTGTCTGGCAGCACAGGACCAAGACAACGGGGCAAGATTCGGGGAATTAAGATATAGCCACTTCTGGCGAAAATAAAGCCATTTTTGGCGATAATACAGACACTTTTTGTGATGATACAGCCACATTTGGCGATAAAATAGCCACATTTGGCGGTAATATAGACACTTTGTGACGATACAGCCACATTTGGCGATAATATAGCCAAGTGTAACCATATTCTAGCCACTTTTGGCGATAATATAGCCACGTATGGTGGTAATATTAACAATTTAGGCGATGATTCAGCTACTTGACTTGAAAATATAGCCACTTTTGGCGATAATATAGCCACTTTTAGCGATAATGTAGCCATAAAATGCCATAGAATGAATATCGGCCAAAATATGGCTGTAATCCCTAATCTGACCCATCCTGACCTAACCCAACAAACCTAACCTAACCTTATCTACCCTGACCTGACCCAACCTAACCCAACCTTACCTACCCTGACCTGATCTTATGTAACCTACCCTAACTTTATGTACTTAAACTAACCTAATCTGACCTAACCTTACCTAACATAACCCTACCTAACGTAATATAACCTAGCTACCCTAATCTAACCTAACCTGACCTAGCCTAACCCAAATTAACCTAACCTAACCTTATGTACTTAACCTAACCTGACCCAACCCAATCTAACCTAACCTGACCTAAACTCAATCTAACCTAACCTCACCTAACCTAACCCATTGTAACATAATCTAACCCAACCTAACCCGACCTAACGCAAACAAAACCTTACCCAATCTGACCTAACCTAACCAAAGGTAACCTAACCTAACCTTACATACTTAACCCAACCTCTCCTCCCCCTCTCCCCTCCCCTCCCTTCCTCCTTCCTCCTCCCCCTCCCACTCCCACTCCCACTCCCCCCTTTCTCTTCTTCGTCTTTTTATGCCGAAGGAAACAAACGATATTATTCAGAGTAGTAGTGCGGGACTCGAACCCAATATAAAATGGATTTTGGACACCCCCCCTTCCTCCCATCTTCCTCTCCCTCCTTCCCATCCTTTCTCCTCCTCCCCTCCTTCCCTCCTTCCCTTCCTTTCTCCTCCTCCCCTCCTTCCCTTCCTTTCTCCTCCTCCCCCCTTCACTTCCTTTCTCCTCCTCCCCTCCTTCCCTTCCTTTCTCCCTCCTCCCCTCCTTTCCTTCCTTTCTCCTCCTCCCCTCCTTCACTTCCTTTCTCCTCCTCCCCTCCTTCCCTTCCTTTCTCCTCCTCCCCTCCTTCTCTTCCTTTCTCCTCCTCCCCTCCTTCTCTTCCTTTCTCCTCCTCCCCTCCTTCTCTTCCTTTCTCCTCCTCCCCTCCTTCTCTTCCTTTCTCCTCCTCCCCCCTGCCCCTCCCCCTGCCCCTCCCTCTCCTCCCCTCCCTTACTCTTTCCCACTCCTCCTCCTCTTCCTTCTCCTCCTCTCACACTCCTCTCTCTCTTCCTCCTCTTCCCCCTCCTATCTCTCCCCTTGTCCCTCCTCCTCGTCCCTCCACCCACTCCCTCCCGGTGTCCTCCACATGCTCCTCCTTTCATTCAATCCACAACTCCACTCAACTCCACACCGCCTCCACATCCTGTCCACTCTCACTCTTCACTCCATAACTGGCCCTCCACTTTCACTGGGTAGCGTCTCTCCCCTCCATTTTCACTCCACGTTTTCCTCCTCCTCCTTCTCCTCCTCCTCCTCCTCGTCCTCCTCGTCATCCTCCTCCTCCTCGTCCTCCTACTCTTCTCTACCTCCTCCTCTTCCTAGTCATCTCTCCCTCCTCCTCCTCGTCCTCCTCCAACTCTTCTCTGCCTCCTCCTCTTCCTAGTCCTCTCCCCCCTCCTCCTCCTCCTCCTCCTACTCCTCCTACTCTTATCTACCTCCTCCTCTTCCTAGTCCTCTCTCCCTTCTCCTCTTCGTCCTCCTCCTCCACCTCTTCCTCTCTCCCCCCTCCTCCTCCACCTCCTCCTCGTCCTCTTCCTACTCTTCTCTCCCTCCTCCTTTTCCTCGTCTTCCTTCTCTTCCTATTCCTCCTCTTCCTAGCCCTCTCTCCCTCCTTTTCATCCTCCCCCACCACATCTTCCTCTCTCCCTCCTCCTCCTTCTCCTCCTCCTCCTTCTCCTCCTCCTCCTCCTTCTCCTCCTCCTTCTCCTCCTCCTCCTCCTCCTCCTTCTCCTCCTCCTTCTTCTCCTCCTCCTCCTCCTTCTCCTCCTCCTCCTTCTCCTCCTCCTCCTCCTCCTTCTCCTCCTCCTCCTCCTCCTCCTTCTCCTCCTCCTCCTCTTCCTTCTCCTCCTCCTCTTCTTCCTCGTCTTCCTTCTCTTCCTATTCCTCCTCTTCCTAGTCCTCTGTCCTCCTCTTCGTCCTCCTCCACCTCCTCCTCCACCTCCTCCTTCTCCTCTCTCCCTCCTCCTCATCCTCCATCTCCACTGCACAAGTACTCCATCTCACCTTTCACTCCATATTTGGTGTTATACTCCACAAATGTCCCTCCATCTTCTACTCCACTTTCCACTCCACATCCGATCCTCCTCCACTTGTCCTTCACATCTCCCACTCCATCTCCTCTCACTCTAATTTCTTTCCACTCCACCTCCTCCTCCTCACTCTCTCCTTCCGCTCCTCCTCCTCCTTCCTCCTTCTACCTCTCTTCTTCCTCCTCTTCCTCCTTTTCTTCCTCTTCTTCTTCCCCGTCTTCCTTCTCCTACGTCCCCTTCCTCTCCTCCTCCTCCTCTTACTTCTTATCTTCCTCTTCCTCCTCCTCTTCCTCCTACCTCTCCGTCTGTTCCTTCATCTCCCTCTCCTTCCCCTCATTCTCTTCCTCCTCCTCCTCCTCTTCTACTTCTTTCTCATCCTCATTTCCTCTCTTCCCTCTCCTCCTCCTCCCCGTCTTATTCCTCACCCTCTTCTTCCTCCTCCACAAGCGATTACCCACTCCGCTACCTCCACAAATATTCTTCTCTCCACATTTCCCTCCACATCCCCTCCTCCACTTGTCCTCTATAGACATGCAGTTGTCTGTCTGTCTGTCTGTGTGTTTTCTTTTTGTTTACCTGTCTGTTTTTGACTGTCTCTGTCTGTTTGTCTGTCTGTATGTTTGTCTGTTTATCTGCCTTTTTGTCTGTCTGTGTATCTGTTTGCATACCTTTCCTGTCTGTTTCTGCGAGATTGTCTGTTTTCCCGTCTTTGTCTGTCTGTCTGTTTTTGTTTCTGTCTGTGGGGGAGAGAAGACAAACGCGGACAGACGACGCTGGGGCGGAGGGGATTAGGGGGAAGGGGGAGGGGAAGGTGGGGAGAAGGAAAGGGGAGGGGAAGGGAAGGGGAGAGGGGAAGGAACAATGTTACTATTTACTTTACACGAGAGGAGGAGGAGGAGGAAGAGAGGGATGAAGGAGGGAGGAGGTGGAGGAGGAGGAGGAGGAACAGGGCGAGAGGAGGAGGAGGAAGATGGGAGGGGAAAGAGGAGAGGAGGGAAGTGGAGGAGAAGAAGAAGGAGAGGGAGGAGAAGGAGAGGAGAAGGAAAAGGAGGAGGAGAGGGAAGGGGAAGGAAGAGGAGAAGGAAGAGGAAGAAGAGGAGAGGAGAGGAGAAGGAGGAGGGAAGTGGCGAGATGGGGAGATGGACGAGAGAAAGAAGACTGGATAAGGCCCTGTTCACACAAGCGGTCTCAACCGCCGCGGTTTAATTATAATATAAATCGATGGAGACGTTTACACACAGCCGCGCGGGTTTTCCTTGACTATGCAGTACAGCCTCTGTTTCCCCGCTGTTCAAACCACTAGTGTGAACAGGGCCTACTGTGGAGGCGGAATAGGGGAGAGGAGAGAGCGTGGGTGGGAGGGGGAGGTTATAAGGATGGAAGAGACTGCAGGAGACCTTAAGGCCCACACTAGGAGGTTCCATTGTCCCTTAGCTCACGCCATTCCTCGCCACGTCTCGGTTGTCTACCCCAAGACTATTCCGTTCGTTAGTCAACCAGTCCTTGACTATTTCCCTCGTGAACCTAAGTTTGTACACATAGACGCACACACACACACACACACACACACACACACACACACACACACACACACACACACACACACACACACACACACACACACACACACACACACACACACAGATATACAAACACGCGCGCGCGCGCAGACACAAAGAGAGAGGAAAGAGAGAGAGAGAGAGAGAGAGAGAGAGAGAGAGAGAGAGAGGGGGGGAATGAAAAAGAGAGAAAGACAGGGAGGGAGAGAAAGAGAGAGATGGGAGGGAGAGAGATGGAGGGAAGGGGAGAGAGAGAGAGAGAGAGAGAGAGAGAGAGAGAGAGAGAGAGAGAGGACCTGTGTCCCAAACAACAGCACTGCCACTTGTGGACAGGTGTGTCGCTCACAGGTGTTGTAGGTGTGGGGGGGCACCAGGATAGCTGACCAACAAACAAACAAACAAACAACACCTGTCAATTGGACGAGTCGCTTTTCAATGCCTTTCTGTGATCGATTTGTTGATCCGTGATCGATCACTGAGGTAAATAGTTACCGTGTCCGTGATCGATCACTGAGGGAAATACTGTTTTTATGATCAATCACTGAGGTAAATATTGTGTTTTTGTGATCGATCACTGACGTAATTATTGTGTTTTTGTGATCGATCACTTAGGAAAATACTGTGTTTTTATGATCGATCATTGAGATAAATATTGTGTTTTTATGATCGGTCATTAAGGTAAATATTGGCGTTTCTGTGCCTAGTGACTGAGTTAAATAAGTGATGTTTCTTTAATGGAGTTGTAGATTTGTGATGCATATTTTTCTTGCACTGAAGTAAATATTTAGTGTTTCTGTAATCGATCACTGAGGCAATTAGCGTTTTTGTGTTATAGAATCGTAGGTTTGTGATCGATTTTTTTATATTACTAAATCAAATATTTGTCGTATGATCGAATGATAAATCTGTGATCGATGTATAGACATTAATGTGAAATAAGTTTTTGTAATGGAGTAACAAATCTTGGGGCCTGTTCACACCAGTGGTTTGAACCACGCGGAAACCGCGGCGGTACCACATAGTCAAGGAAAACCCGCGCGGTTGTGTGTGAACGCCTCCATTGACTTGCATTGTATTTGAACCGCTAGTGTGAACTGGGACTAATCCCATTGGGGTACTCGAACTCGGCCTGTGGGATTACACGATAAACCAGGTCCCGTCAAGCTAAAGAAAAAGAGAGAGAGAGAGAGAGAGAGAGAGAGAGAGAGAAAGAGAGAGAGAGAAAGAGAGAGAGAGAGAGAGAGAGGAAAGAGAAGAGAGAGAAAAGAGAGAGAGGAAAGAAGAGAGAAGAGAGAGAGGAAAGAGGAGAGAGAGATAGGAAAGAGGAGAGAGAGATAGGAAAGAGGAGAGAGTGGAAAGAGAAGAGAGAAGAGAGAGGAAAGAGAAGAGGGAAAAGAAAGATATGAGAAAGAGAGAGAGAGGAAAGAAGAGAGAAGAGAGAGTGAGAGGAAAGAGGAGAGAGAGAGAGGAAAGGGGAGAAAGAGAGGAAAGAGAAGAGGGAAAAGAAAGATATGAGAAAGAGAGAGACAGAGGAAAGAAGAGAGAAGAGAGAGAGTGAAGAGGAAAAAGGAGAGAGAGAGAGAGAGAGGAAAGAGGAGAGAGAGGAAAGAGAAGAGGGAAAAGAAAGATATGAGAAAGGGAGAGAGGAGAGAAGGAAGAGAAGAGAACAAAAAGAAAAGAGAGGAGAAAGAGAAAAGAGAGAAGAAAGGGGGCGACACATTGAGAGAGAGAAATGGAGAGACAAATGTTTTGTATTCAGACGTTGGTTTTTTCATCATCCACAGACTCCATGACGATGTCCTCATTTTTTTTTATTGATTTCCATTCCATCTAGGTTCCATTCAGGCAGAGAGGGAGAGAGAGAGAGAGAGAGAGGAATCTACAGGCGACCGCCATGCATTTGGACTTTGAAAAGAACCTTGACTAAGTAGCGTACACACACACACACACACACACACACACACACACACACACACACACACACACACACACACACACACACACACACACACACACACACACACACATATATATATATGATATATATATATATATATATATATATATATATATATATATATATATATATATATATATTATCGTGCACTTACGATATCGCTGAAATGTGATATAAATATACGATGTCGTAGGAATACCCACATAGAAAAAAAAAATTACTTGGGATTTGAAGGTCAAGGTTTGGATTTTTCCCCTACGGGCCAGAGTTACGTGGTGTCTTTTTCTGATGAGAAGCCGACCTAGAAAATAATAGTAATGCAATAGAAAATAAAACAAAACATAGATAACGATTCTTGGATTTATATAAAATCCTGAGGAGGCTTTTGACGTCATGTCGGGTGGAACGCTTTGCTAGAATTATTCTAGAATGAAAATCTTGTCTATGCAGATGCGTTAGAAGCTGTTAGAGCTCGTGGTATTCAATCTTGTTGATAGATACATTGTTTAGTTGGATGGCTTGGTCAGGATTAATTAACGGACAGCCTGATGTAGGCAACCAATTAGATTTGTGTGATATTATATTATTTATTCATTTATGTGTTTATCTTTGCTTGTTCCTATTTATTTCTATATTTTTATCTTGTTTATTTCCCTGTATTTATTTGTTTGTCATTTATTTGTCAGTGGAAAGATAATTTGTTTTATTTGTGGAATTTATCATTTATTTGTCTTGTCGTACATTGATGTATTATTTACATGCTGATCTTACTTGTTTAGTTGTATTTTTAATTTGTTTAATATTTGGTGATTTATGTATTGTATTCACTCATTTATTAATGTATTTCTTCATATTTACTTATTCATTTGTGTCCATTTGTTTTCATGTTGTATTTCATCTTTTATTTATATTTTGCGTTGTCCTTGTCGACATGACGTCACCACAGAGGTCCCGTTACTTGTTATTTTATTTGTTTATATAGATATTGTTTATTCATTTTATTTATTGCATTGTTTATGTATTTATTTATCTGTTTGTTTATTCAATTGTGTTTGCTTATTTATATTTATGTATTTTTTTTATATTTTGCGTCGTCCTCGTCGACATGACGTCATCACCGTTCTGTTGTTTGCCAAAGGCATTGTCGATTCTGTTGCCTTTGGCATGCATTTTTTTTTTATTCTTTTATAAAATTCTGCAATTGTTCTATGACCAATATAATTAACTTGATGTAGCCAGTGATATATAGGAAGTACTAGAATATCATCACTAAATATCCGTTATGTTTGGTCCTTTGGTCCCTAGCCTTGCCTCGGACAGTGACGTCATATCGATTTCACTAGGTCCCTGGCGTCATGCATATCATGTTGATGGTGCACGTAAAATGGTATTTTATCATACAGTGTTGTATTTTCCTGAGTGCACAATAGCAAGACAGTTGATTATTTATTTATCCATCGATATAGTGATGGTGCCTTGTATACTGATCAGAATCCAGTGCGGTTGGGACAACTTTGAGTTTCTTAAAAAAATGTTATATATGATATATATATATATTATTTTATATATAATGTCTGTGACACAGATGTTTTCTTTCTATAGCGATACATCCATCAAATCGTTTCATTTGTAACAATTATTGTCGAAGAAGTATTTTTTTCGTCCTCATCACTGGTAATAAATATCCTTTTATTATCGTTATTATTGTTGTTATGATGGATTTATGTATTGTTGAGAAATAGGAGAGCTGACCTGACGACCAAAAATGTCGACAAATTGAGATTTGAAATTCTCGTCCCGGACTTGAGTAGCTTCAACGGAATCGATAAAACGCAGTTCTCCTTAGATTTGTTTATTTGTCTGTTTGTTTTGAACCAAATCTTAGACTTTTGTTTATTCATTTTATAATACATTATTGTTTTTGTAATTACTGTTATTTGCGTTATTCATTCGTTTATTTATACATTTTCTAAAATGAATATTCACAATAACCAACAAACAGACACAAATTATTAGGAAGAAAATACAAATTTTCTTATTTCGTCAAATGATAGTTTAGCTACTCTTTCCTGATTAATTAATTAATTAATTGACTTCGTGGGTGAGTGATTAATTACCGGCAGGGAGTCGATAGAAACGCCGCCGGATATATTGTTATGGTGGAGATGGCGGTGGTAGAGATGGTAGTGGTGATAGTGGTAGAGATGTTGGTGATAGTGGTGGTAGAGATGGTGGTGGTGATAGTGGTAGATATATTGGTGGTGATAGTGGTGGTAATAGATGTGGTGGTACAGTGGTGTTAATAGATATTGTGGTGGTAGAGATAGTGGTGTAAACATTGATATAGTGGTGATAATGGTGGTGGTAATAGTGATAGATATAGTGGTGGTGATAGTGGTGGTGGTGATACAGTGGTGTTAATAGATATGGTGATGTTAGTGATAGTGGTGTAAACTGTGATATAGTGGTGATAATGGTGTTAGTAGTCAGAGATGGTGGTAAGTCACAGATATGGTGGTATTAGTGGTGATAGAAGT